>NC_089490.1:61938381-62286714 GCF_036850765.1 Saccopteryx bilineata | reverse complement strand
GTACATAGTTTTATTTAAAATGATTTGTTATGTATATGTGTATATATATATATATATACACATCGGAGGTTTTCTCTTATTATTTATTTTTGTTGTGTGGACACTTAAAATACATTATATTGAACATTCTGGGTCTGTTTTTATTTTTCTTTCACTTAACAGTGTGGCTTAGAAATATTTCTATGTCAACAGATAAAGATTTGCCACATTATTTATTTTTTAGCTGTGGCATAGTATTTGACAGTAAAGATTTACAGATTCAATGTAAAATTATTATTTATTGAAGGAAGACTGGTTATGATAGAATAATATAGGAAATATAGCAACATATGCAGTTATGTTTTAATCGTCTTTCTCATATAGCCTCATATGTTAGGTGATGTAAGTTTTTGTTGTATTTTACCTGCTTCTATTCATGTCCACTTAATTTGGTATTTGTCCTTAGATATAATATTAGCATTAATGCCAATACTGTTGAACCATCTTCTTCTCAATGTATAAATGCATGAATATATTGAGAAGAAAAATATAGTTATTCTTTTTTCATTAATATTTTGCATAATGCCTGCTTGGCATGGGACCATTGGTTGACTTTTGCTGCTGTGATATTCTTACAGTTCACTGCTTGCCATTTGTGCCTGTTCTGGCAGCAGGCATGTAGGGTTGCTTACAAGAGCCTATGCTCTTCTGTGCCTTGCCCAATTGATAGGGTAAGAATAATGTTGACATTTAATATGGGTCACACCCTTGGTGGAAATCTGCTAATTGGAGCTGCATACTGTTACAGAAATATTTTCTAAATTACAAACACAGTGTAAGTTTGGGCAGAAGTCAAATTGTTTCAGTTTGCATTCGTTTGTAAAAAAACTGATTTGACAGCTTGTGCTGTCATAATTCAAAGTTTAGCATTTAAGAAATGTGTCTTGGATAGTATGGTTTCATTAGTTGAAATCAGTGCTGCTTAGAAATATTTGGCAGTAAATGACTATGAGAATTGTTCTTTAGGAATCTGAAGCAGTTATATTGAACAACTTTTCATGTAGTTTTTCACTAGAAAAATATGATGCTCTTTTTTTCTTTATGCTTAGGTCAGATAATGCCTTTTTAAAACCTTAGAATTAAAAAAATAAGTTCGAATATTTAAATTTGTGTGTGTGAGTGTGAGAGGTAGGGAGAGAGATGAGAAACATCAACTCATAGTTGCAGCTCTTTAGTTGTTCATTGATTACTTCTCATATGTGCCTTAACTGGGGGTCTCAGGCTGAGCCAGTGAGCCCTCACTCAAACTGGCAACCTTGGGCTTCAAGCCAGTGATCTTTGGGCTCAAGCCAGTGACCATGGGGTCATGTCGATGATCCCATGCTCAAGCCACAACCCTGAGCTCAAGCTGGTGAGTCCACGCTCAAGCTGGCGACTTCAGGGCTTCGAACCTGGGATCTTAATGTCCAGGTCGACACTCTACTGTGCCACCACTGGTCAGGCTAATATTTAAAATTTTAATTATTAGTCTTCCTTCTTTCTCAGTTCTTACTTTTCTTTTTTGTTCTCAGTTTCTCTTGGAATTGTTTTTGTTTGTAGAACACAGAAGGAAAGCATAGTTTGGAGCAGAGTTTGTCTTAAGGGGAAGACTGTAGTAACACCAGATACAGGAAAGTAGCTATAGTGACAGATTATTGCTCTAGAGATTTTATTATTTTTATCGTTGCTATTGGGAATGGGAAATAATGATAAAACATTTGTCAGGGAAGTATATGTCATTTTTGTGAGGAAGGCCAATTTTTATGTGGTTTTAAACAGTTTATATGCATGGAAAAAAAATGTACTTTTTATAGAAAATAGAATTTCGTTTCTGTATATCTATAAAATTTTGAAGACAACTTTGATTTTAAGACTTTATTAGTATAGTTCTATTAGCCTTTTGCTTTTGTATAATTTGATCCATCAAATACAGTGCAGGGATACTAAGTTTTCAGTATTTAACTGAATATGCATAGTTATAATAAAGGATCCAAAATAGTAATAATAAGTACCAATTTCTTAAATTACTCTTTTATTTGCATTTACAGTTTGAAGGCCAATTAAAAAAGAATTATTTGTTCTTTCTCCTTGCCAAGTAGTAGTCCATTGTGCAATTATACCATAGCTTTCCTATCAACTTTATCTACTGATGGACACTTTGGCTGTTTCCAGGTCTTGGCTATTGTAAATAACAATGCAGTGAAAATAGGGGCGCATGTATTCTTTTGACACTCGTATATGGAATCTAATGAACAAAATAACCAACAAAATAGAAACAGAGGCATGAATACATGGAACAGGCTGACCACTGCCAGAGGGGCGGGGAGTTGAGGGACTGAATGAAAGAAGGTGAAAGAATTAAGCAAAAGACCCAATATATTTTTAATATACACATAGAGACAACAGTATGGTGCTAGCCAGAGGGAAGTGGGGGGTGATAGTTGAAGATGGGCAAAGAGGGGAAAAGTAGTGATGGAGAGTCTTGCTTGGGGCGATGGCTCACAGTGCAGTGTGCAGATGATATTTTACCTTATTGAGTTGTGTATTTGAAACCTGCATCGTTTTGTGAACCAGTGGCACCCCAATAAATTCAGTAAAAAACAATAGAACATATGCTATAAGGTATGTTAAAAAATAAAAAAATATTTAAATAGATTGAATGAAGTTAAAATTTTAAGTCACACAGCAAATAATTTCTCTGAAAGTTTCCTATTCATTTTATTACCCTCTCAGAAAAGTAACCAGTGCTTTTGCATTTAGTGTATTCACCATAATTTTTTATGTATGCATATACAAGTAAATGCATTTATTTATAGTCTTACTAACTTTAACTCTAGGTGATTCTTAGTACACTGTTCTTTCTATTCCTTGTTTTCTACCTAATAGTATATCTTGAGTTTCCTGGATCCAGTAGAGGTACATAGTGATTGCTTTCATTCTTTTTTTTTTTATTATAGATATATAGATTTCCATTTTATCAGCATACCATAATTTATATAATTTTTCCAAAGTCATATACTTTTGGATTGTTTTAAGCCTGTTATATTTTTGTTTCTTTTACATACAGATATCTAGTGTTTCTGTATTAGTTATTGAAGAATCTTTTTTTTTTTTTTTTTCGTATTTTTCTGAAGCCGGAAACGGGGAGAGACAGTCAGACAGACTCCCGCATGCACCCGACCGGGATCCACCCGGCACGCCCACTAGGGGGCGACGCTCTGCCCCTCCGGGGCGTCACTCTTTTGCGACCAGAGCCACTCCAGCGCCTGGGGCAGAGGCAGAGGAGCCATCCCCAGCGCCCGGGCCATCTTTGCTCCAATGGAGCCTCGGCTGCGGGAGGGGAAGAGAGAGACAGAGAGGAAGGAGAGGGGGAGGGGTGGAGAAGCAGATGGGCGCCTCTCCTGTGTGCCCTGGCCGGGAATCGAACCCGGGACTTCTGCATGCCAGGCCGACGCTCTACCACTGAGCCAACCGGCCAGGGCTGAAGAATCTTTTAAAAAAATTTTATGGATTGATTTTAGAGGGACAGAGAGAGAGAGAGCGACAGAGGAAGAGGAAGAGAAAGAGGGAGAGAAAGAGAAAGAAGCATTCATTTATTGTTCCACTTAGTTGTGCTTTCATTGGTTGCTTCCTGTTTGTGCCTTGACTGGCAATTGAACCCACAACCTTGATATTTCTAGATAACACTCTGACTGAGCTAACTGGCCAGGGCTGAGGAGACTATCCTTTTTTCATTGAATTTCTTTTGTAACTTTATAAAAAATAAGTTCATGTATATCTGGGTCTATTGCTAGACTTTTCTTCTATTCCCTTGATCTATTTGTCTATCTTTACACAAGTACTATGCTGTCTTCTTTATTTTTGTTTATAATAAACTGTGAAATCAAATGGAATAATTTTCAACATTGTACTTATTTTTAAATTCATTTTTATTTATTTAATTTTTAATTGAATTTATTGGGGTACTTTGGCTAATAAAATTATACAGATTTCAGGTATACAGTTATGTAACACATCATCTGTATATTGTATTGTATTCACCACCTCAAGTCCAGTTTCCTTCTATAACCATTTCTCCCTGCTTTAACCTCTTCTGGCTCCTCCCAACCCCCTTTTCCTCTGGTAATCACTATACTGTTGTCTGTATGGTGGTTTTTTTTTTATGCTTAATTCCTTAACCTTTTTCACCCAGCCTCGCAACACCCTTCCCTCTGTCAGCTGTCAGTCTGTTCTTTGTATCTGTGTGTCTTTCTATTTTGTTTAATTTGTTCATTAAATTCCACATTTAAGTGAAATCATATGGTACATGTCTTTTTCTAACTGGCTTACTTCACATAGAATAATACTCCTCAGTTTCATCTGTATTGTTACAAAAGGTAACATTTTCTTCTTTTTACTATCAAATGATAGTATACCATTGTGTAAATATACAGCTTTTTTATCCACTCATCTACTGATGGGCACTTGGGCTGCTTCCAGACCTTGGCCATTGTAAGTAATGCTGCAGTGAACATAGGGGTGCATATATTCTTTCAACTCAGTGTTTTGTGTTTCTTTGGATTTATTCCCAATGTGGAATCGCTAGGTCATAAAGTAGTTCCATTTCTAATTTTTTGAGGTAACTCTGTATTGCTCTCCACAGTGGCTGCACCAATCTGCATTTTTACCAGTAGTACTTCAGGCTTCCCTTTTCTTTACATTTTTACCAACACTTGTTGATTGTAGATTTATTGATGCTAGCCATTCTGATAGATGTGCGATGATAATCTCATTGTGTTTTTAATCTGCCACTTCTCTGATGATTAGTGATGTTAAACATCTTTTCATATGTCTGTTGGCCATCTCTATGTCTTTGGAGAAGTGCCTATTCAGATCCTTTTCCCATTTTTTAAATTAGATTGCTTATTTTTTTGCTGTTGAGTTGTACAAATTCTTTATAAACCTTGGATATTAACACCCTGTCAGATGTATCATCGATGAATACGTTCTCCTATTCAGTGGGTAGTCTTTTCATTTTGTTGAGGTTTCCTTTGCTGTGCAAAACTTTTTAGTTTGAAGTCCCATTTGTTTATCATTTGTTTCCTTTGCCCAAGGAGATATATCAGAAAACATATTCCTATGAGAAATATTGAGATTTTATGACCTATGCTCTAGGATTTTTATGGTTTCAAGTCTTAGATTTAAGTCTTTAATCCATTTGGAGTTTTTTTATTGTGTATAGTGTAAGAAGGCTATCTAGTTTCATTTTTTTGCATATATCTGTCCAATTTTCCCAACACCATTTCCTGAGTAGACTGTGTTTGCCCCATTTGTTCTTGACTCCTTTGTTAAATATTAATTGACCGATAGGCACAGGTTTTATTTCTGGGCTCTCTATTTTGTTCCATTGATCTTTGTGTCTGTTTTTATGCTAGTACCATTGCTGTTTTGATTACCATGGCATTGTAGTATACTTTGATATCAGGTGGTGTGATTTCTCTATCTTTGTTCTTCTTTCTCAACATTGCTGTGGCTACTGTTCTGGGTCTTTAGTGGTTTCATTTACAGTAAATTTTTAGAATATTTGTCCTAGTGCTGGGAAATACAGCAGTGGTACCTTGATAGGAATTACGTTGAACCTATAGATTACTTTGGGTAGTATGGGCATTTTAATGATGTTAATTCCTCCTATCTATGAACATGGTATATGTATCCACTTATTTGTATCTTTTTCAGTTTTTTTTTCCTTATAATTTTTTTTCCTTATAATTTTTCTAGTATAGTTTTTTTTTACCTCCTAGGATAAGATACCACCTTGGTTTTTGTTCTTAATGCAATTATAAACGGGATTAATTTTTTAGTTTCCCTTTCTGGTAGTTCATTACACTGGGGAGCAATTTTTTTTTCATTTTCTGTTGCATGAGGTTTTAGAATTGTTTCTATATATTTCTGCATCGCTGATTCCAAATCCGAAATTTGTTTTTTGGTGCATGCTCTAGTTTTTATGCAATTTAAATTTCTTTTTGTTACAGTTATTGGCATGCATTGGTTTTTAAATTAGAGTTAAAGGGCAATGACTCTTGGATTTAACATAACCACCAAGCAATTAATGTTTTACAAACATCACTTGTACATAATTGTAGTTGTTCTTAAATGTAAAAAATTATAATCTGATAAAAACACCCTCTTATTTTGTTTTAAGATTGAATCATGGCTTCTTCGAGTAAGTTTAAATGTAAGAATAGTCCTGACACTTTCTGTTATATATGTGGCTGTTACACACTTCAACGTCAAAGGTGCAATATTTCATCACTTGTGACACGTGTATATATTGCCTATTTTCACATTCCCCTTGCAATCAAGACAATTGAGCTCCTCATATTGTGAGTCATAATTGTGAGGAAATACTTCGTGACTGGACAAAAGGAAAACGCAAAGCAGTGCCTTTAGGTATTCCCATGGTTTGGCGTGAACCTGAGGACCACAGCAGTGACAGTTATTTCTGTCTGATCCATACAAAGGGCATCGGCAAGAAAATACAACATATGATTGCATATCCTAATATTCCTTCAGCAGTACGACCTATCCCACACTCTGAGACACTCCCGGTTCCAGTTTTCAATGGTTTTATTTCTTCTAAGGACGAAGAAAGTGAACATGGTGATCAAGTGTATTTTGATAAGATGCATGAGGAAATGGTTGTAGAATCTGAAGGGTCTTCTTCTGATGCCAAGCAGTCATTAACCCCTCAGCAGTTTAGCCAACCCAAATTGAATGACTTAGTAAGAGATTTGGGCCTATCAAAGAAAGCAGCTGAGTTATTAGCCTCCAGGCTTCAAGAAAATAATGTACTCCACTGGTCAGCTAAAGTATCCCATTTCAGGAAGCATGAACAAATTTTTATGGACTTTTTTCTTGAAGACAAACACTTTGTTTACTGTCATAATATCAGTAGTCTTCTCAGCCAGCAAGATGTTACCAGTTACCGTCCAACAGAATGGCGGCTATTTCTTGACAGCTCTAAACGAAGTCTGAAATGTGTTCTCCTACACAACGGTGATGTTTATGCAGCAGTTGCAATTGGTTATTCAGCTCATCTGCGAGAAGATTCTAATGACATAAAAATTGTCCTCGACTTTCTGAAGTATGAGGAGCATAACTGGATAATTTGTGTGGATCTTAAAATAGTGTAAATATTCTGCTAGGACAACAGAGAGGTTTCACGAAGTATCCTTGCTTTCTGTGTTTGTGGGACAGCTGAGCTCAGGAGAAACACTGGACACAGAAGGAGTGGCTGAAACGTGAAGCTCTGAAAGTAGGAATGCAAAATATTGTGAATGAACCTGTAGTTAATCGAGACAGGATCCTTTTTCCCCCACTTCACACCACACTGGCTTAATGAAGCAATTTGTTCAGGCTTTGAATAGAGAAAGTGAATGCTTTCAACATATTATTTCTGCTTTTCCTGCCTTGTCTTTTGAGAAGATAAAAGCAGGTATTTTCGATGGACCTCCAATTCGAACCCTCATACGTGATGAAGAATTTGCCAGGAAGATGAATAAGGGGGAGAAAGCAGCATGGCAGTCTTTTGTGGCAGTTACAAAGAATTTCCTTGGCTACAACAAAGCAGAAAACTATGAACTTCTGGTTCAAAGGATGCTGTTGGCTTTCCGCAACATTGGATGTAACATGAGCATTTAAGATTCACTTCCTGAACAATCCACCTTGATAAGTTTTCTGAAAATCTTGGAGCTGTTAGTGATGAGCAGACTACTGCTAGAGCATGAAATGAGATTGTCCTCAACAAGTACACAACACAAGAGCTACAAACGCAAGTTTTTGCCTGAATAGAATTTAAATAAGTTTGTGCAAATTTTATGATTAAAATAAGTGTTCTAATATGTTCTGTTTTGAAATTGTAGACAAATTCTGATGCAATCATGTCTTAGTGTATTAGTGTATTTACTACATTATATAAATTATTATATTTTCACAAAAAGACATTCTACTTCATTATGTTAAACTAAATGTTGAAAATTTTACAATAAGATGAAAACCTAAAATCTTGAATTGCAAAAAAAACTGTAGCTTGCAGAGAAAAACTAATGTCAGATTTGAGATCAGCACACTTGAATTAGGTAAGAACAAGTGTTTTTGTGGATGCAGCAAAAATTTTGTTCCCTAGTATTATTGGTATATAGAAATGCCACTGATTTCTGGATATTTTCTTATTTATTTTCTGTATTTTCCACCCTAGTTTTGAAGTTTCAAGCTGGAAGGGCCTTTTTATTTTCTGAATTTGTTACTAGTATTAAATTTTTTTGGTTGAGATTAAGAAATACTTCCTTTTTCTACTTTTTAGGATTTATTATAAGGAATTATCAATTTTCTGCTCACACATATCAAATAATATTTTAAAATCTTTTTGATAAATATTTTGATCTATGTCAGTCAGAGCTACCTTACTAAGTATGTTTTTTTTGTTTTTTGTTTGTTTTTTTGTTTTTTTTGTATTTTTCTGAAGCTGGAAACGGGGAGAGACAGTCAGACAGACTCCCGCATGCGCCCGACCGGGATCCACCCGGCACACCCACCAGGGGGCGATGCTCTGCCCCTCCGGGGGGTCGCTGTGCCGCGACCAGAGCCACTCTAGCGCCTGGGG
The DNA here is from genome assembly GCF_036850765.1 of Saccopteryx bilineata. Lineage (NCBI taxonomy): Eukaryota > Metazoa > Chordata > Mammalia > Chiroptera > Emballonuridae > Saccopteryx > Saccopteryx bilineata. The sequence continues at coordinate 62,278,055 of NC_089490.1, read as the reverse complement.
CAGAGGCCAAGGAGCCATCCCCAGCGCCCGGGCCATCTTTGCTCCAATGGAGCCTTGGCTGCGGGAGGGGAAGAGAGAGACAGAGAGGAAGGAGGGGGGTGGGGGGTTGGAGAAGCAAATGGGCGCTTCTCCTATGTGCCCTGGCCAGGAATCGAACCCGGGTCCCCCGCACGCTAGGCCGACGCTCTACCGCTGAGCCAACCGGCCAGGACCCTAAGTATGTTTTTGTTTTTAGTCTTTCATATTCATATTTTATTTTTTGGTTTAATTGATTTGTTATGGACTAAGCTTGGTGAGTCAATGCCTCCTACCACTAATGTCTGTTAAATTATAATGCCTTCTAAAGTTTTTTTTTATGAATACTCAAGTTTTCTGGTGATAATAAATTTATAGATTTTATTTATTCACTTGGATTTATATTTCTTAGAATTATAAACTTGTTTTTGACTTGTTTCATTTTTTATTGTCTTGGCATTTAATATCATAACTAATATTGTGAATCCTGTTTCTTTTTGTTTATATTTGCCTTTGTCCATCTTACTATTTCCATGTTTTTAAGTTATATTATTTTAAATATATGCTTGGTATACAGCAGAGTTTTTTTTGTAGCTCCTGTTATTTAAAATATTAAACCGATTTATTGAGATATAATTGCTTATATAATTAGTCCATTTTATTGAATTCAATTCAGTGCATAATCCAGAGATATGCAACCATCTCTGCAATCACTTTTAGAACATTTTTATCACTTCCAAAAGAAACTGGTCCCATCAGCAACCATTCCTCACTCTTCCCCAAACCCCAATAATTTTCTTTATTGTCACTTTTTTTCTTGAAAGTGGAATTATTACCCTTTTCTGCAATATTTACTTTTTAACTATACTAACCTTCCCTTAAGCTTCCCCAGCTACTGACAGCCACCAGTCTACTTTTTGTCTCTATTGATTTACCTGTACTAAATATTTCATGGAAATAGAATCATACAGTATGTGATGTTTTGTGACTTGCTTCTTTCACATAGTCTAATATTGTTAAGCCTCATCTACTTTGTAGTATAAATCAGTATTTCATTCTTTTCTATGGTTTAATAATATTTTAGCACATGGATTTATAATATTTTGGTTATTCATTCTTTAGCTGATGGGCATTCAATTTGTTTTCCATTTTTTTTTGGTTATTGTGGATTATGTTGCTATACATATTTGAGTGCAGGTTCTCATGTAGACATGTGTGTAACTATTTTTAAGTGATAATTTATTCCATGTACATTTATCCATATGATAGATATATTGGGTATCAATGGTGTCATTATGCTATGTTTATAGTTAAACGTCAGTCTTTAATTCTGCTGTTAGAATGTGTGTGAGTGCAATGTGTGCAGTTTTCTGGTGGTAGGATGGTGTTGGTTAAATAAGTTTCTAAAATATGATTTTTGTTTGTTCACTTAGAGTTTGCATTGGGGGCTGGGCAGCAACAGGTATATGTGGTCTATGAAATTGCAAATTACCTTCCTGCTTGGGAAGGGCCATTGTTTTGCTAATGTTTGCTGTAGGAGAGGTTTTCAGGCCAGAAAGTTTTGAAAAGAGAGCAGAAGGAGAAGAAGAGAGAAGCCATGTTTTGGAGGGAGAGCAAAGAGAATGCAGAGTGCTGAAGAAGCCATGTTGCAGAGAGGAGAAGGTGTGCCGATGGGAACCATAGGTGAGGGGCTTTGCAAGCTCTGCTGAGACTAGTTGGGCCTTTGATTCTAGGAGACACTGTAGAAGATTCTCCTGGTTGTGGAACTGAAGAATGTGTCAGGGCTTTGGGAGCTCTGAATGAATGAAAAGGAAGTGTTTCCTTGTGTGTGTTGCTCGTTGGCCAGTGCGAGACTTTAATAAAGGAATGGCCCACCATTTTTTGGCTCCACTGTTTCTTTACTGTCTGCCTGAATTCAGTGAGAACCTGTATGTATATGGCCATGATGGCGGCAACTACTGGTCCTACAGATGGTTTGTATTTTTGTTTTAGTGGTTAGATTCATAATTATAGTTTTATATGATATCCTTGGTTCTGTATTTCTTTATACATTAGCTATTAAATCCCTATCTATGAATACTATAAGTAGCATGTGTTTTCATCTTCCCCCTTTTATTCTCATTTCTCTATTAGTTTTTAATGGATAATATTACTTTCCTACTGTTAAATATATTGATATTCTACTGATTTGTTAGCATTCAATTATAAAGTTGGTGCCCTAGCCCATCCCGCCTCCCTTTATACTCTCAAATTTTATTTATATTTTTTCATATTCTTAGGGTAGGTGATTTTACCTACTGTTCTTGTTTTTTCATTTTAATCTTCACTTTTTTTTAAAAAAACAGTTAAGTACTCTTTGATGATTTGAGAACAGTAGTCTTTTCCCATAAATTTCTCAGTTATTTCTTGCTTGGCTGAAGTTTATGTCTTAGTAGTTTACTCAAGAATACTTCATAAGAACAGTGGTCTCTTAGTTCTTGTTCGTTTGAAAATGTTTGCTTGTAACCTTTACTTTTGGAGGATTGTTTAGAGGGATATAAAATCCTTGAGTGTTGTTCTTCTGTCTTCTAGCATTTAATACTGTTGTGAAGCAATAAGATGCTATCTGATTTTTAGGTATTTTTTCTTCCCATTTTAATTATCTTAATTCTTTTGTCCCTTTGCTCAAAAGATTATTTCTTCATTTTTAAAATTCAGTTATTTACTTGATATGTCTTAGACTTGACTGTATGAGTTCAGGTCAGTTTTTTTTTTTTGGGGGGGACACATGCCATTTAATATGTGGATTTAAATTTTAAGTTTTCTTGACTTGTATCTTTAAATATTTGTGATGTTATATTGTTTGGTTTTCTTCTTTGGGCATTCTGACTATGCTTATACTGTATCCCCGTTTCTATCTTCCAAAAGCAGAATTCCTCTCAGACTTCCATGTGCATCAGAATTATTTATAGGGCTTATTAAACAGGTTGTTGGGTTTTACTCTCAGATTTTCTGATTTTAGTAGGTCTCTAGTACCCTGAGAGTTTGTAATTTCTTTCAAATTCCCAAGTGAAACTGCATCTGTTGGTCTAGGAATCCTACTTTTAAAAATCTCTGTTCTAAATTGATATTGGTTCCCTTATCCTTTTAAACTCTTTTTCTTCATTTTGCTTCATTTTGTTGTGTCCATTAAATATGTCCTGCCTTATGTCTTCATTTCTGTGATGATGGTTTTTCTCTTAAACATTTCTTGTGTTTTGTCATGTTTCCTTTTATCTTATTCTGTTGTTATGCCATCTTTTCCCTTGAATCTTTAAATTATTGCTTTGTTGTTCTTTATATTGAGAAATTTATTAATTTTTTTAAGTCATGAGAAAGTGTCAGTAATTTTAATTCATTGTACAGCAGTATTTTTCTGCCAAGTCTGCACTCTCTTAGTACTGCATTTCTGCCTCTTTTATTTGGTATTTTTGTACTGATGCTATATTCTTATAATATTACTAATCTTTAAATAAATTAGATATTCCTGGATCAGTTATTTTGCAGGAGGTTGCTATGAGAGGGGCGTTTGGGGAGTGATGTTTTAGATTATACTACCTACAGCTTCACTTCTGCTATAGGATCAGACTTATTCTAGGCAGTATAGCTTTTCTGTGTGATTCTTTTCAGTAGACTTGTGAAATCTATTTCTTTAAACTGGTTTCGGTACTGAAGTGCTTTTGTCCTCAGCCTTTTCACCCTGGTTTCTGTACTCTATTTCAAACATTGAAATTAGCTTTTACCTGTAGGGCAAGCTATTTACTTTTAGGGAATGTGTTTTTGCTCAGAGTTTCTGTGATCTGTTGCTAGTTCTTTCAGCCATACACTGAACTTTCCTTAGCCTCCTTTTCTCTGAGGTTTCTCTCATCGTCTAGCTGCTGTATTTTAGAGTTTGAGGATTATAGTTATCTCTGAGTGTGCAGAAAACTGGGGTTATTTTTAAAAAATCTCTTTGATAAGTAAAAAATCACATACACAAATCTTTCCTTGTTGCTTAGATGTGATCTGCAGGATGAGAAGGAGAAAGCTGTACCTAGGTTTGTGTTGCAATTTCAAGGCAACAATTTGAAAGCCTTGAGTTTGATCAAAGCACTGGGCAGATTTATTGTTTTTGTTAGAGATGACATTTAGTTCCCTTACATTATACAATTTATTTTGACTAAAGAAATGTAAACAGAATTTCAGTTCAGGTTTCTCTGTGGGACATATACCTAGGTATCATTGGAATTTATTTTGCTGTTGTTAGATGAAGGAAATTGTAAGCATTAGATAGTATTTAAGGTAGAAATATCTCAAACTATTCATTAGAACATAATTGTGGCATGAAACAAAGATGGCAGGAATCTCCAAATGTAATAATAGCTAAGTGATGCTTAATCCTCATTGCTTTTGTTTGATGACTGAGCAGTTTCAGAGTCATTCGCATTAGCTGTCACTTTACTGATGGTCTGCTCTCTCCTCTCCTTCAGCGACTTTTCCTCCAGGGTTGTGGTTTATCTGTCAACAGGTTTTTATTTTTTGTATTTCAGAAATTTACTGAAATCTTTATCATCTTCTGATGGTCTTCCAATTGCTTTTTATTGTTCTGGGCAGTTTCATTCCTGATATTTTATTAGTATCTCTGGTTACAGGGTTGAAGTACACACCATCTTTAACTACAGTGCTAACTCAAGTACATTTTCAAGAAAGACATGGGTATTTAAATGCCCTTTATGCTTACCTCAGTTCTAAGTGTTCTGGTTTCTTTGAACATATTTAAAATTGTTATCTTGGATGTTGATTCTTTTTATACAATATGTTGATTTAATTTTTCTTTTTTACTCCTCCCCCTCCCCCCACATTCTGGAAAATCTTGAGATTAGGTCTCACATGAAAGATTAATTTTCTTTATTGTCACTTTTTTTCTTGAAAGTGGAATTATTACCCTTTTCTGCAATATTTACTTTTTAACTATACTAACCTTCCCTTAAGCTCATCCTGTAATTTTTTCTTATTTAGTTTTTTTCTTATTACTGGATTTTTTTCCCTTAAGGGGTTTTGTCTTTTGGCATCCTACTGAAGATATAAACCTTTTCTAGAACTTTATTCCTTCTTAATGGCATTTTAAAATGGAATTTATTTTTAAAGGTCTACTTTTCCTGCAGGTGTTCATGATGGTACTATTTCTCTTTCCTTAAATAATGAAATGTTCGGTCAGTCCTACCTAGTGCTCGTTAGTTGACAAGCTAGTAGACGGTTATCTTTTGCACTCTGTTTAAATTTCAGATGGTATGGCAGTTGACATTCATGGCAGTTATCTGGCTGGGACTATGCTAGAATGTAATGGAATATTCTTTTGTCCTCTGCTGTATGATCCTCTGAGCACATGGAGTATATGAATATTATATTCTCCAATATGTTCTGTTCCATGGTTCCTCCTGTTTTCAACTACCGCGCTTCTTTTATGAGTGACCATAAAACTCATACACATATTCTGACATATAAGTGATTTTTTTGGACTTGCTATTTGTATCAGAAAAGAAGTGAAAATCTTTAAAGGGCTTAGACTGTCTAGAGTAGCAGTTTTCAGACTTTTTGGTCTCAGCACCCCTTTGCACTTGTAATAATTATTGAGGACTTGGAAGAGCTTTTATTTATGTGGATTATGTTTAGCAATCATTAACATACTAGAAATTAAAACTGAAAATTCATTTAAAAACAATATTATACCTACTATATTAATTAATAAAAATAATATTTTATAAAATAGGATTATATATTCTAAAGCAAAAAGTAATTTAGTGTGAGGAGTGGCTTTATTTTACCTTTTTGCAAATCTTAATTAAAGACAACTGCATTCTCATGTTCCTTTTTGCTCAGTTTGTTGTGATAACAGGTTATGTAGTGTCTGAAAAACTGCACTGTATATTCATGAGAAGTGATAATGAAACTGGTAAATTATTTCTTAGTATTATTATGAAAATAGTTCTGCTCTCATGGACCACTTGAAAGCATCTAAGGAACCCCCAAATATTCATAGACACATGGAGAAAGAGGTAGGAGCAGGTTGCCCCATGATGTTGTAGACACGTGGAGGAACAGCTGCATGGTTTCTGGTTGGTATCAGCCTTGTGATTGTGATCTAAAATGGACAGTGAGGGAATGGGATATGGGTCATTTCTGTTGGTCAGGCTTGCCACCTGCACAGTATGCAAGGTCTGTTTTTTTTTAAATTTTATTGCAGGGTCTATTGCTAAAACTTTTATTTTTTTTAATTTATTTTTAATTTATTTTTATTCTTTTATTTATCCATTTTTAGAGAGGAGAGAGAGAGGGAGAGGGAGACACAGAGAGGAGAGAGAGACAGAAGGGGGGAGGAGCTGGAAGCATCAACTCCCATATGTGCCTTGACCAGGCAAGCCCAGGGTTTTGAACCCATGACCTCAGCATTTCCAGGTCGACGCTTTATCCACTGTGCCACCACAGGTTGATAAAACTTTTCAATAGAGATCTATGGCCTTGAAGTTCTAATTGCATATTGACTTTTTTGTCCTGGTATGAGATTTAAAATTTTAATTCTGTGTTTTTCATAGGCATTTCTATAGATGTTTGGAAAATTTGTATCAGAGCTGCTAGACAGACAGCATTTTAAACTGCAGAGCCCTATTATTGTTTTCTTAGTTTGAGAAGCTACTTTTATATTTTATAATCATTTTCCTTTCTTATTTTTAGGGCATTGGAGTTAATCAGTTATATAAATAAATGAAAAGACCACTCTATAATTTTAGCCATTTATAAAGCAATAAGATTGACAAGTATTCTTACCCAATTGCCAATTTATGCTAGAATTGGCAAAAAAAAATTTTTTCTTTGTTAAACTTTACATTTTTTCTTTTATATTACTAAGACTGAGCTTGGATTTTCCCCATTTACAAAGTTCTGTTTCTGCTGAAATATTAAATTGTCTATATTTCCTGTTTGTGTGCTTCTCTCAACTTTATACTCTTCGCTTAGGGACAGTTAGTTATGTTCCCTGTAGTATTGTATGTAGTTAGGATTCAGTCAAAGAAGATACCAGAAAACAATCTTGAATGGTTTTAAGAAATTAGGCTTGATTAAAAAAAATAAGCAAAACTCTGTCCCTACTCTCCCATCTCACACATGCAAATAAAAAATATATTTTTTAAAAAAGGATAAAAAAGGAATGACCTAATAAGCTCGTAAAAGTTACCAGCAGTAAGTTTTTTGCTTATCTGTGCTTGGAGTTATTTTATTTTCTCATGTGCAGTTTGACTGCTTTATTAAAATTCTGTGGAAAATATATATATATATTTTTGTATTTTTCTGAAGTTGGAAACGGGGAGGCAGTCAGATAGACTCCCGCATGCGCCCGACTGGGATCCACCCGGCATGCCCACCAGGGGGTGATGCTCTGCCCATCTGGGACATTGCTCTGCTGCAACCAGAACCATTCTAGTGCCTGAGGCAGAGGCCACAGAGCCATCCTCAGTATCCAGGCCAACTTTGCTCCAATGGAGCTTTGGCTGTGGGAGGGGAAGAGAGAGACAGAGAGGAAGGAGAGGGGGAGGGGTGGAGAAGCAGATGGGTGCTTTTCCTGTGTGCCCTGGCTGGGAATCGAACCCGGGACTCCTGCATGCCAGGCCGACGCTCTACCACTGAACAACCGGCCACGGCCTGTGGAAAATATTTTTATGATGATATGTTTATTGTTTTGAAAGTAAAACGTTTTCTGTGTAGAATGAAAGAGTAAAATACAGTGCAGCAAAAGTAGGTTTACAGTTAGGAGTATACAAAACAGTTTATTCTTGTGTTATTTATTGATTATTGCATTATTTTCCATATGAACGACTATAAAACTGTGTTTGTCCCACCCTGTATGCAAGGATCTCTTTTTTGATAACTGTTGAGAGGATTAAACAAAGAAGTACAAAAGCGATTCTTTTACTACATTTAATTTTTAAGGACTTCTCATCTAGCTTAATAACAATTTGACAGGTATTCATCTCTAATTATTTTGCATATTTTGCTAGGTAGGAAATTTAGGTTTATTTATATTTATGTATTTCATCTGCTGTTCACATTTATTTTCTAAGTATTACCTTTTCTTTACTTTTAAATTTTATCCCTAAGTATACCTTTATAGTTCTTGAGCATTTATAGTGTTTGAGCAAGACTAAGTAGTTCAAAAAGAAAATCTAGCCATAAAGTTTGCTATTTATATATACAAATGCTCTGTGAATTTACTAGTTTTGTATTGTTTGTGTCATAGTAAAAGAAAAATAACCTTTGAGAGTTTGTTATTGTAGTAACTATGGTTGAAGAGAAGAAATAATCTTTGCTTAAATGTGAAGATCTTTTGTTAACAGGTTTTCAATGATTATGCCTAATTTTTATGTAATTATAGATATAATGGTGAAACTATTTAAAGGCAGATGTAAGATAAAATGAGGATAACATCCTGTATTCTCATATTTCTAGTGTTGAGTTTTGCATTATCTGATCTGTTAATATTATCATTCATTACTGAAACTGAATATGGCCTGATGTATCCTTTTGGTCTCATTCATTTACCATTCAGAAGAAAAACTTAAGAAAATCCCAGTACTACATAATAAAGAGAATTCTTAATTGTTTTTGTATAGTGAGCCTCAAGTTTTATTGTCCCAGGAAACTTCATTTGGGTTAGTAAATCTTATTCACTGAAACATGAAGAAATTGTTATATCTGGTGCCAGATATATTTTAAATATTTTTATGAAAGATTCACAATTGTAACATGGGGAAATTTCTGTTTGCTCAGTACAATAGCTTAAATTTTTTATTTTTTACAATTAACATTCAGGAAATATGAATTAGTAGATTCATAAAAAAAAGATTATTGGCCTCTCAAATGATTAGGAGGCTGTTTCTTTTCTAAAATGTGTAATGGATTAAGTATTCTAACCAACCATGGTTGTAAATCTCCTGCAGTTTAACAAAGGCACAGGGCCCCTATATCACACAAATGTCTTTGAATTAAGCTGAACACTTTTTTTACAAATGGTATATAACTCTCAGTGTGAGCCAGTCCTTTGGTATGAATCCTGGCCTGTAGATTTATTTGAATTTTAGAATGGAAGGCTAAAGTTGAATACTGTCATAGTTTTTGCCATTTCCAGTTGTATAGAATAACCAAACCTTCTATGCTGATTGTTGAAATGAGGGAAGTTACTTAGTTCCAGCACATGAACTTAAAAGTAACTTTTATAGTACATCTTAAATGTTTTTAACTAAAAAAATTCACTACCCTCATCAAATTACTGAAAGAGTAGATATTTAACAACTTAAGACTTTCTTAAATCCTGCAATATAAATGGGAATGGACTTGAGACATGGTTAAGAAAATATAAACTTTTGGAATGGGTAAGCAAAATCAGGGACATATTTTTTTTAGTTGAATACATACCTAGTAATTTTTATACCCTAGCAGAGCCAGTCTTACCAAAAGTAAAATAGAAAACTTGTATGTTGTTGCTGAACTAGAATAAAAATTTAAAGTAATTTATAATTTTTTAGGAAAATTGATTTGTGGCTACTTATTTTGTGTGAATTTTCTACTTCTTGCAGCGTTATGTTAAATATGTTGTATAACGTTTAGTCTTTGAAAATATAGTCCATATTGAAGACTTCACAGGGTGCAAGTAAAGCATTGAAGAACTTGAGTTGATTGTAGAGTCACCGATTAAGTCCGTACTATACTCCTAAAATGTGGCATAATCCTGTTATCTAATTACTTTCATGTGGCTTTATTATTCATGAAATGAAGTCACTTCAGACAAGCTTTAGATTCTTTGGTTCAAGCACTCTCCATAAAGCTATTATATTTTGTCTTTTTTATGTTTTTCTAATATTTAAAAAAGTAACATGTATTTATTATTTTTATTTCTCCATTATGAACTTTATTATAAAAATAAGTAGACAGTTTTTCCATTTATTTTATTTTGTTTAGTCATATTTTGCTTAGAAATATCAATTTTTAAAATATAGTTTTATTTATATTCTATTTAAAATTTTAATATCCATTTTTATTCTATATATTTTCTTCATTTCTTTTTGTATTATTAAGGCTTCTAAAATTTTTTTCTTTTTTTTTACAGAGACAGAGAGTCAGAGAGAGGGATAGACAGGGACACACAGACAGGAACGGAGAGATGAGAAGCATCAATCATTCATTAGTTTTTCATTACGTGTTGCAACACCTTAGTTGTCCATTGATTGCTTTCTCATATGTGCCTTGACCACGGGCCTTCAGCAGACTGAGTAACCCCTTGCTCCAGCTAGTGACCTTGGGCTCAAGCCGGCGACCTCGGGGTCTCGAACCTGGGTCTTCCGCATCCCAGTCCGACGCTCTATCCACTGCGCCACTGCCTGGTCAGGCAAAAAATGTTCTATATTTTACATTTTTTTTTAGCATATCTGATTCTACTTTTTATATTTCAGTGCTATTCGGAAATTCATTGAGAATGTGAAGAATATGCATTCTAAAATTTGGCAAATTCTGTTTTACATGTGTTTTAAGCATACTTACTCATAGTTTTATAACATATACTAAAACGTACATGAATTACACGGTTGCAGCTTCAAAAATTTCACAAAGTGAGCAAGCCTGTGACACTATTGGCATGAATCTAGAATTCTACCAGTATTCCTAAAGCCCTGGATGCCCCCCTCATCTCTGTTCCTTTCTTCCCAGAGATTATCCCTATCCTCACTTCTGTCATAAGTATTACATATTACTGTTTTTGAACTCTATATAAATGAAATAAAATATTATATAAATTTTTTGTGTTTTACTGCTTTTGGTTAATATTTATACAGTTCAGCTTTTGTGACATGTAGACATAGTTTGATTATTTTTATTGCAGCAGAGTCTGACTATACCATAATTTATGTATTCATTCTATTATTGATATTTGGGTTATTTCTAGTCTGGATTCTTACAAACATTTTAGTGCACACAGGAATATTATTTTAAAAAATATATATATTACCTAGGAACAAAATAGTCAGAAAACAGGGCTAAATATATGGTCACTTAAATTATCTATCAAGATATTTTTTTTTTCTACAGAGACAGAGAGAGGGACAGATAGGGACAGATGGAGACAGACAGACAGGAAAAGAGAGAGATGAGAAGCATCAATCATCAGTTTTTTGTTGCGCATTGAGACACCTTAGTTGTTCATTGACTGCTTTCTCATATGTGCCTTGACCATGGGCCTTCAGCAGACATAGTAACCCCTTGCTCAAGCCAGCGACCTTGGGTCCAAGCTGGTAAGCTTTGCTCAAGCCAGATGAGCCCGTGCTCAAGCTGGCAACCTCGGGGTCTCAAACCTGGGTCCTCCGCATCCCAGTCCGACACTCTATCCACTGCGCCACCTCCTGGTCAGAGGTTACTTAAATTATGACAAAGATCACACTGTAAGCAGTGGGGAAAGAGTGGAATATGCTCAATAGTGTTTGGTTAGTTGGATTTCACCTCCCTCTTTTTTTCTTTCCCCTTTTCCTTCCCCCTTCTTTTATGCTGTTGAGAAAAACAGGCCTATATGATTCCTTTTTTCGTATTGCATTTAAAAAAATTAATAGACTTAAAAATTTTTTTATTAATTTGAATTTATTATGTTCACATGAATTCAAGTGTCCCACTCAGTATAACTCCCTCACCTCCCCACCACCGTGTCCCTCAGTAGACCCTCTTTACCACCCTCCCCCTAACTCCTTCCCCCCTTCCCTTTGTTTTTTGCTGTCCTGTTATTTGTATCTATGTGTTATGTATATATATGTTTCTAATCCCTTCAGCTTCTCTGATCCCATCCTCTCATCCCTCATTCCTCTGACAGCTGTCCCTCTGGTCCCTGTGACCCTGCCTCTGCCTCTATTCCATTCCTCAGTTCATTTTGTTCATTAGATTCCACCTATAAGTGAGATCATATATTTGTCCTTCTCTGCCTGGTTTATTTCACTTAGCATAATAATCTCCAAGTCCATCCATGCCATTGCAAAAGGCAAGATTTTCTTCTTTTTCATGGCTGCATAGTATTCTATTGTGTATATGTACCACAGCCTTTTTTTAAATTTATGATGTCTATCTATCTATCTATCTATCTATCTATCTATCTATCTATCTATCTATCTAATCTATCTATTTTTCCGAAGCTAGAAATGGGGAGGCTGTCAGACTCCCACATACGCCTGACCGGGATCCACCCGGCACGCCCACCAGGGGGCGATGCTCTGCCCATCTGGGGCGCCACTCTGCTGCAATCAGAGCCACTCTAGCACCTGAGGCAGAGGCCACAGAGCCATCCTCAGCGCCTGGGCAAACTTTGCTCCAGTGGAGCCTTGGCTGCAGGAGGGGAAGAGAGAGACAGAGAGGAAGGAGAGGGGGAGGGGTGGAGAAGCAGATGGGCGCTTCTCCTGTGTGCCCTGGCTGGGAATTGAACCCGGAACTGCTGCACGCCAGGCCAATGCTCTACCACTGAGCCAACTGGCCAGGGCTAAATTTATGATTTTAATTTGTTTTTACATAGATTCAAGTGTCCCACTGAATATATCTCCCCCACCCCTTATTCCCCCTCAGCTGCCCCTCTGCCTTCTCCCCCCAATGCTTTCCCCCTTCCCTCCAGGATTTGCTGTCTGTTCTCTATAATGCTGTGTTATGTATATGTAGTTTCATTAATCTCTTTCCCCTCTCTGATCCCATCTTCTCTTCTACTTTCCCACAGCTTTTTTTAATAGACTATTTTTTTAGAGCTGTGTTTTGTTTATAGAAAATTGAACTGAAAGTACAGAGTTCTCATAGACATTTTTCCCCAGAATACAGTTTCCCCTGTTGCTGTGTTGCATTAGATTGGTATATTTGTTACAACTGATGAATTGATATTAATTATTTTGGTTAACTAAAGTTCATAGTTTAAATTGGGGTCATTTCTTTGTGTTGTCTAGTTTTGTGGATTTGGATAAATGCAAAATGTCATGTATTTACCATTAACAGTATCATGCAGAATAATTTTGGTGCCTTAAAAATTCCTTGTACTTTACCTATTCATGCCTTTTTTCCTTTTTTTGAACCCCTGACAATCACAGATCTTTTTATTTTCCCTAATTTTGCCCTTTCTATAATGTCATAGAGCTAAAATGATACAATATATAACCTTTTCATGTTGGTTTCTTTCACTTAGGAATACACATTTCAAGTTCTTCTTTGTCTTTTTGTGGCTTAATCACTCCTTTCTTTCTTCCTCTTTTAAAAAATAGACTTTATTTTTAAGAGCTGTTTTAGGTTTAGAACAAAGTTGTGAGAGAATTCCCCTATATTCCCTACCCCCCATGTGCATAGCCTCTCCCACTATCAGCATCTTGCACAAGACTGTGGTGCATTTGTTAAAATTGATGTACTGACATTAGCACATCATTTACCTACAGTTCATATTACTTTTGAGTTCACTCTTGGTGTTGTATGTTCTGTGGCATTGACAAATGTAAAATGATACGACTTCCTTAGAACAGTATCATACAGGTAATTTCACAGCTCTAAAAATCCTCTGTGTTTTGCCTATTAATTTCTTCCTCCTCCCAAACCATTGACAACCACTGATCCTTTTACTATCTTTCTAGTTTCGCCTGTCCCAGAATGTCATATAGTTGGAATCAAACACTATGTAGCTTCTTCCAGTTGGCTTCTTTCCCTTAGTAATATGCATTTAAGTTCCTCCATGTCTTTTCCTGTCTTGCTAGATCAGTTCCTTTTAGCACTGAATTGTATTCCATTGTCTGAACATACCACAGTTTATTTTTTCATTTGCCTGTGGATGGAAATCTTGGATGAATTTATGTTTTGGCAATTATGAATAAAGCTACTATAAATATCCACTTGCAGGTTTTTGTGTAGATATAAGTTTTCAGCTCCTTTAGATAAATAGCTAAGAAGTGTGATTCCTGGGTTGTATGTAAGAAATTTAGTTTTGTAAGAAATTGCCAGACTCTTCCAAAGTGGCTATACCAGTCTGCATTCCTACTAGCAATGTATGAGAGTTCCTATTTTTTATATCCTTTTCAACATTTGCTGTTGTCAGTGTTTAGGACAGGGTCCCCAAACTGCAGCCCCCTGAGGCTATATATCTGGCCCCCACCGCACTTCCTGAAGGGGCGCCTCTTACATTGGTAGTCAGTGAGAGGAGCACAGGATCTGCATCTTGTGCTCCTGGAGTACTGTATGTGGTAGTGCCACAAAGCGCGGTGTCGCTCACATACAGTACTACTTCCAGTGATGCAGATCGCTGGAAGTGACAAATATGGAACCGGACACTGACCAAATCATTAGGCAAAAGCAGGCCCATAGTTCCCATTGAAATACTGGTCAGTTTGTTGATTTAAATTTACTTGTTCTTTATTTTAAATATTGTATTTGTTCCCATTTTGTTTTTTTACTTTAAAATAAGATATGTGCAGTGTGCATAGGGATTTGTTCATAGTTTTTTTTTATAGTCCAGCCCTCCAACGGTCTGAGGGACAGTGAACTGACTCCCTGTGTAAAAATTTTGGAGACCCTGGTTTAGGATTTTGGCCATTCTAATAGGTGTGTATTGGTATCTCATTGTCATTTCAGTTTGCAGTTTTCTAATGACATATTGGTATTATTTTTTTTATATGTTTACTTGCAATCTGTATGTCTTGGTGGGATGTTAGGTCTTTTGCCATTTAAAAAAAAAAATTGGCATTCGCCCTGGCCGGTTGGCTCAGCGGTAGAGTGTTGGCCTAGCGTGCGGAGGACCCGGGTTCAATTCCCGGCCAGGGCACACAGGAGAAGCGCCCATTTGCTTCTCCACCCCTCCTCCGCGCCTTCCTCTCTGTCTCTCTCTTCCCCTCCCGCAGCCAAGGCTCCATTAGAGCAAAGATGGCCCGGGCGCTGGGGATGGCTCTGTGGCCTCTGCCTCAGGCGCTAGAGTGGCTCTGGTCGCAACATGGCGACGCCCAGGATGGGCAGAGCATCGCCCCCTGGTGGGCAGAGCGTCGCCCCTGGTGGGCGTGCCGGGTGGATCCCGGTCGGGCATATGCGGGGGTCTGTCTGTCTCTCCCTGTTTCCAGCTTCAGGAAAAAAAAAAAAAAAAATTGGCATTCATTTTCTTATTGTTGAGCTTAAAGAATTATTTGTATATTTTGGATAACAGTTTTTTTTTTTTTTTTTTTTCTGCCTTTTTTTTTAAAATAAATTTTTATTAATGGTAATGGGATGATATTAATAAATCAGGGTACATATATTCAAAGAAAACATGTCTAGGTTATTTTGTCATTAAATTATGTTGCGTACCCCTCGCCCAAAGTCAGATTGTCCTCCGCCACCCTCTATCTAGTTCTCTGTGCCCCTCCCCCTCCCCCTAACTCTCTCCCTCCCTCCCTCCCATATCCTCCCTCCCCCCACCCCTGGTAACCACCACACTCTTGTCCATGTCTCTTAGTCTCATTTTTATGTTCCACCAATGTATGGAATCATGTAGTTCTTGTTTTTTTCTGATTTACTTATTTCACTCCTTATAATGTTATCAAGATCCCACCATTTTGCTGTAAATGATCTGATGTCATCATTTCTTATGGCTGAGTAGTATTCCATAGTGTATATGTGCCACATCTTCTTTATCCAGTCTTCTATTGAAGGGCTTTTTGGTTGTTTCCATGTCTTGGCCACTGTGAACAGTGCTGCAATGAACATGGGGCTACATGTGTCTTCACGTATCAATGTTTCTGAGGTTTTGGGGTATATACCCAGTAGAGGGATTGCTGGGTCATAAGGTAGTTCTATTTGCAGTTTTTTGAGGAACCACCATACTTTCCTCCATAATGGTTGTACTACTTTACAGTCCCACCAACAGTGAATGAGGGTTCCTTTTTCTCCACAGCCTCTCCAACATTTGCTATTACCCGTCTTGTTGATAATAGCTAATCTAACAGGGGTGAGGTGGTATCTCATTGTAGTTTTGGTTTGCATTTCTCTAATAACTAATGAAGCTGAGCATCTTTTCATATATCTGTTGGCCATTTGTATCTCTTCCTGGGAGAAGTGTCTGTTCATGTCCTCTTCCCATTTTTTTATGGGATTGTTGGTTTGTTTGTTGTTGAGTTTTATGAGTTCTTTGTAAATTTTGGATATTAGGCCCTTATCTGAGCTGTTGTTTGAAAATATCATTTCCGGTTTAGTTGGCTGTCTGTTTATTTTTATATCAGTTTCTCTTGCTGAGCAAAAACTTTTTATTCTGATGTAGTCCCATTCATTTATCTTTGCCTTCACTTCTCTTGCCATTGGAGTCAAGTTCATAAAATGTTCTTTAAAACCCAGGTCCATGAGTTTAGTACCTATGTCTTCTTCTATGTACTTTATTGTTTCAGGTCTTATATTTAGGTCTTTGATCCATTTTGAATTAATTTTAGTACACGGGGACAGGCTGTAGTCGAGTTTCATTCTTTTGCATGTGGCTTTCCAGTTTTCCCAACACCATTTGTTGAAGAGGCTTTCTTTTCCCCATTGTATGTTGTTGGCCCCTTTATCAAAGATTATTTGACCATATATATGTGGTTTTATTTCTGGGCTTTCTATTCTGTTTTATTGGTCTGAGTGTCTATTTTTCTGCCAATACCATGCTGTTTTGATTATCGTGGCCCTATAATATAGTTTAAAGTCAGGTATTGTAATGCCCCCAGCTTCATTCTTTTTCCTTAGGATTGTTTTGGCTATTCGGGGTTTTTTATAGTTCCATATAAATCTGATGATTTTTTGTTCCATTTCTTTAAAAAATCTCATAGGGATTTTGATGGGAATTGCATTAAATTTGTATATTGCTTTGGGTAATATGGCCATTTTGATTATATTTATTCTTCCTATCCAAGAACAAGGAATATTTTCCCATCTCATTGTATCTTTTTCGATTTCCCTTAACAATGCTTTGTAATTTTCATTATATAGGTCCTTTACGTTCTTTGTTATGTTTATTCCTAGGTATTTTATTTTTTTTGTTGCAATCGTGAAGGGGATTATTTTTTTGAGTTCGTTTTCTAATATTTCATTGTTGGCATATAGAAAGGCTATGGACTTTTGTATGTTAATTTTGTATCCTGCGACCTTACTGTATTGGTTTATTGTTTCTAATAATCTTTTTGTGGAGTCCTTGGGGTTTTCGATGTATAGGATCATATCATCAGCAAAAAGTGATACCTTTACTTCTTCTTTTCCGATATGGATGCCTTTTATTTCTTTGTCTTGTCTGATTGCTGGATAACAGTTTTTATCAGATGGATTTTTGCAAATATTTTTCCCAGCCTGTGGTTTTTCTTCTCCTTCTCTTGGCATTGTCTTTTGCAGAAAAGTAGTTTTGAATTTTAATGAAGTTCATTTTATCAGTTACTTCTTTCATGCATTGATGTCTTTGGAGTTGTGCCTTAAAGGCCATTGCTGTGCAAGGTCATTTAGATTTTCTTCTGTTACCTTCTTGGAGTGTTATAGTTTTGTGTTTTATATAGGTCTATGATCCATTTTGAGTCAAATTGGTGTAAGAGATGAATGGGGAAGAGTAGAAGAAAATGTCAGCAGAGTTGATAAAATTGAAGACTTTGGATATTAAGATTCTGGGTGGATTGTCATATGGATGATAGCAGGATGGTGGCACAACTAAAGAAGTTGACAGTGACTCAAGTGCTAAAGTTCTTGTGAGTTTGATAGATGGGCATTGAAAAATTAAGGTTAAGGTTAGAGTGAGTGACGGGTGGATATGACTAGAAGATTAGGGTTTTGTACAAAATTAAAAAGAAAAGTCTTGGAAATAGCTTTAAATTGCTATGAGAATGCAGACTTGACCTTTTAGATGGTGATTGTAGTGGTCATTTGTTTATTAGTTGCATAAGCTGTTCATCACCTCTTCTAGAACTTGCCTATTTCATTCTTCTTGGAGCTCTTTAATCAATGAGCCCCACCTTGCCATATCTGTTGCTTTTTTCTACTTGAAACCTTACTCTTATTGACCTTCTCTTTTCTGCAGTTTCTTTGAGACGCTAAAAAGTCATTTTAGAAAAAAGATTAATATTACTCCTTTTATTTTCTAAACATATATAAAAATATAGTCTTGGGGGATACTTAAGGAAGAAAAATTTAAAAAATTTTTTATTTTATTTATTATTATTATTATTATTATTTTGTATTTTTCTGAAGTGAGAAGTAGGGAGACAGACAGACAGACTCCTGCATGTGCCTGACCGGGATCCACCCAGCATGCCCACCAAGGGGGGATGCTTGGTTCATTTAGGGCATCACTCCACTGCAACCGGAGCCATTCTAGCACCTGAGGCGGAGGTCATGGAGCCATCCTCAATGCCCAGGCCTACTTTGCTCCAGTGGAGCCTTGACTGCGGGAGAGGAAGAGAGAGATAGAGAAAAGGAAACGGGGAAGGGTGGAGAAGCAGAGGGCTGCTTCTCCTGTGTGCCCTAGCTGGGAATTGAACCTGGGACTTCCATACACCAGGCCGATGCTCTACCAAACAATTTTCTAAATATTAAATAATTTAGTTTACAGGTATATAATAACAACTGTATATTTCTGAATTAAAATCTTCTAATAATTTGCCATGTTTTTTGAATTATTAATCAAAAGAACATAGGTTGAAGATATTAAAGGAAAAGTATAATTATCTTTTTGGAATCTTTATTGTGGGTATAATTTTACCTATGTTAACAAACAAATTAACAGAGTCTGCTTTTCTATTTATTATGAATGTGAGAAAGAAAATGTCTGGCCACATAAATGGTGTTGGAGATCTAAATAGGTTTTTCTTTAGAAGAGAAATGATTAAATTTTGCAAAATTATATTTCTTACTGATTTTGGAGAGACCAACTTAATTTCATTAAAATTATTCTCAGTATTTATTATACCAAAATTATTTTGTCCGTTTGATTAAGGTTTTTTTAACACAGTGACAAAATGTTTTAAACCATGATATCATACCCATAATGAATTGGTTCTATTTTCATAGTCTTATTTTATCAGTAAATATGCATTAATCTTTAGGATGACTAGATTTGGTTGTACATAGAGAAAGTTAAATTAGGCTTCTGGTTAACCTGATGCCTTGAGTTTATATTCTTAATCTATTGACTGTTTTATGATAATGTATTTTTTTTTTTTTTTTTTTAGAGGGAGAGAAGGACAGACAGGGTCATACAAACAGGAAGGGAGAGAGATGAGAAGCATCAGTTCTTCATTGTGGCATCTTAGTTGTTCACTGATTGCTTTCTCATATGTGCCTTGACTCGGGGGCTCCAGGTGACCCCTTGCTCAAGCCAGCGGCCTTGGGCTTCAAGTCAGCAATCTTTGGGCTCAGGCCAGCAACTGCACTCAAGCTGGTGAGTCCACTCTCAAGCCGAATGAACTCACGCGCAAGCCAGTGACCTTGGGGTTTCGAACCTGGTTCTTTAGCATCCCAGATCGACACACTATCCACTGTACCATCATCTGGTCAGGCTATAATAGTGTATTTGACTAGTGTGTTTTTAGGTGCTTGAAATACTCAGGAATAATTAGACACTGATACTTAGCCTCACAGAGATTATATTTGGATACAGGAAATCAAACTGTTAAATGTTGAATCATCTTACCTCTGTGTAGATAAAATGTTTTTAATCTAACAGGTGGTGGGATAGACTTGGGTGGTGAAAGAAGGATAAAGACCCTGGCCGGTTGGCTCAGTGGTAGAGCGTCAGCCTAGTGTGCAGGAGTCCCGGGTTCGATTCCCGGCCAGGGCACACAGGAGAAGTGCCCATTTGCTTCTCCACACTTCCCCCTCTCCTTCCTCTCTGTCTCTCTCTTCTCCTCCCGCAGCCGAGGCTCCATTGGAGCAAAGTTGGCCCTGGTGCTGAGGATAGCTCCATCTCCTCTGCCTGAAGTGCTAGAATGGCTCTGGTTGTAACAGAGCAATGCCCCATATGGGCAAAGCATCGCCCCCTGGTGGGCATGCCGGGTGGATCCCGGTCGGGCGCATGCTGGAGTCTGTCTGACTGCCTTCCTGTTTCCAACTTCAGAAAAATACTTAAAAAAAAAAAAAAAGGATAAAGATGAGTTTTTGTTTTTTTTTGGTGTGACAGATACAGAGAGAGACAGAGAGAGGGATAGATAGGGACAGACAGACAGACAGACAGGAATGGAGGAGATGAGAAGCATCAATTCTTTGTTGGGACACCTTAGTTATTCATTGATTGCTTTCTCATATGTTCCTTGACCGGGCAGGGGAGGTGATACAGCAGACTGTGTGACCCCTTGCTCAAGTCAGTGACCTTGGGCTCAAGCTGGTGAGCATTGCTCAAACCAGGTGAGCCCGTGCTAAAGCTGACCACCTTGAGGTTTTGAAATATAGGTCCTCCGCATCCCAGTCCAGCGCTCTATCCGCTGTGCCACCACCTGGTCAAGCGAGTTAGTTATTGTTTATATTCAAAGTTTGGCATAGTATTTTTAAGAAATAGGCCTAAGAGTGTTTGTACAACTGGAGGGAAAAAATATAGCTATATCTGTTATTTTTGATGGGATGACCAGTAAAAGCAAACTGTAAAAAACCCAAGAATATAGCTTTGTGGCCTGTCTAATATGTATGAGTTGAGATAAGTAGAGATAATTATACTTAATTCAGAAATATGGCATGAGGAGGTTCAGAATTATCTCTTCATTATGTTTGTAGTCTAAGAAAAACATTTAAGTGAACGCCTTACATGTTTAGGATTTCTTCAGGCACATTAGACTAGAGTTGTTTATGCTAGAATATAAAGCCTTCATATTCTTATTTGGAAATAATGAAATAGTGAGTCTCCCTTACCCTGTGCATGCTCCTCCCCACCCCCGGCTGTGATTATATACAGGGAAAAATGAGGTTTTAAATATTCACATATCTGGGTCACCTTTTTCAAATCTTGGTGTATTGTTCCTCAGTGTTTTATCAAGATGTAAGTAGGATGGATTTTTATTACTGATTCTATCAGGATCCCAAAGATATTTTTTTGAATGTTATTTTCAAGTAGAATCTTAAATGATTTATAGGACAAAAGAATAACAAATCCAGAATGGTGCTGTTATTGTTAAGTGCATTTCCCTAATAATACCTGATACCTAACATATACTTCGCTTACCCTTTCCTCTGAAACTGATTATTTTGTGTCAAGTACCCTATCATAAGATATGGGTTTCTTCCACTGGTTCTATCTCTTTCTTTTCTTCATTCACAGCAATTTTCATTTCTTTCCACATTTTTATCATTTGCCTTTCTTTTTGCCTGTGGTTAGAATTCCTGGTCTTAACCTAAGGACTGTGAGGGCACATACATGTCCACACGTACTCTGTGCATGTGTGTACACCCTGTGAGAAGAAGAGTGTGACTTGCTAGGCTTAAGTAGGATGGGCTTTCTGGGGTGATTGTAAAGGTAGATGCATTGACGAGAAGTAGTAAAAATATTAAGTTGCTCATAGGAGGTTTATGACAATACAGCTAATGAAAGCAAGTATTCTTTAAAAGTGAAACGTAAAAGTCTAGCGAACCATCTAATTACTTGTTACATTAAATTATTGATAAATGCTTAACTTTAAGTATTAGAAATTGAATCATGTAACAGAGGTTGAATATATGTTGGTATTTTGTTCATGAGTTATTTTATACAGTTGTTTAGGTATAAATCTTAGGCCTAATTTCTGTATGATTTTGAACTTTCTATTTCTGTGCTGCCTTAAAATTGATACAAAGAATAAGGGAAATGTTCTATGCTTCTTATATTGTAAAAACAAAGTTTATTTCTTAAAGTCTCATTCCATTTTCCTGGTACTTTATTAGGCTATAAAACATATTTAGTTTACAGATAAATACCATTTGGTATCTCAGTATGAGATGTCCTCATCTGGAGATATTCAGTGTCTATTAATGATCTCATCTGTAGTGGCTAACTGGGTCACTTTTCCCATTAACTGAGAGGGCAACTATGGCATTGTTCTACAGTCTGCCACGTCTTGAACAGCTTCTTGGCAATAATGCCCAACAGTGGAAGTCATATGCTTTTCTGCTGATGGCTATGACTTGGACAACAGTATAAATTGTATCAATTAGAGAGGTACAGTGACAAAACTTTTATTGCAATGAATTCAGGCCAGCTTCATAATCCCTTACAGCATTGCCCTTACTTAGATACTAGCTGCAAATTTCGGAATCTCCAGGGCCACCTTCACTTCAGACCTGATGGCTACAAATTCTGGGGTCCCCAGGACTCCTTCAGGTTTGATAATTTACCAGATAGACTCGCAGAACTCAGGTAAACATTATGCTATGATTGCAGTTTTGCTGTAATTAAAGGATACACATTAAAACTGGTCAAAAGAAGAACTGCATAGAGCAAAATCTGGGAGGGGACCAACTCTGAAGCTTCTGGTTATCCTCTCTCCAGGGGTTCATAGATGGTGTTACTCAATCGTGGCTAATATATTTGACAATATTAGATTATTGCCAACTAGGGAAGTTCACCCAAGTACTTGGGGTGCAAAGTTTAATTGTGGTTCAGTCACGTTGCATGACCATGTAGTTTCCCGTCCCTCCCAGAGGTTTGGCTAATACATTTATTCTTCAGTTTTTCTGGAGGTCAGAACTGATATAGCATACTCCAGAGCCCCCATCGTAAATCATATAGCCTGTCTGGCAAGCAAAGATACTCTTTTCAGGTAGGACATTCCAGAGGCCTAGAAATCACTTCCCAGTAGTGGTGGGCAAAGGCCATGCCTCTTTTTTGGTAAAGTTAGTTCTTCAGTATACATTTTCTGTATTATTCAAACAAAGGATGTATTATTGAATGAGTTAGGTTGTTTTGTAAATTAGTATATTGTTCTTTGTTTGAAAGTCTTAAATTATATTTTACAAATAAGAATTATTTTCCTTTATGCTCAAATTATAAATATTTAACCTCTTACTTGGCTTCTTTATCTCTGTAATTTTTGTCTTTTTCCTTGTAACATTCAGAATGGTCACTCCTATAGTTTAGTTTTATTTTAATTGCATCACTTACATGTTTATAGCTAAGTATTCATTCTATTCTTGCATTCCTTCTAAAAATGTTTAGTATTCTTCCAAACTAGTAGGTTGTTCTTTCCTCTGCACAAAGGAAATATTCATCTATACTTTTTACCAGCTGCAATCTTAATAGACATTTTAGAAAACATTTAGGAGAGGCTGCCCTTAAAAAGAAAAGGGAACTTAAAAAAATGCTAAGGAAACTTGGACTGTAGGCAGTGAGGAGCATTAAAGGATTTTTAGATGTGATTGTGACACAACAAATTGTTCTAGAAAGTTAGTTCTAGCAGTAGTGAGTAGAAACAGTTTGTAGAAAGGAAGTTAACCTACAATCAAGAAGACCAGCTCTTCCCACAAATACATCAAAATTATAACTAAACTACAGAACAATTATCATTCAGAACCTCCTGAAATTGAGCTGAATGAAAGTCCTACAATTAGCAAATTAAAGAAGATGCTACATTAAGACTGGTAGGAGGGGTGGAGATGAGGAATGGGTTGGTCCCATACCCACGTGTGACAGATAAAAATCTGAGGATTATCTTAGCTGTGGAAGATCCCCCCGCTGAGGAGTGAGGTATTCCAGTTCCACACCAGGCCCCCCAGCTCAGGGTTATAGTGTCAGGAAGAGAAGTCTTTATAATTTCTGGCTGTAAAAACCAGCGGGGATTGGGGCTGAGAAAGACAGGGGCTGTTGGGGTCTCTGGTGGTTCATCTTGAAAGACCCACATATAGACTAACTCAGACTCATTTCCTCTGAGCTTCAGCTCTAGGGCAGCAGTTCATAAAGCACCAGAAACATACAGGGAGAAACTTAATTGTTCTGGCATCAGGATGAGAGCTAGGGGGAGTGGCCTTCTTCCAGACAGAAGTGTTGGCAGAGGCCATTGTTCCTTTGATAAGCCCGCCCGCCACAGAGCAAAATGAAGATAAGCAATACTAAATGGAAAGTTTAAAACATGGGTTATAAGGGTGCTCAGTGAACTTAGTGAGAACCTCAACAGCATAAATAAGGAGCAGTCAGAAATGAAGGAGGATACGTAATTGAAATTAAGAATAATTTCCATGGTATTAACAGTAGAGTAGATGAAGATGAGACTTAGATCAGCAAGTTGGAATATAAGGAAGCAAAAAACACCCAATCAGAATAGCAAAAAGAAAAGCGAATCAAAGAAAATGAGGGTAGTGTAAAGAGTCTCTGGGACAACTTCAAATATACCAACAGTCACATCATGGGGGTGCCAGAAGGAGAAAAGAAAGAGCAAAAAATTGAAAGCCTATTTGAAAAATAATGACCGCAAACTTCCCTAACATGCTGAAGAAAATAGACATACAAGTCCAGGAAGCACAGAGAATACCCAACAAGATGAACCCAGAGAACCCCACACCAAGATGCATCACAATTAAAATGCAAAAGTTAAAGACAGAGAATCTTAAAAGCAGTAAGAGAAAAACAGCCATCTACAAGGGAGCTCCCATAAGTTTCTCAACAGAAACTTTGCAGGCCAGAAGGGAATGGCAAGAGATACTTGAAGTGATGAAAATCAAGGACCTACAACCAAAATTACTCTGTCCAGCAAAGCTATCATTTAGACTCAATGGATAGATAAAGAGCTTCCCAGGCAAGAAAAAACTAAAGGAATTCATCACCACCTAACCAGTATTATATGAAAGTTAAAGGAACTTCCTTAAGAAGAAGTAAAAAAAGATAAATATGATAGTAAAATGTCAATAAGAAAGTATCTATCAACAATTGAATCTAAAAAAACCCCCCAATATAACGAATAGCAGAACAGAATCAGATTCATAGACACAGAGAATGTTTTGACAGTTGCCAGAGGGGAAGGAGGTTGGGAGGATGGTTGAAGAGATTGGGAAATACAAATTAGTTGTTACAGAGTAGTAGTCATGGGTTGTAAAGTACAGCATAAAAAATATAGTCAGTAATATTCTAATAACTATATATGGTGTCGGATGGGTGTGAGATTTATTGGGATGATTATTAGTAAGTTATGATGTCTAATCACTGGGGTACACCTGAAACTAATATATAATAATATAGTGTATGTCTGAGATATATATAAATATATATAAGGAGACCAGTTAGGTACCTTTCACTATCATCATCTTCACTGGAGGTAATGAAGGCAATATGGGATGGTTTGTGAGAGGTTATTAACTATGAATCATGATTTTAGCATTTAAAAAAACCTTGCCACTTTTAGTAATCTTTCATGCTTTTAATGTTTTCATGTTACACAACTTCTTGGGATATAATGCATTCCATGTATATTTTACTTAACCAGTATGTATCAGCTTGTTTTTTATCAATCCTGTTAGTGTGGTGTGTGCTGTTTATATTTATTTAGCACATTTGTTGAAGTGACAGCTTCTTCTATGCCCGATTACTGTAATAGAGACTGAGGAAAGTGTGATAATAAGATGTGATTCCTGATCTTAAAAAGCTCAATTTAGTAGTCAATTAAATAGGAAAATGCTGTGGTGGAGGGAAACACAGGGTGCTATGAGAGTATGTCAAAGGACTGGATAACCTAGGCTGGGGATGTGAACCTGTGATTTAGAAAAGTAGTTAAGAACATGGACTCTGGAGCTAGAATGATTTTGGGTTTTCAGTTTCTTTCTGTGGTATCTTAGGTTCTAAAATTCACCCTTAAAATGGGGATAATAATGGTTCATACTCCTTAGATTGTCACGAGGCTAAAATGAGTTAATATATATAAAGTGTTTAGAATAATGCTTGGTATATAGTATTATATGTGTTACCTTTTCCTTTTCCTGATAGTTTACTTTTTTCAGTGAATACATAATTAGTACTCAGTAAATATTGAATAAAACTGTGAATGATAAATGCAATTATAATTACTTTTCTGTTCCCTTAGAATTCTTTATCTCTATTACAAGCACTTAGTGTAAAATGACTATTTTGTGTGTATTTAGGTCTATATTAACCAAAAGTCATAAACTGGTAGGGCCTAGAAAGTTTAAGCTCACATATTTTAAAAATACTGAATTTGCTTGTAGATGAGGATGCCATCTCCAGCTTGTCATAGTCTCTGTCATCTTAGATCTAGTCCCTTTCTGGCCTGGCATCTATAGGCATTTGAGTTTGTGACTTCTGATACCCTGACACTAGTTCTTTCAGAATAGAGACTGATTGATCTCTTTTAAATCTCAAACACTTGATAGAGTGGTTGTCAGTTTTTGGCACTAAATGAATGTTTGTTGAATGAATGAATAAATGATGCCTCAATTGTGAAATTGAAACTAAGACAACCACCAAAAATAATAAATAGCCTGACCAGGTGATAGCCTGACCAGTGGATAGAGTGTTAGGTTGGGATACTGAGGACCCAGGTTCAAAATCCTGAGGTTGCTGGCTTGAGCACAGGCTCATTCGGCTGGCTTGAGCTCGGGCTCACCAGTTTGAGTGTGGAGTCGCTGGATTGAGCATGGGATCATAGACATGAGCCCGTAGTCCTTGGCTTGAGTCCAAAGATCTCTGGCTTGAATCAAGGTTGCTGGCTTGAGCAAGGAGTCACTGGCTTGGCTGGAGCTGCCTGGTCAAGGAACATATGACAAAGCTGTCAATGAACAACTAAGGTGTTGCAATGAAGAATTGATGCTTCTCATCTCTCTCCCTTCCTGTCTTTCTCATTATAAAAAAAATAATAAACTATATTCTCTTGAAAAATTTTGTTTTTAGATTTTCTAACTTGTCATAAGGGTTTCGCCAGAATTTTTGTGCTTAATTTTAATTGCAGTGCTATGGGTTAATAAAAGAGCCAATGATAGTATTCCAGAGCTTATTTACATTTTGATTAGCTAACTTTAATGTTCTTGTTGTTTATGCATTATTGATAAGTAATAGAAATCATTTTTTTAAAAGAAGTAATGATACTGACTTTTTGTTGAGCAAAAATAATGAGTTTTGTACAATGATTTTGTACTGATTACAGGAATATTGAGGGTACTGAAACACTGGATAACCTTAGCCTAAACCAGAGGTTAGACTTTGAGAATGAAAAAAATAATAAAGAGTACGATCTAGGTGAATGGAAATTTCCATTTGAGGAGATTGGTAAAGCTAAACCTTGAATTTTAGGGGAGTTATGAAAGCACATAAAAAGTCAGCAGATATAAGCTACTATATTGAGTCTTCTCAGTCAGCTGAGGTGATGTGGGAATATTTGCTCAGAAAACATCTGTTGTAAATACAATAGTCCATAACAGAAAAGTGGATATAATTTATATTTTTCTCATTTAAGAAAGGAATATTATTTTTCTATACTATAATGAATTGATGTTGCCAGTTTTCATTGCTAGTTACATTGCAGATTCATTTTCTTTATTTGTAGTTTTAATATATCATTTTGCTGATTTCTAAAAGACCCTTTCTATGCTTTGTAACTTTACAGTTTGTTTTTCATGTTTCTAATTTCAAGCCCTCTTGCATTATCATTCACTGCGTGTGCATTTATAATGATTTAGTTTCCAATTACTTCCTGATTTATAGACATATAAATTGTCAATTTTAGTTAATCACCTGGTATAACTTTTTAGTTCCACCAATGGAAAGTTACATACCTTCTGTAGGATATTTATGGTGGTATTCAGGTAATGCTATTATATTCATAGATAAGCAAATGTAAATTTTATAAGTAAAGCTTTATGAAATACTATCATGCTTTATTAATACCTATTTGATATATTATCCCTACTATTTTCCCTTTTAATTACTAATTTTACATGGTGAAAAATAATCAAGAACACTATAATTCTGAAAAGGAATATATCCTAGTATCTTTAAAATAATTTAGCCATATTCC
The DNA here is from genome assembly GCF_036850765.1 of Saccopteryx bilineata. Lineage (NCBI taxonomy): Eukaryota > Metazoa > Chordata > Mammalia > Chiroptera > Emballonuridae > Saccopteryx > Saccopteryx bilineata. The sequence continues at coordinate 62,250,066 of NC_089490.1, read as the reverse complement.
ACTTCAAAATTTCTTCAAGGTTTAAAATTAAGTATTTTTAAAGTAAGGTATTTTTTGTTGTTTTTAGAAGTGTTTTAAAAACATTTTGGTTAATTTAGATAGAACTGTGTTTCTGAAGAAAGGGAGGAAGAACTGTGTTTCTTGAGAGGGAGAAATGGCTAATTACATCCTTGCATTTAATATTTTTACTGTTAAAGTAAAATTAACTATCATTTAGGCATATTGGCCTAGGGTTATATTATCACTGGGTCCCCCCGTGTCCTACTGCTTATGTGGGTTCTAGCTTTGGTAGGTGGTCAGGAAATATTTACCCTAATGAACACTGAATGGAATTTTATTTTTATTGATGTATTATTATCCAACAAATTATCTAAGAAAAGTTTAGCACTTCTTACATAATACCAGTTTAACTTTTTAAAATTCTATTTATAATTTTAATTTATTGTGTTTACATAGATTCAAGTGTCCCACCGAATATATCTCTCCTCACCCCATGTTCCCCTCAGCCCCCCACCTCTGCCTTCTCCCTCTAATGCCTTCCCCCCTTCACTCCATAATTGACTGTCCTGTTCTTGATAATGCTGTGTTATGTATATATAATTTCATTAATCTCTTTCCCTTCTCTGATCCCATCTTCTCTTCCACTTTCCCTCTGACTGCTTTCCCTCTGGTCCCTTAGATCCCACCTCTGCCTCTGTTCCGTTCCTCAATTCATATTGTTCATTGGATTCCTCAAATGAGTGAGGTCATATGGTATTTTTCTTTCTCTGCCTGACTTATTTCACTTAGCATGATAGTTTCCAAGTCCATCCATGTTGTCGCAAAAGGTAAGATTTCCTTTTCCCTCACAGCTGCGTAGTTTTCCATTGTGTATATGTACCACTGCTTATTAATCCACTCGTCCACTGACGGACACTTGGGCTGTTTCCAGATCATGGCTATTGTAAACAATGCTGCAATAAACATGGGGGTACATTTCTTCTTTTGAATCAGTGATTTGGTATTTATAGGATATATTCCTAGAAGTGGGATAGTTGGGTCAAAGGGCAGTTCCATTTTTAGTTTTTTAAGAAACCTCCATACTGTTTTCCACAGTGGCTGCACTAGTTTGCATTCCCACCAGTAATGTAGGAGGGTTCCCTTTTCTCCACACCTTCTCCAGCATTTATTATGTGTTGTTTTGTTAATGAGCACCATTCTGACAGGTGTGAGGTGATATCTCATTGTGGTTTTAATTTGCTTTTCTCTAAAGATTAGTGTTGTTGAACAGTTTTTCATCTGCCTATATCTGTATGTCCTCTTTGGAGTAGTGTCTATTCATTTCTTTTGCCCATTTTTTGATTGGATTGTTTACTATCCTGGTGTTGAGTTTTAGAGTTCTTTATAAATTTTGGTTATTAACCCCTTATCAGATGTATTGGTGAATATATTCTCCTATTGTGTGGGTTGTCTTTTTATTTTGTTAATGGTGTCTTTTGCTGTGCAAAGCTTTTTAGTTTCATATACCCCCATTTGTTCATCCTGTCCTTTATTTCACTTGCCCATGGAGATAAATCAGTAAAAATATTGCTATGAGAGATATCGGAGAATTTACTGCCTATGTTTTCTTCCAAGATGTTTATGGTTTCATGACATACATTTAAGTCTTTTATCCATTTTGAGTTTATTTTTGTGAATGGTGCAAGTTGGTAATCCAGTTTCATTTTTTTACAAGTACCTGTCCAATTTTCCCAATACCATTTGTTAAAGAGACTGTCTTTACTCCATTGTATGCTCTTACCTCCTTTGTCAAATATTAATTGCCCATATAGGTGTGGGTTCATTTCTAGGTTCTCTGTTCTGTTCCATTGATCTGTATGCCTGTTCTTATGCCAGTACCAAGCTGTTTTGAGTACGATGGTCTTGTAGTATAACTTGATATCAGGAAGTGTGATACCCCCTACTTTATTCTTCTTTTTCAGGATTGCTGAGGCTATTCATGTTCTTTTTGGGTTCCATATAAATTTTTGGAATATTTGTTCTATATCTTTGAAGTATGTCATTGGTATTTTAATAGGAATTGCATTGAATTTATAAATTGCTTTGGGTAATATAGACATTTTAATGATGTTTATTCTTCCTCTTCATGAACACGGTATATACTTCCACTTGTTTGTATCTTCCTTGATTTCCTTTATCAATGTTTTATAGTTTTTTGAGTACAAGTCTTTAACCTCTTTGGTTAAATTTACTCCTAGGTACTTTATTATTTTTTTTGTTGCAATAGTGAAGGGGATTGTTTTCTTAATTTCTCTTTCAGACAGATCATTGTTGGTGTATAAAAATGCCACTGATTTCTGAACATTCATTTTATATCCTGCCACCTTGCTGAATTTATTTATCAGGTCCAGTAGTTTTTTTACTGAGATTTTAGGGTTTTCTATGTACAGTATCATATCATCAGCAAATAATGATAGTTTTACTTCTTCTTTTCCAATTTGGATGCCTTTTATTTCTTCTTCTTGTCTGATTGCTGTGGCTAGGACTTCCAGAACTATGTTGCATAAGGGGGCACCCCTGCCTTGTACCTGATCTTAAGGGGATTTCTTTTAATGTTTGTCCATCGATTATGATGTTGGATTTGGGTTTGTCATAGATGGTCTTTATCATGTTGAGGTATGATCTCTGTATCCCCATTTTGCTGAGAATTTTGATCATAAAGGGGTGCTGGATTTTATCAAATGCTTTTTCTGCATCTATTGATATTATCATGTGATTTTTATCCTTTTTTTTGTTTATGTGTTGAATCACATTGATTGATTTGCGAATATTGTACCAGCCTCGTCTCCCCAGAATAAATCCTACCTGATCATGATGTATGATTTTTTTTTAATGTATTGCTGGATCCGGTTTGCTAATATTTTGTTGAGAATTTTAGCATCTAAGTTTATTAGGAATATTGGTGTATAGTTTTCTTTCTTTGTAGTGTCTTTGCCTGGTTTTGGAATCAATATTATGCTTGACTCATGAAAGGAGTTTGGAAGTTTCCCTTCTCTTGAATTTTTTGAAATAGCTTGAGAAGGATAGGAGTTAGTTCTTTTTTGAATATTTGGTAAAATTTGCCTCTGAAGCCATCTAGCCCAGGACTTTTGTTTGTTAGGAGTTTTTTGATAACTGTTTCAATCTCATTTGATGAAATTGGTTCGTTTAGGTTTTCTGATTCTTCTATATTGATTTTTGAAAGATTATATGTTTTGAGGAATTTGTCCATTTTGCCTAGGTTGTCTAATTTTATGGTATACAGTTCTTCATAGTATTTTCTTACAATCCTTTATATTTGTGCTGTGTCAGTTGTTTCTTCTCCTCTCTCATTTTTAATTTTATTTATTTGAGTCCTCTTTCTGTTTTTTTCTTGGTGAGTCTGGTTAAAGGTTCATCTATCTTGTTTACCTTTTCAAAGAACCAGCTCTTGGTTTCATTGATCCTCTGTATTGTTTTTTTTTAGCCTCTATGTCATTTATTTCCGCTCTGATCTTTATTATTTCCTTTCTTTTACTTCCTCTGGGTTTTACTTGCTGTTCTTTTTATTCTAGTTCTTCTAGATGCAGGGTTAAATTGTTTATTTAAGCTTTTTCTAGCTTCTTAATGTATGCCTGTAATGCTATGAACTTCCCTCTCAGGACTGCTTTAGCTGTGTCCCATAGATTTTGAGTTGTTGTATGTTTGTTTTCATTTGTTTCAAGGAAATTTTTTATTTCTTCCTTGATCTCATTGTTAACTCATTCATTATTTAATAACATGCTGTTTAGCTTCCAAGTGTTTGAGTGTTTTTCAGTTTTTCTATTTTAGTTGATTTCTAGATTTATGCCATTGTGATCCGAGAAGATGCTTGATATGATTTCAATATTCTTAAAAATATTGAGACTTGTTTTGTGTCCTCACATGTGGTCTATCCTAGAGAATGTACCATGAGCACTTGAAAAGAATGTATATTTTGCTGCTTTAGGATGAAAGGTTCTGAAGATGTCTATTAAATCCAGTTGATCTAGTGTATCCTTTAAGTCTGCTGTTTCTTTGTTAATTTTCTTTCTTGAGGATCTATCCAGTGATCTTAGTGGGATATTAAAATCCCCTACTATTATAGTATTGCTGTTGATTTCGCCCTTTATGTCCATCAAAATCTACTTTATATATTTAGGTGCTCCTATATCAGGTGCATAGATATTTATAATAGTTATATTTTCCTGTTTGATTGCACCCTTTATCATTATGTAGTGACCTTTTTTATCCTTTGCTATAGCCTTTGTTTTAAAGTCTATTTTGTCAGATATAAGTATTGCTACCCCAGCTTTATTTTCATTTCCATTTGCATGAAATATTTTTTTCCATCCTTTCACTTTCAGTCTATTTGTATCTTTTGTTTTGAGGTGGGTCTCTTGTAGACAGCATATGTGTGGGTCCTGTTTTCTTATTCATGCAGCTACCCAATGTCATTTGATTGGAGTATTTAATCCATTTACATTTAAGGTTATTATTGAATATTGCCATTGTTGTTTATTGCCATTTTATTCTTTAAATCTACATTCCTCTTTTAATAGATTTACCCCCCTTTGTTCTGTTTACAGCAGGCCTCTTAACATTTTTTGTAGCATCGGCTTGGTTGTAATGAATTCCTTGTTTGTTTTTTTTGTCTGGGAATCTTTTTTTTTCTCTTCAGTTTTAAATGATAGCATTGCTGGATAGAGAAGTCTTGGTTGTAGGTTCTTGTTTTGCATTACTTTGAATATTTCTTGCCATTTCCTTCTGGCCTCAAGTGTTTCTGTTGAGAAGTCAGATATCATCTTTATGGGGGCTCCTCTGTAGGTAATGACTGCTTTTCTCTTTAAGCTTTTAGTATTCTTTCTTTATCTCTTAATTTTGTATTTTAATTATGATGTGTCTTGGATGATGTGTCTTGGAGTAGACCTTTTTGGGTTCATCCTTAATGGGATTCTCTGTCCTTCTTGAACTTGCGTGACTTTTCCTTTCATCAATTTAGGGCAGTTTTTAGATGTGATTTCTTCAATCAGATTGTCTATCCCTTGATCTTTCTCTTCCCCTTTAGGAACCCCTATGATACGGATGTTGTTTCTCTTTATGTTGTCACAGAGCTCTCAGAATTTCTTCAGACTTTTTGAGCCTCTTTTCTTTTTGCTGCTCTACTTCTGTGTTTTCGTTTATTCTGTCCTCTAAATCGCTGATTTGATACTCTGCTTCATTCATCCTGCTTTTAACTTTTTCTAGTATGGTCTTCATTTCTGATATTGTATTTGTCATTTCTGACTGGTTCTTTTTTATTATTTCAATGTCATTTTTGATACTTGCTGTCTCTTTATTTAGATGCTTGTTAATGCCCATCCATTATTGCTCTATGATCTTTGAGCATCCTAACAATCATTATTTTAAAGTCTGCATCCGGTAATTTTGTTATTTCCATCTCATTCAGATCTTTTTGTGGGGATTTCTCTTGTTGATTCATTTGGGTTGCATTTCTCTGTCTTCCCATTTTGTCTGCGTATAATAAGGGTGTAGCCAGAGGAGTCCAGTGGTTGTGGCCTCTGTGTTCCCTAAGTGTGGTCTGTGTGCAGGCCCGCTACACTCTCTGCTGCCGCCTCGGGCATTTGGGCACGTGCATTGCCGGTGGCGTGGTCCTCTGCTGTGGTCACTGTGGCTTCTGTCTTGCCTCCGTGGTGGGACCGCGCTCACGAGCCTGGGCTGTAAGCCCTGGCTGGCCCTTGATTTCTGATCTGCCCTTATGTGTGGGACCGCATTCACGTGTTTGGGCTGCAAGCCTTGGCCAGCCCCTGGCTTCTGCCCCACCTCCACTGGCCAGACTGTGCTCTCACCCAAGCCGCAAGCCTCATCTGGTTCCCTGGCTTTCGCCTTGCCCCGTGGGCGGGACTGCTGGCAAGACTGCTCTGTGTGCCCAGTCCGCAGTGTGGATCAGACCACTTTGGGCACCCCATCTGCAGCCTCGACCGGCCCCGGCTTCTGCTCTCCTGGGCTGGACTGCACCTGTGTTCCCGGGCCATGGCTGTGCTGGTGGCCAGCCCCTGGATTTCACCCCAGCTGTTGGGACCACGCTCCCACACCCTGCCACTGCCCGCCCTCTGGCGAGCACTCAGAAGTGTGTGGGTGGCCATGTAGCTCAGACCTCAGCTCTCAATGCTGTATCCCTGATGGCTACCTGCTTCTAAGTGCTTTTTTGCTCTGACTGCAGCAGGAGAGCTTCTGTTTGGCTGGTGACCTGCTTTTCTTTGCTGGTATTGCTGGTTCCAGGAAGAATATTCACTTTAGATTTGGGGAGTAACTCAGCCCAGGGATTAGGGTGGCTGTCCCTCAAAGTGTTTCTCCCTGTACCTCCTAGATTATACTCTCTTCCTGCTACTCCGGTCTTCTCAGCTCACCCTATCTCCCAGAGCCCCGGGTGGGTGGTTGTGAAAGAGGTTTTCTGCGCAATTCCTTTAAGACGAATCTTGGGTCTGAGAAATCTCTTTCTCACAAAGAGTATCTTGACTTGTTTCACAGCTAAATACACTTCTTCTAAGCTCTGGGGCTGCAGGCTGGGGTTTTGTTTTTGGGGCCCAGGGCCCTCCCCTCTCCGCTAAACTCTCTTCCCACCACGTGAGTGTCTTTGGGCTGCCATTTGCTCTCATGAGCTGGGCAGCCCTCTCCACGTTTCTGCTTTTCCTAGCAGTCTCAGTGTGGCTTCTTCAGTGATCTTTGGTTATTGATTTTTCTTGATTTAGCCCAAAGTTGTTTTTTCCAGATGATTGTTCTTAAAATTAAGTTGTAATCCACTTTGGTTCTGGGAGGTGGAAGTTGGAACGTCCGCCTACTTCATCGCCATCTTGTTGCCCCTCAGTTCAACTTTTTAATTAGTTTTACTTAAAATATAGATAAGGAAAAAAACAAAGTAGTTTAAAAGTATAAGACAATCTATTTTGGAATGTAATATTAGAGACAAAAGAATCCCAATGTGATACTTAAATTATTAAAATAAAACCTACCTTTCAAGCCATGATATTTTAACTAAATCCATTTTGCTATTTGGTAACTACTTCCTTGGAGACTATGTCTGACTTAAACTCTTCTCTCAAGGCTGCCCATCATTCTTGCTTAATACAACTTCCCTATATAGGTTTGATCTATTTATAACTCTGGCCTCTCTCTCCATTTCTTTGAAAAATTTTTTCATGACTTTATTCTAATTTAGTCACTTTGACTTTGGCAACTTATCCCTGGCTATTATTTGTACATTAAAGTTTTAAATTAGACATACTGTTTCTAACTACAAACTTCTGTCTTTAAAAACTGCTGAGACACTTCATCAGGATATTTCATCAACTTTTCCACCATCCAGTGAGCCATGAGCCTCTGCAACATGGGTCTTAGCCTGAAGGGTTCATTGGCTATATAGTCTCAGCCCAAGTAGTTCCTTGTATCTGTGATTCTAAATTCTCTCCAGTTCTCCTTAGTTTCTTAGGGTAAAAATTGATTCTGATTTGTGATCTTTCTTCTTTTCTAATTAGTCATTTAGTGCAATAAAGATTCCTATAAGCACATGTTAGCTGCATCCCTTAAATCTGAATCTACTGTATTTCACTTTCTTTCAGTAAGAAATACTTAAAATTTTTTCTTTTGATTTTTTCTTTTATTTGTAAATTATTTAGAAGTGTTATTAAGTTTCCAAACATTGGGGGACTTTTCAGACATCTTTCTCTTATTGATATATAATTTGATTTATGTGGTCAGAAAACATTCTTTGTATTACTTTGACCAGTATATGTGTTCTATACACTTGGGGAACAAAGTGTTTTCTCTTGTTGGGTGGGGTGTCCTATAATTTTCAATGAGGTTAGATTGTTTCAGTATTTGTATTCTTACTGATTTTCTGTGTTTTATAAGCTTTTTCAAGACATCTTTACCCCTGCTCTTTGATTCTCAGTTCTGTATCATTTTGTATTTCATTTGGAAAAAGTATTACATACTGTTTTCTTCAAGTTCAGTGATTTTTTTCTTTGTTATTATCAATCTGCTGGTAATCCCATTGATTATCATTTTCATTCATTCATTAACATTCTTTTCTCCTAATACTGTGTTTTATTTCTTGCATTTCCATTTGTCTCATTTTTAGTTTCATTTTTATTGAAGTTCCACATTTGTTCAGACATATTTTCCACCTTCTTCTTTACAATGTTAGCGTTATTTTAAAGTCTTTGATAATTCCAAAATATGGGCCATGTTTGTGTCTTGCTTTATTGACTGCCGTATCTATTGAATGAAGTCATTTTTTTTTCTTGCTTTTTATGTATGTGACACTTCTTATTAGATGCTGAACATGAACACTAGAGACTGAGGTAAATATCTTTGTGCTTAGTATGGGCATACCTATTCTAAATTCAGTTTAATAGGCCTCCTTTTCGGGAGAGTAATATATCAATATTTGTATAAGAGATGGGTTTGTAATGCTGTAGTAATCTTTGGTGCTCCAAAGACTTCATCAGCAGATGACTGCTGTTGAGAGGCTTGGATATAAAGTGGTATTTCCCAGTGTTCTTGTGTCTCTTTTAGCTTTTAATGGGCTCTGCTTGCATATACATACTACATAGTTGCCTGTTTTTCTGCTCTTGGGCTCTCCTTCATCTACAAACAACTATTTCTTGTCACTCAGTAACTGAGTATGGGAACTGTGCAGTTTTCTTGGTTTTCCTCCTTAAGCCTTAGTATTAATAGTAGAATTTGAGCAGACCTTGAGCACCTGAGTCTCAGGGATGAGTTTTCCCTCAGTGGGCTTGACCTCTCTCTTTGTTGGCTGAACTTGGCTTGCGTAGGTGGGATGTTTTGGCAGGAGCAGATTTTTCTTTTCATCAATAACATGTCCTTGGCCCAAGGCTGTTTCTAGCTGCTTGTGTAGCTGCAGGTGATATTACTCTCAAATCACTTTTGCTTCATAAAAACTTAGAGTAAAATAAAAAATAATGTTACTTTAATTTATGCCGCAGGTAACATCATGTTTTCTTGAGTCTTAACAGTTCTATATTTTATGCTGTTACTTTATATGTACTTGATATATAGGAATTGGTCCAGTGTATGAAGTTGAGAAGTTTGGTTCAAGAATAGAAAAGTTATATTTACTTGCTGTAAATGATGTACCTACAATAAAAGGAGATCAAATTCTTTAATCTTTTAAAAATGTTTTTAAAAAGATGATTTGGATATTTGTGTTTTATTGCATCCTTTCTCAGCAGGATTTGTGCTATGAATTTAGCAAGTTACCTTTTCTTATATGATGGGGTACAGGTAGTATCAGGTTATATATTTTTTATTTGAACTTTTACCCATCATTCGTGGGTATTTGAAAAAAAGTTAAAATATAACACAAAGGTCTTATATATATACCTATACTTCTCAATATGAGCACAGATTTCAAAACTCTTCTTTCTCTAGTATGAACATATAACACAGGAGTAGTCAACCTTTTTATACTTACCGCCCACTTTTGTATCTCTGTTAGTAGTAAAATTTTCTAACTCCCCACTGGTTCCACAGTAATGGTGATTTATAAAGTAGGGAAGTAACTTTACTTTATAAAATTTATAAATCAGAGTTACAGCAAGTTAAAGCATCTAATAATAATTACTTACCAAGTACTTTATGTCGGATTTTTGCTTAGTTTGGCAGAATCAATCTTTATAAAACAACTTACTATAGTTAAATCTATCTTTTTATTTATACTATGGTTGCTCCACTACTGCCCACCATGAAAGCTGGAATGCCCACTAGTGGGTGGTGGGGACCAGGTTGACTACCACTGATGTGACATATATGAAACAAAGTCTTTAGTTTTATTTATTTATTTATTTATTTATTTATTTATTTATTTAATGGGGCGACATCAATAAATCAGGATACATATATTCAAAGATAACATGTCCAGGTTATTTTGTCGTTCAATTATGTTGCATACCCATCACCCAAAGTCAGATTGTCCTCTGTCCTTCTATCTGGTTTTTTTTGTGCCCCTCCCCCTTCCCCTTTCCCTCTCCCTCTCCCTCCTCCCCCGTAACCACCACACTCTTATCAATGTCTTTTAGTCTCACTTTTATGTCCCACCTACGTATGGAATAATGCAATTCCTGTTTTTTTCTGATTCACTTATTTCACTTCATATAATGTTATCAAGATCCCACCATTTTGCTGTAAATGATCCGATGTCATCATTTCTTATGGCTGAGTAGTATTCCATAGTGTATATGTGCCACATCTTCTTTTTCCAGTCATCTATTGACCGGCTTTTTGGTTGTTTCCATGTCCTGGCCACTGTGAACAATGCTGCAATGAACATGGGGCTGCATGTGTCTTTACGTATTAATGTTTCTGAGTTTTTGGGGTATATACCCAGTAGAGGGATTTCTGGGTCATAAGGTAGTTCTATTTTTAGTTTTTTGAGGAACCATTATACTTTCTTCCATAATGGTTGTACTACTTTACATTCCCACCAACAGTGTATGAGGGTTCCTTTTTCTCCACAGCCTCTCCAACATTTGCTATTACCTGTCTTATTAGTAATAGCTAATCTAACAGGTGTGAGGTGGTATCTCATTGCAGTTTTGATTTGCATTTCTCTAATAACTAAAGAAGATGAGCATCTTTTCATATATCTGTTGGCCATTTGTATTTCTTCCTGGGAGAAGTGTCTGTTCATGTCCTCTTCCCATTTTTTTATTGGATTGTTTGTTTGTTTGTTGTTGAGTTTTATGAGTTCTTTGTATATTTTGGATATTAGGCCCTTCTCTGAGCTGTTGTTTGAAAATATCATTTCCCATGTAGTTGGCTTTCTGTTTATTTTGTTATCAGTTTCTCTTGCTGAGCAAAAACTTCTTAGTCTGATGTAGTGCCATTCATTAATTTTTGCCTTCACTTCTCTTGCCTTTGGAGTCAAATTCATAAAATGTTCTTTAAAACCCAGGTCCATGAGTTTAGTACCTATGTCTTCTTCTATGTACTTTATTGTTTCAGGTCTTATGTTTAGATCTTTGATCCATTTTGAGTTAATTTTAGTACAAGGGGCATACTGTAGTCCAGTTTCATTCTTTTGTATGTGGCTTTCCAGTTTTTCCAGCACCAGCAAAGTCTTTAGTTTAACATTACCTTTCAAATTCCCAGCAAGTATGGAAGCTGATATTTTGACATTTTTATGTTTGGAGTTTGTTTTCACCTCTTGAAAGGAATTTATAAAAAGTCAGTGCTTTTAATCCATATTGGACTTTTTGTTAGGCAGATTTTCTCCTGAGATTACTAAATCATTTAAACTAGGAGTGATTTGGAGACCAGTGTAGGAATTCAGGCTTACTTTGAAATGTTTGCCTATTTGGCTAAACTCTAGATAATATGGTTCTGAGAATTCCAGTTTGCAAGGCCCTACTTTCATAGTATTTTAATGAGAGGAAAGAACTAAACAAAACAGGAAATATCGAGAGTATTATCTTTCTTTTTTAATTGAGGCAAAATATACATAGTAGCATACAATGGAACATATTAACAGGTTTTCAGCATACGTTCCAGTCGCATTAAGTACATTTACTTTGTTGTGCAGCCATTGCTGCTCCGTCATCCATCTCCAGATTGCTTTTCATTTTTCTAAACTGAAACTCTACCCATTAAACACTTACCTCCTCATTCACCCTCACCCCCAGCCTCTCTAACTTCTGTCCCTATAAATCTGATTAAGGGGCATTACAGTTTTAAGGGAATATGGATATTCAGAGTCAGATTGGTCCTAAAGCAATTAGAAAGTAGAATTGCTTTCATTTTGCTCACTGCCCCCAGTTTAGAGAAATTACAGATTTTGAAGAATGAAATGGCAGAGAAGGTACAGTCACAGTTGGGGAAGAGAAAGATTTGTTGTATGTGAAATATACCTGAAATTTTGCTTGTTACTTTTGGAATGCAATCTCCCTGTAAGTGTAGGGTTTTAAGAGGATGTGATTGTGATAAAAGATTGTGATCGGATAACCTACAACATATCCCAAATCTTGCAGACACATATTTGAATTCCAGAACTATCTTACCTGGCTCTGTGAAAGTTTATTTTGTTCTCTTCTCTGAAATGCAGAAATCAATGTTTAGGACCTCTATGCATGATACATATATTTAGTTCTTTAAAATAATAAAAATCTGTGAAAAGGAAGCATTTAAAACTACTTGCTCAGAATTAATTAGAGAGCACTGGGTGTAAGTAAAACTCTGCTCTTTAGTAGATAAGGCATTGAGAAAACCGTCATTTGTATTTTGTACTGTGTATCCCTTGTAATATAATTCTTGGCTTGAAAAAATATAAAAAAGATGAAAAATAAAAGTTAAAATGTTTTTCTGCTTGAGGGTTTGGGAAAAACACAGGTGGTGCATTTTTGGGTTGTGTTCCCATGACTGAGCTAGCTGTAGTTACAGATTTTCTAGGATCCCACCTCCCTCCATCCCCAAGTGAGTTACTGTGCTGTCTCCTTTGTTGTGTATGTTTATTATTTTATTCCCTTTATTTATTACTTCCCAGAGTTTCTGCTTTTACTTTGTCATTGAGGCCAGTGCTTTTAATCCACATTTAAATTTAATCCATATTAAAATTCCTTTCATACTGGTTGAGCAGTGCATTGAAAAATATGATTTTCATACTTTATTCATCATTTTGGTTGTTGTAGTTGGGACTTTATTCAAGACATCTAGCCTGTCATGGAAGTCTGCATATATTAAAAAATCTTATAATATATTACCCTATATTCCTCTGGACCACCTTTCCCATTTTTTATTTCACTATTTAAAATTTAAAAAAACCATTATAAAGCTTACAAAAATTTAAAATATTTTTGAAGTGATTATTATATTGATTATTGCATTTCTAAAAATACATGTATTTATTTTATAGCTACTTGAAGGAAGTTTTGCCAAAGAAGTTAGCCATGAAATGGATGGACTTATTTTTCAGCCTACTGGAGTAAGTTCATGTGCATGGGCGTGTGTGTGTGGGGCCATATAGATATGCATGTGCACACATGCATGTATATATGAAGTACATATTTCTCAGACATTTACTTAGTATTGATTACTTCTATAATTACCATTTCTCCATAAAATAAATTGTTTATTGTAAAAGATTTCATTTATACTGAATATATAAATAGTGTAATGAACAATTCACTCAGTTTAAGAAATAAACATAGCTGATTATTATTATTATTTTAGTGAGAGAGACAGACAGATGGGGACAGACAGACAGGAAGGGAGAGAGATGCGAAACATCAGTTCTTTATTATGGCACCTTAGTTGTTCATTGGTTGCTTTTTCATATGTGCCTTGCTGTGGGGGCGGGGGCTCCAGCTGAGCCAGTGACCCCTTTCTCAAGCCAGTCATGTCTCAGATCCCATGCTTAAGCTGGCAACCCTGGGCTCAAGCTGGTGAGTTCGTGCTGAAGCCTGATGAGCCTGTGCTCAAACCCGCAACCTCAGGGCTTCAAGCCTGGTTCTTCAGTGGCCCAGGCTGACGCTCTGCCCACTGTGCCACTGCCTGGTCAGGCCTGATCATTATTTTTGAAGAAAGTTAGTTTTTTAATTTCTTATTCTTGCAAAATAAATGTCACTTTATGTTTCTTTACTAGACATCTACTAAAATATGTTATATAAATGCTTATTTCTTACTGTTGGCCAATATACCTTTAAGTGTTAATATTTCTAAAACTTCATTTTGCTATGGATAAGTAAAATTCAAAGAGTTACCTATATTTAAAGAGAAATACAATTTTTTTTTTTTTTTTTTTTTTTTTCCCCATTTTTCTGAAGCTGGAAACAGGGAGAGACAGTCAGACAGACTCCCGCATGCGCCCGACCGGGATCCACCCGGCACGCCCACCAGGGGCGACGCTCTGCCCACCAGGGGGCAATGCTCTGCCCATCCTGGGCGTCGCCATGTTGCGACCAGAGCCACTCTAGCGCCTGAGGCAGAGGCCACAGAGCCATCCCCAGCGCTCGGGCCATCTTTGCTCCAATGGAGCCTTGGCTGCGGGAGGGGAAGAGAGAGACAGAGAGGAAAGCGCGGCGGAGGGGTGGAGAAGCAAATGGGCGCTTCTCCTGTGTGCCCTGGCCGGAATCGAACCCGGGTCCTCCGCACGCTAGGCCGACGCTCTACCGCTGAGCCAACCGGCCAGGGCGAGAAATACAATTTTTTGAATAGGTATTCCATGTCCAATCTCTGAAACTCACTAAAGGGCTTTCACCAACTTGGCAGTCAGATCATGTATTTGGAGTCAGTTTTGTTTTACTCTTTGTAGGGTTTCACAATATCAGCACCACTGATGTTTTTGGCAAGACAGTTAGTTTCCTGTGTGGGGAGCTGCCCTGCACATGATAGAATGCTTAGTAGCATCTAAACCAAGAGTCCCCAAACTTTTTACACAGGGGGCCAGTTCACTGTCCCTCAGACTGTTGGAGGACCGTACTATAAAAAAAAAAACTATGAACAAATCTCTATGCACACTGCACATATCTTATTTTAAAGTAAAAAATCAAAACGGGAACAAATACAATATTTAAAATAAAGAACAAGTAAATTTAAATCAACAAACTGACCAATATTTCAATGGGAACTATGCTCCTCTCACTGACCACCAATGAAAGAGGTTCCCCTTCTGGAAGTGTGGCGGGGGCTGGGTAAATGGCCTCAGGGGACCCCTGATCTAAACTCTGTATTCAATAGATGCAAATATTACCTCTCCCTCTTATACCTCCAGGTTGTAACAGCAAAAAACATATTCATTCTCTGCCTAAGTTCCCCTAGAGCGCAAAATCGCCTCCGCTTGAGAACCTATGTTTTATAGAGCAGTGTTTCTCCAATGTGGCTTGTGGACAGGAGCATTAGCAACAACCAGAAAATTAGTACACCTCAGATGTACTGATCAGAAGCTGTGGGAATGGAGTCCGGAAATTTGTTCTTTAACAATCTCTCCAAGTGACTGACGCGAGTTCAAGTGTGAGAACCACTCCTCTGTAGGAAAGACTTGGGTTTCATGTGCTACCCCTCAGCATATGTTGCATTTTGCCTTCACTAACTCCATCCTTAGAAATTAGGGCATTAGCTAGTTGTGAAATTATAGAGAGAAACATCAAGCTGAGTACCTGGAGAAAAAGAAAGGAAACTAATATTTTTGAACATTATATATTAAAACTATGTTATATATGCTTTACACATATAGTAAAACTCTGCTGTTATGCAAATTAAGATATAATGTGATATGTGATTGGCTTCTGTCTCCATCCCACTCCCTTTGCCAAACAGATGGAAGTCTGTGGTCAAAGGGAAGAATTAGAGACTGAGACAGAAATTGTAGAAAATCCTATCTTAGGAAGGATGGAAGTTAGATCTTTTAAGTTTCAGTGTTTCCCAGGTCTAATCTTTCTGGATTGAAAGATTTAAAATCTAAATATAACAGTGTTAAACTTATGGTTCAGACTCATGCATATGTGAGATTTTGGTGGTGTAAGAGAAAGTGATCTGACAGATAAGTGAGTCTCTCTGATGTCTAATACAGTCAGTTGATTTATTAGTCTGTTCTAATTTTAGTAACCACACTTGTTATTACAGTGATTTTCTAATTGATATCTGCTCTTTGACAGGATCCTCTTAAATATTTATGGATATTTGGTTTAACATACAAGTTTCAGAATCAGTTTGTCAGATTACCCACAAATTTTTATTGGGAGTTTATTTGGAATTGATTTAAATTTAGATTAATGTGGAGAAAATCTATGTTTTTACAGTGTTAAATTTTCTTAATGAATAAAGTATAGCCCTTTAGGTCTTTTTTTCTTTAGTTGAGTTTAAGTTCTTAATTATTAATCCAATTTCTAGATATTTAATATTTTTCATTTTTATAATAAATGGTACCTTTTAAAATTTTTGCTAGTTCTAGTATACTGTCACAGTGTTGATTATTTTATTGATTCAACAATCTTGCTGAACACTTTTAGTTCTAATAATTGTCTAGTTTTATGTATTGGCCAGGATCTCTAGTACTGGTTTAAATATTGACTCTCATTGGATAGAGGAGAGGGAGACATTTATACTTTATTCTTAACCTCACAGGGAATGTGGCTGACTTTTCTCCATTAAGTATGTTTTTGGTAGATTTTTGATAGATACCTTTTATGTTAAGAAATTTTTGTTTCTATTTTTACAAAGGTCTTTTTTTTTTCAATCATGTTGGTTTTGGGAGTTAAATAGCTTTTCTGTTATCTGTTGTCTATGCCTTTTCTTTTGAGATTATCATGCCATTTTTCCTTTTTTGACATTCATGTAGTAAATTACAGTAATTTTCCCATGTTGGTCTATTCTCGCATTATGCTACTTGGTCATGACGTATATAGTTTCTAATATATACCTTTGGATCTGTATGTAATAGTTTCTTGAGGATTTTTGCCACCTTATTTCAATTTTTCCCTCTTCTTTTGTATATTCAAAAGAAAATAGGTAAAATTATTATGGAAAAAATTATATAAGTTCCAAGTAATATATAATGCATGCCCATGATATTAAAAGTCAATTAATATATTATGGCTTATACTGAAAATTAAGAGCAGTCTCTTCTACCTTTCCCCACACTGAAAGTACCCGTTCTAGGAGGTAATCATTTTCATTTTAGCTGCTATTTTTCTTCCTTTATTTGCAAAATATATTTATGCTGTTCTTTCTTGGTTTTTTGTTTTATACATGATCTGCTTACTTTCTGCTATTGAAGAACAAGATTGAGCTTTCTAACTCCACCAACACTCCCTCAGCCCTCCTCCTCTGTATTATGTAATTATAATTATATCACATGTTTGGTTAAATGAATATTCATTATTTGTATTTTTATGGTGACATGAATATTATTCATATCTGAGTCAACTAGTACATTTCTCTTTCTTAGAAAACTTTGCCTTGGAGAAATTGCCAAATCATTTGTTATGATTATTACTAGTTCTTTTCTTAAACTCTCTAAAATACCTGTTAAAATTTTTTTAATTCAGATACATATATAAGTAATATATCCAGTCCAGTTTTCACTTTCTGAAGCCCTCCCTTTCCCTCCTCCTTCTAAATTAGAGATCCCTTTTCCTTCCTAGGTTCTTCTCTGAAATTTTTAACTTATTCCATGTCCGGATTACAGACAGGTGAAATTATGATGAGTTCATAGATTGATTCAGCTCTTTGTGTACTTTCTGCCTTCATTACTACACACTGATGTTGTTGAAGCTAGGTATATCTAAGTTACCCTTGTTATTATGATGGTTATTACATAATATATTAGGTAAAGGAGATCGAAAAGTAGTTACTGGGTTTCTTCAGTGTCACCTTAGGCATGAACACTTCATCTTACAGCTCTTTAGGCAACACTCACACCTGCACATTACAGAATGACTTTTCTATCATCACTTTTAGACCAGTTTGGTTAAAGTGATTTCTAGCCTCAGACACACCTTTGTCTAGTTTTTTTTTTTACCATGACAGTCTAGGTCAGGGGTCTCAAACTCGGCCGCATGCGGCCCGCCGAACAATTTTGTGCGGCCCGCAGACTAATCCACGAAGTTCAAAATATTTTGGATAAAATTAAGTAAGCCTAGGGGCCTACTTGTATTTTTCATTTCTCTAGCATCCTAGCTAGATATTAGCTTAGTTAACAGCAGTTGTGATGCGAACTACAGTTTCTGGTAGTTTTGTGACACTGAGTAAACTGCATGTACGATTGTGCTTGTTGTACTGATTTTTTTTTTGTTTTCAACTGCAGTGAGAAAAGTGTTGCATAACAGTTGCCTTTTGTAGACCTAGTGCGGCCCGCTGAACGGCTGTGATCTTGCTCTGCGGCCCACATGCTGAGTTGAGTTTGAGACCCCTGGTCTAGGTCATGGTCACCAGCCTGTGCCTTTCCCTTTCCTGACATGGAGTTTCTTAGGTTCTCTGATGCCAGCTTATCTCATTTGGAGGCTTCCTGACCAAAAGAAATGTAATATTGTGAATTAAAAGAGCAACAATTTGGGTTCTAATGAGATCTTGGGTTTCTTTGCATATTCAGTCTCTTCCTTGATCTTCTTCATTCTATAGGACTTATGGAGGAATGGTTTGCTTTTATGGTGCTAGAATTAATTAATGTTACTTTTTCTGCCTTCTTGAACTGTTGTTACTCAATTGCCACATATCTTTAGGGCTAAAACAGGTCACTTAAAGACTTTTCTCAAAGCAAAAAAGATCTCCTTTGAACATATTTGCTACTGCAAGTTATGGAAGCAACCCAAGTGGCCATCAGTAGACGTGTGGATTAAAAAGCAGTCATACATGTATACAATGGGATATTGTTTGACAATTAAAAAGAAGGGCCCTGGCCGGTTGGCTCAGCGGTAGAGCATCGGCCTAGCGTGCGGAGGACCCGGGTTCGATTCCCGGCCAGGGCACACAGGAGAGGCACCCATTTGCTTCTCCACCCCTCCGCCGCGCTTTCCCTCTCTGTCTCTCTCTTCCCCTCCCGCAGCCAAGGCTCCATTGGAGCAAAAATGGCCCGGGCGCTGGGGATGGCTCTGTGGCCTCTGCCCCAGGCGCTAGAGTGGCTCTGGTCGCAACATGGTGACGCCCAGGATGGGTAGAGCATCGCCCCCTGGTGGGCAGAGCGTCGCCCCTGGTGGGCGTGCCGGGTGGATCCCGGTCGGGCGCATGCGGGAGTCTGTCTGACTGTCTCTCCCTGTTTCCAGCTTCAGAAAAATGAAAAAAAAAAAAAAAAAAGAAAAAAAAAAGAAGGAAATCTTATCATTTGAGGCAGTATAGGTAGACCTAGAGCCGTGACGACGAACCATTTATTTATTTATTTATTTAATTTTTTTGAAGTTGGAAACGGGGAGGCAGACAGACTCCCGCATTCACCCGACGGGGATCCACCTGGCACACCCACCAGGAGGTGATGCTCTGCCCATCTGGGACGTCGCTCTGTTGCAACCAGAGAAATTTAGTGCCTGAGACAGAGGCCACAGAGCCATCCTCGGCGCCCGGGCCAACCTTGCTCCAATGGAGCCCTGGCTGCGGGAGGGGAAGAGAGAGAGACAGAGAGGAAGGAGAGGGGGAGGGGTGGAGAAGCAGATGGGTGCTTCTCCTGTGTGCCCTGGCTGGGAATTGAACCCGGGACTCCTGCACGCCAGGCCGATGCTCTACCACTGAGCAAACCGGCCAGGGCGAGATGGCGAGCCTTTTTATAAAAACCACCCACTTTTGCAGTGCTGGTCAACCTGATTCCTCCTGCCCACTAGTGGGCGTTCCAATTTTCATGGTGGGCGGTAGCAGAGCAACCAAACGGCACATATGAGAAAACAATCAATGAACAACTAAAGTGCTGCAGCGAGTTGATGCTTCTCATCTCTCTTTGTTCTGTTCCTGTCTGTCCCTCTCTTTGTGTGTGTCACACACACACACACACACACACACACAAAAGTTTAAGTTAGTTACAAAATAGTCATGGGAATGTAAATTATAGCATAGGAAATACTGTTGATAATATTGTAATAACTATGTATGGTACTAGTTGGGTACTGGTAATATCAAGGAGAACACTGTAAACTGTATGATTGTCTAACCAATATTCTGTACACCTGAAATTAATACAAAATAATATTGAATGTAAAAAAAAATCTCCTTCAAGATACCTTGCTGTTTCTTATACTGGATAAGGTAGCTACCACCTTAATACGTACCTGTTGTTATGATGTTTTTATCTTTCAAAAACTATAGGCTTTTTTTAAGGTTATTAGTCCTTTCTTTCCTTATTTGTCTACAAATGTCCAGAGTCTAGGATACTGTTTGGTCTAATAGGGCTTAGAAAATGTTCAGTAGAGAAATAAAAATGTATTCTGATGTTTTCCCCTAACCTTTCAGATTTGACTGGCTCTATATTTTACCAATGTGAGCAGCAAATAGTTTTTAAATTTATAACTATTTTATCCTTCTAGTTGCATATACAGATGTATATTCTAATTTATTCTGTGACTTTTCTTCTTTTAAAAATATTTTCTGCCAGCCTTGGCCGGTTGGCTCAGTGGTAGAGCATCGGCCTGGCGTGCAGGAGTCCCGGGTTCGATTCCCAGCCAGGGCACACAGGAGAAGCACCCATCTGCTTCTCCACTTCTCCCCCTCTCCTTCCTCTCTGTCTCTCTCTTCCCTTCCCGCAGCCAATGCTCCATTGGAGCAAAGTTGGCCCAGGCGCTGAGGATGGCTCCTTGGCCTCTGCCTCAGGCGCTAGAGTGGCTCTGGTTGCAACAGAGCGACGCCCCAGATAGGCAGAGCATTGCCCCCTGGTGGGCATGCCAGGTGGATCCCAGTCGGGCACATGCGGTAGTCTGACTGCCTCCCCGTTTCCAACTTCAGAAAAATACAAAAATAAATAAATAAATAAATAAATAGAACATTAAAAAAAATTTTTTTCTGCCAGAATCTATGTAATCACAAATTAAAATCAATAAAAAAATAAAAATCTTTTCAATGACTTTAAATTTCCACTTGTTTCCTTGCAAGAAGTCTAGAATGCAAACATCCATTCTTCATGAAATAAACTGAGCTTTGCTACTTGCATATCCTCCTCAGAGACATCTCAGGGGGTTAGAAGTGGTCTCTTGTTTGAGATAAGCCCCTCAATATTTCTTTGGTTCTCCAATTCTTCATCTGTAAAATGTACAGGCTGTGACAGCTTAGCTCTGAAATTCTGTGGTGATCATATGCTAGTCAGTATATATGAATATAAAGCAGTACTTCTTTACATTTCTTCTTCCTGCCAGTCTCTGTGAAAATGTATTAGGCAAAAGGTTTTTAATAAGAGAGAAATAAAAATTTTCATTTTTATTTTACTTTCCTAAAAACAATATATCTCTTAAATGGAAATTTAGATAGTTTCAGTAGATAAAATAGACTTATGCAGTTTATTAGTATCAGTCACTATTACATGGTTATATTACTATTACATTTTTACTTCTGCCATCATTTAAATCATATTTTCACTTTTACACACTTTACCTCCAAATTATTAAAATTATACAGTATATGGGATAGCTCTGAAAGGGTCATATTTTGTTCATCCTGAGTCATTGTCAGTTTCTTATTAATTTAGCATAGCAGATTCTTAGATTAGTATATAAATACAAGAAATGTCATTAAAAAATGTTTCTCACCTGCCTATTTTGGTAAAAGTTTAATAGCATAGCACTATACTGTACTAGTTACTAGTCTTTGGTTAGTCTTTTATTTTTCATGACATTTTAATGATTTCAGTCTTTATTTCTTGATACATTCATTTGTTATTATAATTTCTCATGACCATGATAATGTTCTATCTAGTTTCTTATTTCTTCAAAGTACATTTTTCCAACACAGATTTTTACCACTAATACAGGGTGGGGCAAAAGTAGGTTTACAGTTTTCATATGGAAAGTAATACAGTAGTAATAACAATATAAGGGTAAACTCTGCCCTACCCTGTATATACTTTCATAGTGTTTTCAGTGTTCCCTTTAGTGGCAGTTTACTGTCAGTTGATAGAACGGCATCTCGCTGTAAGAAGGATGTTAGTTACATGCCTGACCAGTCTATTTAATGCAGTGGTTCTTGTGCGCTCCTACTGCATTTGTGCTAAATTTTCAAAAGGGCTTTCATTCTGAGTATAAACTATATTAATGTTGCCATCCAGAATAGGCTCCAATTTAGCTTGAATCCATTCACAGTAAATAGGAGGCAGTTTTCTCACTTGTATACAAAATTTCATTATATTCAATTGAGTAGCACTTGTTAGTTTTCATCATTTTGCTTTTTCAGTTTCAGTCTTTCTTACAGCTTAGACTACCATCACAGGAGTAGTCCTACGTATTCCATTTTCAAACTTTTTATTTGCCAAAGCCAGAGGTGAGACTGTACTTAGCTTCTAGAGAGATTTATGACTTTTCTACCTCTTTTTAAAAATGGAATTATAAGTTTCTGTTAAATAGATGAACTTGAATGACAATAGATAACACTGTATTTATGATATTCTGCTAAACAGAGCAGCTTAAAATATATTTTTATGATAATTCATGACTCTTGTGATATCTCTTTACAACTTTCAAAGAAGGAATACTTGAGTTTTTTCTCTCACCTAATTCCTTGGAATTGAAACTACTGTTCTTATACATTGTCATCAAGCTTCTTTTCTTTACCAAGTGAAGTGGCCTGTTTATGAATACTATTGCATTATAAAGACCTTAATTTTCCTTTTCAGGGACTCTTAGTCTGTGTATGGTGGTAAGAAGAGAATTGATTACAGACAGGTGTAGCTTCCAGTGGTTGGGAGTAGATCTGATTTTAGATGGGACAGGGAATTGAATTACATTGCCTCACACAATGAGAAATTTAGTCTTATTCCAGTTTTTATTCATTTTCTCAGTTTATAAGGAGAAAGTATTTTTATTTCTAGTTTTTAATATCTGAGACTTTCTAATCTTTCCCTTTTCAACAAAATGAGTGTGGGTTTAGTTTTACACTTCAAAGGGCATGTTATCTACTGGAATTTAGTATCATTGATTCATTTTTATTATATCTAAATTTAGGACCATTTATTATTTAGGGTAAGTAATGCTATTTTCTATTTATGGTATGTAAATGGTATGCAATTTGGTATGAAGTTTCCCAAATATCAGGTGCCATTTTTCAGCCTTCTAAAGTTGATAAGGCATTTTCAATTAATAAGCATGGACCCTAATACCCAGTGTAGTTTCTGATTCTGTCCTTGTAAGATTTGTAAATTACCTTCTTCCTTAAGCTTTCTATTTAAAGAAGTTTTGAAGAAGAAGTTTAGGACTCTCTCTTTTTCTTTAGGTGAAAGGAGGGGAGATAGTGAGGCAGACTCCTGCGTGCACCCCAACTAGGATCCACCTGGCAGCCCCATTCCAGGGGAGAAGAGAGGGGATGAGGGAGAGGAAGAAGAGAGGGAAGGGGGGAGAAGCTGATGATCCTTCTCCTGTGTGCCCTGACTGGGAATTGAACCCGGTGTATATCCATACTCCAGGTCAATGCTCTATCCATTGAGCCACCGGCCAGGGCCAGAAGTTTATTACTCTTACTCAGGCCAAGAACCCTTTAATAAATAATTTGCCAACATTTCTAAATTATTTTTCTGGGGAAGTCTAAAACCTTTGATAAACTCAATTTTAGTAAGTGCAGACAGGGTAAGTAATAGACTCTGATGACAAAATAATATCAGATTAGAGGTAACCTGTATTTTTTATCATGTTAAAATATGTATAAATTTTTCTCCCTTTAATTAATTAATTAATTTTTGTGACAGAGACAGAGGGATGGACAGGGATAGACAGGAAGGAAGAGAGATGAGAAGCATCAACCCATAGTTGTGGCACTTTAGTTGTTCATTGATTGCTTTTTCATACGTGCCTTGACTGGGGGGCTACAGCAGAGTGAGTGACCCCTTGCTCAAGCCAGTGACCTTGGGCTTCAAGCCAGTGAACTTTGGGCTCAAGCCAGTGATTGTGGGGTCATGTATATGATTCCATGGTCAAGCCAGCGACCCTGCACTCAAGCTGGTGAGCCTGCGTGCAAGCCGGCAACCTTGGGGTCTCGAACCTGGGTCCTCTGCATCCCAGTCTGAGGCTCTATTCTCTGTGCCACTGCCTGGTCAGACTCACCCTTTATTTTTTATTTATTTTTTTAAAAATTTTAATGGGGTGACATTGATTAATTAGAGTAAATTCACCCTTTATTTTTACATTGGGGGATATCCAAATGTTAGAATTTGTAGTTCTTGCTGACCTGTGGTGGCGCAGTGTATCAAGAGTTGACCTGTTATACTGAGGTTGCCTGTTTGAAACCCTGGGCACATACGGGAGTTGATGCTTCCTGCTCCTCTCCCCTTCTCTCTCTCTTCCCTCTCTAAAATGAATAAATAAAAAAAGTATATTATTAGTTCTTGTCTTTGGCATTCTCTAGCCTGTTCAGAGACTAAGACTTTAGTCTCATTCTCATGATCAATAAGATAAAGGGGCAAGGGCCCACTCTTCAGTAGGTAAACTTCCACTGAACTCTCCAGGTTTCAGTGTTCCTCCACTGTTATGCTTGAATTTTCTGGACTGGAGCTTCTGTCCTTTGCTTTTTGCACAGAATAAACATGTCTGCTGCATTTGCCTGGGGAGGAGGAGGGAACCTAGAGGTGTAAATACATCGTGTACAGATTTTCAACCAGGCTCCTTGTTTTGAGTTCCATGGTCAAATGAATTGTGAAAGATGCATTTCCTTGTGAAAAAATTCCTTGGCCTACATTTATTTGGTGCTAATTATTAAAACTTAGCAAGAAGGCAATTCTGCTCCATTACATTAATTATAATGAGTAAACTGAAGATGAATAAAAGGTAAAAGATGTTACTACTGCTTAAAAAAAATATTTTGAATCCTAGAAAAAAATTAAAGTGATAAAGCTACCATATTAAAGTGATGATTCTATTGAGGGAAAACCCCAACACTAGTTTAGAAGAAAGTTTTTTTACCTTTTGACCTAGTGGTCTATATTCAGAGACATAGTCTTATATAACACATCCAGAAATGCACATAGTTCATTACTTTTATAAGGAAATGCAGAAGCAAAGTTAATGAATGATACAGTCAGAAAAATAAAGCTGAGGGTATTTCTTTGTGTTTATAAAGAAACAAATACACCAGTCTCTGATACTTACTAAAGCACAGAGCACTCATTAATTATCATGAAAGCCTCAACTTAAAGTGGATGAAATTGGATTTACAGAATTAGAGAGAATTGGAGTTGAAAATGTACTTCCTAGATTATCTAGCTTATGGTTTTAAAATACTAATTTCCAAAGTTCTAGGTTTCTGTGTATTGCCTCAGGGCATCACATGGATGGATGGGTTACAATATAAGCATTCTTTTTACTTCCCTGGAGCCCTGATTTATTTCTTTATATATTGAACTTGTAGCTAAGATTGTGATTTAAAAAGGGCTTCACCTAAGTATATATGGTTTGAAATCAACTGCTGTTTTGAAAGATCACCAGTGATTTCTCTTGATTTGCAAAATCAAGATCATTTTTCACCCCGTTTCTTAATCATTTAGTGATAGTTTATACTGCGGTACACATCCTTGAAATCTTCTCTTCCATGGCTTCTGTGACATCATATGCTTCTGATTTCTTCTAGTCTTCTGTCATTTCTTCTCTGTGCCATTCAAGCTCTTTGTCTTCTACTAGCCATTGCAGTTTGGAGTTTTGAAGACTCAGCATCCTGGACCTCCATTCTGTCTCACGCTCTGCTCTCTCTTTAGAAATCTCATTCATACCCATGGGCTTTAGTTATCTCCTAAAAAGCCTGTGACTCAGACTTTGAATTTTTTAAGCTGATTTTTTAAGTTGATTTAGTTCTCTAATTGTCTACCTTGATCTTGCTTTTGTAATTTCTCAGAAACCCCAGAAACTTAATATATTTTAAAGCTGAACTTTATTCTACTCCCCAGCCAAACTGTACAAACCAATCCTTCCCCAGCACTTTCAACCTTACTTAAATGAGAATGTAGATGTTATCTCTGAGACTTTCCCCTCTTTCATCTCTCTCATCCTTCTCCAAGGTTTGCTTTGCATCTCCAAATTATCTCTTAAATTATTTCCTTTTTTCTCCTGTCACCACTGACACAACTCTAATCTGACTGTCACTCACTGCCTCTTGCCTGGACCACTGCAGTGGCATCCGAACTGGCCCTGCTACCTCCACTTTGTCTTTTTTCACACTACATCCAGAGTGACCTGCCTTAAACTCCAGTGATTTCCTCTGGCTTTCAGTTAACAACCAAAATTAGGTTAGAAGCCAGTTTACTCCTTTTGGTTTCCCCATGTTTTGCTGTTGAAGGAAAAAGGGGTTTTTACTTATAAACAATGGTTTTAAAAATTTGAAATATAAGCTATACTTACAATATTCAAATATCTTAAAAAATGGGTATTCAAAGAAAAAATTAGCTGGTTATTTTATTATAAACCTATATTCTTTCTAAGGTTTAAACTTTGATTAAACTGAAGAGATTATTTTTAAAAAGAAGCATTTGCAAATTGAATTTTCCATTTGGTTATCAGTCTATACAGAAGCCAGTTAGATTTTATTAGACTCTTTTATATATTATTTTCAGTTTTATGATTTCATTGACATTTTGAATTTTGTGGTTTGTCACCTAAAAATGAAAATTTTAAGATGGCCATTTGGCATTTTAATATGCTAGACATAGTAGATCTTCTGCTTGACAGCCTTAGGTCTTTTAATTTAATGTACAAAGTTGATAAAACTTACTTGTTTACTAACTTTTACAGGAGGATTTTAATAATTTATGTAGCATAGTAAATTTTTACTTGTGGGAATAACAGATTAATTTCTAACCTTTTAAAAGTCATATTTAATTTTACTTTTGTCATCTGGAGATACTTAGTTTCTAGATAAAAATTTTTTGTCATAATCCATCACTATGAAATAAAAACAGAATTACACATAATAATTTATAAAATAGAGGTAATAATAAAAACCTTGAAAGTATTTTCTTTATTATTTTTAAAAAGATTTTCTTTTATTATGCTAGTTGTATTATGTTTAGTAAAATATTGTTTCTATATTGAGTCTATAGAGTATTTACTTTCAAGCAATAGTGATATAATTGGTTTTCTTTTATGTTTTTAGCACTACCTTGATTTCTATAAGATGGATTAGCTTGATTTTATGTCTCTCACATTAATCAGTTTGCATGTAAATTGAGTCGGATTTGATTTTAATATTGTTTTCTTGTGAAATATTAATGTTTTTATTAAATCTTTACTACTTTCACATATATTGAATGTTATGAATAGATTATAAAATGAAAACTGGAAATAGTCTAATGTCTTGTCTTGAAGTACATGATGAATTAGAGTGGTTTTCCTCTGTAGCAGAGATGATGTTACCATGGTGAGTGCTTCTGTTGCCATGACATTAGCTTGCATATTTTGATAGGTCTTCAGTTGAAGAAGGGTTCTGTTTTCTGGCAGACTGGAAAAGTGTCATTCTGTCTTGTCCCAAAATGTTTTTTTTAATTGAAAAATACAGTAATTTCCAAAGAATTGTAAATAGTTATGTGCCAAGAAAGAAAATATACCTTGTTTATTTTTAATTCTTTTTTCTGTTCAGCTTTTGAAACATAGCAAAATACTCAGCTTGCTTTGTGTAAGGAATAAAAAGGAGAAAATCATTTTTATAGTTTTCTTAATAAAATATTTGCTTTTCCATTGAATTTTGTTGAAATAGCTAATGGTGAATAATTTGTAATCTGTCTCAGCTGGATATAGATATAAAATGTTACTGTACAACTAAAAGACACTGCTAATCATGATATATTACTAGCAGAGAAAGGGTAAGTAAATATAAATACTTTACAAAAATGAAAGAATCAGTGTATTCCAAGAAGGTAAATTATATATAAAAGTACAAAATCAGTTTTCATGTAAATGATACATATTAAACACAATGTATTAGGGTTAGTTCTTTTCATCTAATAAATGTCCTTCTTATTCCACTTTTCAAGAAAAATAACATTGTTTTGCACTTTGCTTTTTAGAATTTGTTCCAGTCATGTTTTTTAATGTATATTTTATTAGTGCTCTGACTTTAGCATCTGGGGATATATTGGGATCATCAAAAAGATAAAGTCTAATTGTTGACATATCTTCCAACCATTATGCTTATGGCAGTTCAGCATTTGAGGAGGAAATATTTAAAAGCATACATTTTGTCAGTTTAGAATTAAAAATTGATTCTTCTTTTGTTTAAATTTAGTGATACTGTTAGTGGCTTTCTTCTGATAGACCAATTCATTTTGTAAAAGCTACAAGGTAGAATATTCTATAAATGAGTACATATTTGCACAAACTGTTTTTATGCTTCAAAGTATTTTCTTTTTTGTATTAGTCCCATTTATCCCTGGATTATCAAATTAGATGATGGTGTTGCTTTCTTGGGGAAGCCGGTCTGATTAGGTGAGTGTGATTTTCCCATTCTTCTTCATGCCAGTCCTAGGAGCACAGGCAGTTATTTCAGTGATACTATACAGTACAAATTAGCAAAAAGTAAGTTAATGTGGTTTATGTGTAAAAACTAGGCTGCAGGTATTGCTTGTATCTAGAGTTGATCACCTAGTAGTAGACTGCTTTTATTAGATGTGTGTCTGCCAGACAAGAGGAGAAACTGAGTCGGTTAGCTCTAAAAGTTAATGGAATTTTATACCAGATGATGGTGGTTTTGGATATTGAGTGAGTTAATCCTGAGTTGTGGACTATATTAACTCATTTTTTTCATCTAATGAACGTCATCTATTATACGCCATCTATATTGCTGAGTTTTAGAGATAATAACAATGAATAAAGACAGGGTTTCTGCCCTCTAATGGAGTTAACATTCTGTGAAGAAACTGGATATAGCAGTAATTTATATTATGGTGTAAAAAGGAAAAGAGTGCAGGCTGAGAGAATTAGGGGAGGTGTTTTGGCGGACCTAGAGAGTAGGGTGAGGGTGCATTGGGAGATGCAGCCTGTGCTACAGGTGTGACAGAATACCTGGTCAGTGTGGCTTTTCCTGGTGCCTGAGTGGTCGAGTTTGGCCGAGTGGTCCAGGTGCTGAGGTTTCCTGGGTTGTCTGAGCTATCTCACTGGGAAGCTAGCCAGGCCACTTTCCAGTTGCTTTCCCCTCCTACTCACCACTCCACACTCCACACAAAACTGGACTAAGAGTAACTAAAACTGGTTTCCTATGGAACAGTTTTAATTCTGCTCTCATGATCATCTAATTCTAACCCAACCCTTTTAGCCTTTCATTATTTGCTTTTGGACAAATGATACATTTTATTTTGTTAATGATAGAAAAATTTCTGTGTTACAGTGCTTTGTGAATATTTCGGACAAGTTATAACTTTTCTGGTTATTAATTAGTTTATCTATAAAAAGAGGGAGTTGACTGCATGCTTGCAGGGCCTCTCACCTTTCTAGTATTTTTACACAGATCTAGTAACTGGCCTTAATACTGAGTATTTTCATTTAACTTGCCTTTATCTGTTTTTTTATTAAATTTTAAAATCACTTGTAGTTCTATGTATCTGCCCAGTATAGAAACTAATCCTGAAGTTTCAGAAGTCTTTCTGTAACTATAGTTTTTTTAAAAAAAATGTTTCACTGGAAAGATAAACCACAGGTTATTTTATATTAAAAAGAACAACTGGGTAGCTTAGCTGGGTAGCTCCCATTGGTTGGAGCATTGTCCCGATAAGCCAAGGTTGCAGGTTCAATCCCTGGTCAGGGCATGTACAAGAATCAGCCAGTCAAAGCATAAATGGGTGGAACAAGTTGATGTCTCTCTCTATCCATTCTTGCTCTCTCTTTCTCTCTTCCTCTTTCTCTGAAATTTATAGATAAAAATTTTAAAATTAGTCTTGTGAATAAAATAATAAAAATAGTAATTAATGTATTTTTGAGTAATTTTTCCAACCTGGATAAACCAAGAAACTTTATCGATTCGCTAATAATTTCACTCTCAAATCACAATTTTAGTTTACAAAAGTAGCAATAAAACCTTTCTAAGTAAAAGAGAAATGTCAGCAAAGGGAAAAAAAGCTCATAGACATAGTAGTGCAATAGTGTGGTGACTATCAGAAGGAAAGTGGTGTGAAAGAGCTGGAGGGGGGTATGGAGGGATAAACGGGATGGAAGGAGACTTGACTTGGGGTGGTGAACACACATTTCAGTGTACAGATGATGTGTTATGGAATGGTACACCTGAAGCCTAAACAATTTTATTAACCAGTGTCCCTTCAATAAATTCAATAAAAAATTTAAAAAAGTAAAAAGAAGTATGAGCAAGCTTCGAAAAAGGAATTTTCTATTTTCTTCCCTTGCTTCTTTTCATGGTAACTCTCCTTACTATCTCTACCAAGTTTGTGACTTTTCAGAAATAAAATGCCAAGTGATTGCCTTGACATATTTTTATTGGAGAATGGCCTTCCCCTTTCTGTATCAGTAAGAGCAACATGGAGTAGTGAGCCAACTTAGCCTCAGAAAACTTGAGCAAACTTTTCCTTAACTCAGATACATTCCTGGTCCTATTGCTTAGACCTTCCTTGTAGCTAATTGTTATTGGAATTCAGTTCATGCATTTCTCTTATTCTCTTATTTACCCTATCCCCCTGATTTTGATGTACTTCCTTAGCAACTCTTGTGTTCATTTTAGCCTTTCAGTAAATTTCAGCTGCGGATTAGATTAAAAGCCTCATGTGGTTGGGCTCATATCTTCTTCAAGCACATACTTAGTATTGAACGAATGACTTTTCCTCCATATAGGGTATTTATATGTCTTGTTTTGCTCAATAGCTATTTAATATACTGCTTACAAAAATTAGAGGATATTTCAAGATGAATATGAAGCGATAAAATATTTACTTCTCAGTGAAACGTAGACAAAGGATCTACTTAAGTACTAAGTCTAGAGTTGTTTTACTCTTCTATTCAGTAGCATTACCAGTAGGATTTCTTTGTTTTTCTTTAAAACTAAATGCTAGAACAACAAAAATCAAACTAATATTATGGTAAGGCCAGGGATCTTTTTTAGCTTCAGGGTGTGATGCTTGTGAAGAAGGCATTATGGTTTCAGTGTAGGGCCTAGAATATGTATAACATACTGCTCACATTTTACTACTGGAAGTCATAAAGTAGGGCTGCAAAGCATTTTAGGTATTTTTGGTTTAGATATCTTGTTGTAGCCAACCAAAATGATATTATTACATTTTTACAAGCTAGATAGATGAAGTCTACACTTTGAACTGCTTAAAATCATGAAGTAGGTAGTTATTAGAGGCAAAGAGGATCTGAATATCTTGTTCTCATTGCTATTATTACTATTATCTTCCTTTACATTAGAGTATCTCAATTTCTGGTACAATTGACATTTTGAATTAGTTAAGTCTTTGTTGTGGTCAGCTGCCCTGTGCATTGTAGGGTGTTTAGAAATATACCTGGCCTCTACCCACTAGATGGCAGCAGCGCTCCCTCCCTTCCCCAGTGTGACGACCAAACAGTGTAGTCATTGCCAAGTATTCCCTGGAGGGCAAAATTACCTCTTAGTTGAGAATCACTGCTTTGTACAACAGAATAATATCACTTATGCCTCCATTTTGTTTTCTCTTTATTTTAGTCTTTGAGACTTCCCTTTGGCATATGGCCATCCTCTACCTCTGAGGCCAAATTCTCCTCTCATTTGGTAAACATTTTCCCAAACATCTTTTTGTTGCCTGACATTTGCATTTATTACATTTTTGATGATAATGGATATCTCAGGTATATTGGAAATTGTTTTCAGACTTAATCTATTTCCAGTTTTTTAGTTAGCAGCTCATCTGGAAAAATCAAATTTATTTTTGTGGAACTCAGTATTGTATGGAACAGTGAAATATAACGTGATAATTATTTTTATTTAGATGCATGCTGGTGAATTTAATGTAATTGAAATGCATTACTCCCAAATTATACATTGGAACATGTAGCTTGAAAGAATGTTTTTGTATCCTTGTTTATATTTGAGCCAGATTCTGCATTTCAAGTTTGATAACTCTCAAATATTTATTTCTAAAAGGTTTAAATCCCTGTATTATGTAATATATTTGTCCTTATTATTTTGGAGATTATGAATAAAAGAATTTTATAGTGATTTATATATAATCTTTCATGAATAGCAATAATTTCATAATCTAAAGTAATCCATTTTAAAGTAAAGTTAACTATATCCAAGACTAATATTTTGTAGTAAGTTTTAAAATTTTGCAGTTTATTGTTTTTATTGCTTATCAATTTATGGAACATTTTACTCGATGTTTTATAGGGACATAATTAGACACGACTTTTGCTGAAGTAGAATTTACATTCTAATAGGTGTTTAAATATATTTTACTAATGGAATCTATGTCACTATTAAATTTACATTCAGTAATTGAGAACTACAATATTTTAAAAATACAATTTTCTAAAATTTTTCATACATTTCATTAATTTTCATTAAAGGTGCTTTGAAATTTCCAATCTTATCACTCTAGAATTTTGCATAACCTAAGTGATTTGATGTGCTGTGAGATGAGGAATGAACAGTTTTTAAATTGTTATAAAAACAGAAAGTTGGTATATGCTCTGTTCTAATTAGATGTGATAGAATCTTGATTTCCAGAGAGAAGAATCTAAAGAATATTTAATATTTATTGTATAAACAATATATACTAGCATTTAAAAATAATTTCTCTTAGGTACCCAATATGAAATATTATAAAACTATGCAGTCATTAAACTTTTCTTAATTTAATAGCTGAGATTGATACTGGTTTCTAAGTGGTCTCATATTCATAGTCATAAATAAATAGGAACAAAAGTAAATGGTGGTCTGTGTGTAAAGATGACATTCCTTTGGCAGAGGTTGTGAATGGTGTTGGGTGGGATGATTACACTCGTTTCTCCCCTTAGTCTTTTTTAGTCCTCCCTACCATAATGAACCACTCTCACTAAAAGGTCTGTGATGTTTCTGTGTGATATACTTTATTAGAAAAAAGACTAAATTTTATCAGGTTATTTTCATTATTTGGATGACAGTTGGAAACTTTTGCAGTTTTAGTATTAATAAAAAATTATATTCAGCAAGTCTGAGATTTATTTGCAATAATCCTGAAGGATATATGTTACCTAAAAGAATCTCTTAGGGCAAAATAAATGAATGAAAACTTCCATCGAAATATTATATATTTGATATTATATTTATGTTTAAACATAAGACTTGGGGGAAAATAGCGTATATTATGTTCTTAATTTTGCTACAGATAAAGAGTCTTTCCTATTGACTCCATAATTTGTCTTTCTTAGCAAAATTTAAGTTTTACTAAATCTGATATTATAATCTGCTACAGTGCAATTTGACTTACGTATTTTAAAAAATGTATTAATGATGAGAACACTTAGTTTTTTCTTCCTGAGTAACTTTCTCATAATAATGATCCCACTTAGTGGTGGGATTAAAATAATTTAACAACTGATAGCCTTTTAGCCCTAATGACTATTTTAAGTATAAAAAATGATATACCGAAAGGTAGTTTATTATTTCATGCATTTAATATTTAAATAAGAACAATAAAAGAGGTATACAAAACTATATTATAAGAGTTTAAAATATTAATGAAAAATATTAAATAATACCTGACAAAAAACAATAAAACTGTTATTTTAGATATTTCCATATTGCTTTTTGATTGGCATCCTTGCTAGCAATTTTTTCCACCTGTAAATGAACATTACTACAGATGCTTAGAGAATATGCTGTTGTGCAGTTGAACGTTAAAAAAGAGTAAAGAGCCTGACCAGGCAGTGGCGTAGTGGATAGAGCGTCGGACTGGGATGCAGAGGACCCAGGTTCGAGATCCTGAGGTCGCCAGCTTGAGCGTTGGCTCATCTGGTTTGAGCAAGAGCCCACCAGCTTGAACCCAATGTCGCTGGCTCCAGCAAGGGGTTGCTCGGTCTGCTGGAGGCCCACGGTCAAGGCACATATGAGAAAGCAATCAATGAACAGCTAAGGTGTTGCAACGCGCAATGAAAAACTAATGATTGATGCTTCTCGTCTCTCTCTGTTCCTGTCTGTCTGTCCCTGTCTATCCCTCTCTCTGACTCACTCTCTGTCTCTGTAAAAAAAAAAAATAAAAATAAAAGTGTAAAGAATGTAAGTTTGTGATTTCCACAGTGGGAGGCTGCCCAGAGGCCCACCCTTATAGAGAAAGAACCTTGATTACAAGCGCGATTTTAACAACCTGTTCGCTGAACGCAACAAAAAATTAGGTATCGGTTCTGCCGAATCTGTGCAGACTGGCTGAATCCCACTACAGGTCCCACTCCCCATAATGTCCTCGCTGAGTCAGCATACTTGCTTCTCCTTCAGTGGATCCTGTATTTTTTTACTATTGTGTTTTGCTCATATTTACTTCTTGCTGTAAACCTACATGAGTGAACATACTTCAAGGTTTACAATGTTCACTCCTCTATAATCAGTCTTTAAGCCACATAAGTAAAGTATTTTCTCTTTTTGCTATGTTCCCAGAATACATTTAAAACATATTTTCCCTATCGTTTCTTTAATTGCATGGACAGTGTTGTACAACCATTTCCACTATTTCCAAAAATTTTACATCACCCCACCAGAAATTATGTAATCATTAAGCAATAACTCCCCCTTCTCCCAATCCCCCAGCTTCTGATACCTCTAATCCACATTGTCACTATGAATTTGCTTGTTCTGGCTATTTCTTTTAAGTGGACTCATATAATTTTTGTCCTTTTGTGTCTGGCTTATTTCACTTAGCATAATGTTATCAAGCTCCATTCATTTTGTAGCATGTATCAGAACTTCTTTCCTTTTTATGGCTGAATGTTATTCCCTTGTATGTACTTTACTACATTTTGGTTATCCATTCATCCATTCATATGATGATGGAAACTTAGATTTTCCACTTTTTGACTACTGAAAATAATGCTACAGTGAGCATTAACATTAAGTATCTGAGTTCCCATTTTAATTTTTTTGGATATGTACTTAGGAGTGGGGTTGTGTTGAGCCATCGAATAATTCTATGTTTAACTTTCTGAGGAACCATCAAACTGTTATATCATCATTATATATTCCTTACAGCAATGTATGTGGCTTTTAATTTCTTCACATTCTCTCCAATACTTGTTTTCCTTTTAAAAACAATGATAGACACCCTAGTAGATACGAAGTGGTACCTATCTCATTATGGTTTTAATTTCCCTTTCCCTCCTGGCTAATGATAGTGAGCATCTTTTTATGTGCTTATTGGTCATACGTATATCTTCTGTAGAGAAATATCTGTTCAAGTTCTTTGACAGTTTTTTAATTGGGATGTTTGTCTTGTTGTTGAGTTCTATAAGTTTTTTATTTTGGATATTAACTCTTATCAAGTATCTGATATCATACATTTCCGTCCATTCTTTAGGTTGTCTTGTGATGCATAAAAGTTTTTTTTGTTTTGATGAATCCCAGTTTATCTTTCTAAATAAATTACTCATGCTTTTAGTGTTGTAACTAAGAATCTACTGCCAAATTCAAAATTTATGAAAACTTACCACTGTGTTCTTGTAAGAGTTTTATGATTTGAGCTCTTATATCGAGTTGTTGGTCCATTTTTAGTTAATTATTGTATATGGTGGGAGGTAGGCACCCAGCTTCATTCATTTTGCATATGGAAATACAGCTGTCCCAGTATCATTTGTTAAAGATTATTATCTCTCCATTTAATAGACTTAGGACTCCTGTTAAAAAATCAATTGGCTATCGACATAATAGGTTTATTTCTGTACTTTTAATTCTATTCCTTTGGTCTTTGTATCTACCCTTGTGTCATCAACTCTTTTTTGGGGGGTGGGGCAGAGATGAAAAGCATTAACTTGTAGTTTTTACTTTAGTTTATTGATTGCTTCTCATACATGCTAGGGCTCAAGTCAAGCTAGCAACTTCTGCCCAAGCCAGTGACCTTGATCAACATGATCCCACATTCTACCCCACAACCTCAAGGTTTTGATCTGGGGCCCTTAGTGTCCTCAGTCGATGCTTTATCCACTGTACCACCACTGGTCAGGCAGGAGCTCTGTTTTGATTACTGTAGCTTTGTATTTAATTTTTTTTTTTTTTTTTTACACAGACAGAGAGAGAGTCAGAGAGAGGGATAGATAGGTACAGACAGACAGGAACGGAGAGATGAGAAGCATCAATCATTAGTTTTTTGTTGCACATTGCAACATCTTAGTTGTTCATTGATTGCTTTCTCATATATGCCTTGACTGCAGGCCTTCAGCAGACTGATTAACCCCTTGCTCGAGCCAGCGACCTTGGGCTCAAGCCAGTGAGCTTTTGCTCAAACCAGATGAGCCTGCGCTCAAGCTGGTGACCTTGGGGTCTCGAACCTGGGTCTTCCACATCCCAGTCCGATGCTCTATCCACTGTGCAACCACCTGGTCAGGCATTGTATTTAATTTTGAAATTGAGTAGTGTGAGTCTTCTAACTTGTTCTTTTTTCAGGAGAGGAGAAGAGTCAGAGACAGATTCCTGCATGCGCCCTGACCGGGATCCACCCGGCAAGCCCACTGGGGTGTGATGCTCTATCTGGAGCTCTTGCTACGTTGCAACTGGAGCAATTATTTAGCGTCTGAGGTAGAGGTCATGGAGCCATCCTCAGCTCCTGGGGCCAAATCACTCCCATCGAGCCATGGCTGCAGGAGGGAAGGAGTAGAGAGAGAGAGAAGCGAGATGGGGAGGGGTGGAGAAGCAGACTGGCGCCTCTCCTGTGTGCCCTGGCTGGGAATTAAACCCGGGACATCCACATGCTGGGCTGATGCTCTACCACTGAGCCAACTGGCCAGGGCCTCAGGATTTTTTTTTTGATTCTTCAGGGTATCTTGTGACTATATGAGAATCAGCTTTTCTGTTTCTGCAAAAAAGGCTGTTAGAATTTTCATAGGGATTGCATTAAATCTTTAGATTGCTTTGGGTAGTATTGACATATTAGAAATATTATCTTCCTAAATTGGTCTTCTGAGACCAATTTTATTGTGGGAGAAGGGTTTTCTCTGCACCAATAAACACTTTTTTGACACAAGATGGGTGTCCTACAATTCAACTCAATTCTGACACTACCTGGAGACCGCATCAGATTCCAGAGGTTGAGGGCTCAGGCCTATAAAACTGCCCTGCAGTTCCTGCTTCAGTCATGAGTCTCAAGTTCGGGCTGTAGATCGGAGGTTCTAATGGCTCCCTTGTTGGACTTTAGATGCCAGTCATAAGTCTAGGTTGTTACTTTATTTATAGCTACTGGCTAGAGGTTCCTATGACTCCCTCTAAGGTTCTCTTAGTTTGCTAGAGTGGATCACAGAACCCAGAGAAACACTTTACTTACTAAATTACAGGCTTATTATAGAAGGTGTAACTCAGAAACAGCCGGATGGAAGAGAGGCGTAGGGCAAGAGGTGGGAAAAGGTAATGGAGCTGCCGTGCCTTCTCCAGGCACGCTACTTGCCCCTAGTTTCCATATGTCCACCAGCTTGGAACCTGTTTGAATTGGGTTTTTACGGAGGCTTCAATATGAAGGATTTATGATTTCAGTCCTATGTGGAATCTAATGAACAAAATGAACTAACAAGCAAAATAGGGACCAACTCATAGCAGGCTGACAGCTGAGGGGAGTGCTGGGTGAGGGGTATGGAGGGATTGAACAAAAAAAAGACAAAAAGAAAGAAATAACTTATAAACACACACAACAGTATGGCGATTGCAGGGGTGGGAGGGGAGAGGTGAATGAGGACATGGGGGGATAAATGGTGATGGGTGAAGACTTGCAGAATTGAGTGCCTGAAACTGGTATAATTTTGTTAACCAGTGTCACCCCAGTAAATTCAATTAAAATATATTTAAATAAAGAGCAAAAAATAAAAACAAAAAATCATTACATGTGGGCCATTGATCCAGCCTCCAGCCCTTCTTCCCTCCCCTGAAATTGGTGCTGGGGGTGGAACTGAAAGTTCCAGCTCTCTGATCACAAGGTCGGTTCCTGTGGTAATCAGCCCCTATCCTTGGGTACTTTTCAAAAGTACCTCATTAACATAACAGAAGAACATATTACTCATCCAGTAGGAAATTGCAAGCGTTTTAGGAGCTCTGTGCAAGAAAGAGGAGGACCAAATAATTATATCTTATTATAAATCACAACGTCACACTTCCTGTGTATGAACATGGGATAGCTTTTTGTCTTTTCTCCTTCAATAATATTTTTGTGGTTTTTAGTATATATATCATTTACTTCCTTGGTTAAATTAATTCCTAGGTATTTTGTGTTTTTAGATGCTATTGTAAATGGAATTGCTTTCTTAATATCTTTTCTGGGTTGTTCATTGCTGTTTTATAGAAACACAACTGATTTATTATGTTGATAATATCACCAAAAATATTAAATTAGTAGAAATAGATTTAACAAAAGTTATGTAAGACTGTATATTGAAAACTATCAAACACTGCTGAGAGAAATTTAGAAAGATCTAAATAAATAGATTTGCAGTGTTCATGAATTAGAAGATTGGTTATTGTTAAGATGTTATTTCCCCCTTAATTGATCTATTCAGTGCAATCCTAATTAAAATCCCAGTAGACTTAATTTTCATAGAACTGACAAGCTGATTTAAAAATGTATGTGGAAATATAAAGCTTAGATAAGGGAGTTTGGAAAAAGAAGGACAAAGTTTGAGGACTTACACAACCTGGTTTCAAAATGTATCAAGCTCCCGTAATTGAGACGGTGTGCTATTTGCAGGAAGGAGGGCATGTTGATCAATGCAGCACATTGGTGAGGATAGAAGTATCTCTATATCTATAAATAATTGGTTTTGACAAAGGTGCCAAGGCAACTCAGTGAGAAAAAGATAATCTTTTCAACAACTGGTGCTGGATCAATTGGATACCATCTGTCAAACAGTGAACCTAGTCTCTTACTTCATACCATATAAATACATTAACCTCAAATGGATTACATAGCTTTATAATAAGAACTAAAATTATAAAATTTCTCTAAGAAAACTGTAAATTACAATGATGGGCAAAGATTCCTTAAAAGGGGGCACAGAAAGCATAAATTATATATAAACATTTAAAATTAATGATTTTGAAAAATGCTCAACATCATTAATCTTCAGGGAAATGCAAATCAAAAACACAGTTCATCTCACACCAGTCAGGATGGTCATTATCAAAAAGTCAAAAGATAACTGTTGGTGAGGATGCGGAGAACAAGGGACAATGTACATTGTTGGTGGGAATGCAGATTGATACAGTTATGAAAAACAGTATGATGTTTTCACAAAATATTAGAAATAGAATTACTATATAATCCAGCATTTCCACTCTGGGTATGTAGCCGAAAGAAAAAGAACCAGTACCTTGAAGAGATCTGCATTCCCATGTTTACTGAAACATTATTCACACTGACTACCACATGGAAATGATCTACTTGTCCATCAATGGATGGATGGATGGAAGGATAAAGAAAATGTGGTATACTTATACAATAAAATAGTATTCAGATTTAATAATACGTCAACATAGATGAACCTAGAATAAATTATGCTAAATGAAATAAGCCAGAATCAACGAGACAAATATCACATGATCTCACATATATATAGAATCTTAAAGAAAAAAAAAAAGTTGAACTAACAGAATAGAATGGTGGCAGAGGCTGGCAGGTAGGGGAGAAGGGATGATACTGATCAAAAGGAAAAAACTTTCAGCTATAATATGAGTAAGTTCTGGAGACCTATTGTATAGCATGGTGACTGTGATTAATAATAATAATGTAAACTTGAAATTTGCTAAGAGAGTAGATCTTCCATGTTCTCTTAACCAAAAAGAAAAAAAGTAACTGAGATGATGGATATGTTAATTAGCTTGATTGTGGTAATCATTTCACAATGTATACATATGTCAAAACATGTTGTATACCTCAAATTTTTATTTCTCAATTATACCTCAATAATGCTTGAAGAAAAATGACTGACTTCATTAAAATAAAAATAACTTTACTGTTTAAAAGAAGTTGTTAATAAAAATGAAAAGACAAGATAAAAACTGGTAGAAAATATTTGCAATACAGATATCTAAGCAATACTATTTATCCAGAATATATAAATGACTTCTGTAAGTGTAATAAAATTACCCAGTAAAAACAAGGATAAAACAGACTCTACACCAAGGAAGATACATGGATAGCAAATAAATCAAATCTTCAATATCTTTGGTCATTAGACAAATACAAATTAAAATTATTAGACACACTTTAGAATTAAAAAGACTGACAATACCTAGACCTAAGGTAAATGACCTCATACATTACTGGTGGGAATGGAAAATGTTATAGCCACTTTTGAAAACAATTTGACAGTTTCTTACCATGTGTCCCAGCCATTCTATTCGTAGGTATGGTATTTACCCAAGAGTTATGAAGCTATATCCACACAAGTGTTCAGAACAGCATTATTCCTGATAGTCTAAAACTGGGGACAACCCAGATATCCATCAGCTTCTAAATGCATAAACAGTTTGTGGTAAATACAGAAAGTGGGATCCTAGTCAGTAATAGAAAGGAACAAACTACCATCATGGATAAATTGCAAAAACTTTGTTAAGAATTTCTTATGAATTCTATAAAAGGTACAACTATAGTGATAGAAAGAAGGTCAATTTTGCCATAGAGTTGGTGGAAGGGAATTGACTGTAAATGTCAGGAGGAAATTTTTTGGGTGATTGAAATTCTAGATATCATATTTTGGTGATGGTTACATAATTGTATCCATTTTGCTAATTTCATTGGTTACTTTTATTCATTATAAATTATCTCACACAGTGAAATTAAAAATAAAAATTAAAAAAATAAACAGCCATAGAAAAATTTTATTCTTTTTCTGGCCTTGCACAAAAAAGGGTCTGCATACTTTGGCAGGAAAAGGGGAAAGACCATCAGTAAAAAGGCAGATATCTAGCTCTATTAATCAGTTGAAGATAAAAATTATATTCAGAAAAGAATAGTAATTTTGCTTAAAAAAAGTTGATATTATATTTAATAAGTCAAATGTTAATTTCTTAGCTTCTTATTAACTATTACTATTTTTAATGCATTTTAGAAATACAAAGCTGGTCGATGTGATGATATTTTGAAATGGAAGCCTCCCAGTCTGAATTCTGTGGATTTTCGCCTAAAGATAACAAGAATGGGAGGAGAAGGGTAAGGACGCACTGTCATTCCCCCATCGTTTTTACATGAAATAATACTGTTTGTACAGTATAAGGCTTCATTGTTTACTTGGTATTTTACATATACTTTACAAAAAAAAACCAAACTACAGTTTTTGACAGCATCCTTTATACCCATGTCTATACATCTTAATCGCATATTCACAGATTTCTCCTTTGACCTATTACATCTAACATAGCATCCTTTGAACTTTTTACTATTTTAGTCTTAAAAATATAGTATTTCTAATATAAAAATGAATTTTGTTCAGTTGTAAAAGTGAAAATGTATTTACTTGAAGGTAATCCTGTTCATTGAATTAAAAATATGATCATTGTTATAATGTTTTGAAATAAGCCTTTCGTACTTTGAAGGAAACTACTTTATGTTTGTACTTGCATAGCAAACATTTTTAATTGTTGAATTTTATTAATATTTTTTATAATGTTCATTATTTTAATTTTTAAATTTATTGGTTAATATTTTTAAATGACTTGACTGTTTTATGACACCTTAAAATTTTATCACATCATGTGAAAGTAAATACTTAATAGCAACAAAAGAAATGTTTAATCAAGGAAATCATAAAGAGAAAATAAGATGACACAGGTAGAGAGATTAAAAGTTTCCCAATGAGTGCTAGGAAATCCTTTTCACTTGCCAAAGGGAAACCGCAGATTTGCTTTTTTGTAGTTAATGGATGAAGGATATGTGATCAGTTATATGAATCCAGACTCCGGAAGATTGTCTCTTAAGCGACTGCATTTTTAAATAAAGGGTACTGGCCTGACCTGTGATGGCACAGTGGATAAAGCATTGACCTGGAACACTGAGGTTGCCAGTTCAAAACCCTGGGCTGCCTGGTCAAGGCACATATGGGAATTGATGCTTCCTGTTCCTCGCTCTCCTCTCTCTCTCTCTCTCTCTCTCTCTCCCTCCCTCAGTCCCTCCCTCCATCCTCCCTCCTTCTTCTTCCTCCTGCTCCTCCCCCTCCCCTCTCTAAAATGAATAAATAAAATCTTTAAAAATATAGAACGCTTCACGAATTTGCGTGTCATCCTTGCGCAGGGGCCATGCTAATCTTCTCTGTATTGTTCCAGTTTTAGTATATGTGCTGCCGAAGCGAGCACTAAAATCTTTAAAAATAAATAAATAAATAAATAAATAAATAAATAAATAAATGGTACTGTGTAATATGTTGAATCCTAAGTAAAAAAGAGAGTTTAATAAGTCACATAGGTAAATTTATTTAAAAAATGGAGTGTTTAATATTTTACATCCTTAAGTAAGAATTTGTGACTTAATAGCAAAATATGATTTAGTCAGAACAATTGTCTGGGACCCAAATAGTGTTTAGGTATTTTGCTCTGTATTGGTCTGATTTAAGGATAGATAGATAAATTTTTGACTATTTATAGGAATATATATGTATTCCATCAAGTAATATAAAAGATTAGATAAGAGAAATAATATTGCAGCAGCCCAGAATATCTGTATATGAGATACTTTGTCAGGAAGAAGAATCTTGAGTTTATTACTTATCCAAAAATATTATTTTTTTATTTTAACTTGAACAAATATGGATATTAATACCAATATCGACTAAGTTTATAATTGATATAACAATTATATTAATATAATATTAATACAAATAATAATTATTATTATAGATTTTTGAGAAACTGCCCCAATCTATATTTTTATTTTCAATCTTTGGATATGTATTGGAAGTAGTAAATTCATGTTGATTCTTCCTGACAGTGTATCTGTATACAGATGTTCTGGGTTGCCTGTTTACTGTGGAACCTATACATCAGTGGAGTGTAGGCTTGGTATGTCTTCTGGAAGTGCCTTGTAGAAGACGTATCACTTCTAAAACAGTGGCGGCTAAGGGATTGAGTGTGACAGGGGCACCTGCATCTTTCTTTCTCTTTTTTATTTTAAAGACACAGATGAATATAGTTCTTTGGAAGTGAGACTTTAAATGAAGTAAGATTTGTTAAGTTGCTTCATTACTAAATCTTCTATTTTGCCTGATGCTATATATTTATAACATTTAGTTAGAGTATAAACTCTTGTGTATTTTTATTGATCGTTTGCTTTGAGTTTTAAATAATCAGTTTATTTTGCTTTTTATAGATCATAATTCTTAGCAGTACCTAAAAGCTACATGAGGCTAAATGTAGAATGCTATTTTTTTAAGTAGCAAAAATGATAACAATATTTTTCTGTGCAATTGTCCATTGCAGTTAAATATAGCAAAATTTAATTTAGTTTACTGGTTTGTCATCCTTGTTTTGCTTTTGTCCTTAGTGTTTTTTTTTTGTTTTTTTTTTGTATTTTTCTGAAGCTGGAAACGGGGAGAGATAGTCAGACAGACTCCCACATGCGCCCGACCGGGATCCACCCGGCACGCCCACCAGGGGGTGATGCTCTGCCCACCAGGGGGCGATGCGCTGCCCCTCCGGGGCGTCACTCTGTCGTGACCAGAGCCACTCTAGTGCCTGGGGCAGAGGCCAAGGAGCCATCCCCAGCGCCCGGGCCATCTTTGCTCCAATGGAGCCTCGGCTGCGGGAGGGGAAGAGAGAGACAGAGAGGAAGGAGAAGGGGAGGGTGGAGAAGCAGATGGGCGCTTTTCCTGTGTGCCCTGGCCGGGAATTGAACCCGGGACTTCTGCCCGCCAGGCCGACGCTCTACCACTGAGCCAACCGGCCAGGGCCCTTAGTGTGTTTTTGAATATATTTTGTTCTTTAAAAATTTTTACCTATTTAATATCTTTTTACAAAAAACTGATTTGATTCTAGTGCATATTTAAAATACACTAAATGTCATCATATTCAAGTTACATTAGTGTAGGTACACTATTTATATAACATGAGTGTCAGTTTTCAAATATAGGGTGTTTCCCCTGGCCAGATAGCTCAGTTGGTTAGATTGTTGTCCCGAAGCACCGAGGTTTCTGGTTTGATAGTCAGGGCACATACAGGAACAGATTGATGCTCCTGTGTCGCTCTCTCTCTTCCTTCCTAAAGTCAGTCGCTAAACATAAAATTGGGTGTTTAATATCAGATATAACATGATAACTATTACTAAAACATGTATTATTGAGTTAACCACAATAAGATTTTTTTTATTTTTTTATTTTTTTTATTTTTTTAATAATAATTTTATTTTTTTAATGGGGTGACATCAATAAATCAGGATACATATATTCAAAGGTAACAAGTCCAGGTTATCTTGTCGTTCAATTATGTTACATACCCATCACCCAAAGTCAGATTGTCCTCTGTCACCTTCTATCTTGTTTTCTTTGTGCCCCTCCCCCTCCCCCTTTCCCTCTCCCATTCCCCCCTCCCCCCTGTAACCACCACACTCTTATCAATGTCTCTTAGTTTCACTTTTATGTCCCACCTACGTATGGAATAATGCAGTTCCTGGTTTTTTCTGATTTACTTATTTCGCTTCGTATCATGTTATCAAGATCCCACCATTTTGCTGTAAATGTTCCGATGTCATCATTTCTTATGGCTGAGTAGTATTCCATAGTGTATACAGAATAAGATTTTTAATGTAAAGAATGTTATATATTATAGCAGTTTTTACTAAATCAATGAGTTTATATCTTATGCTTATGTTAGATGC
This sequence comes from Saccopteryx bilineata, assembly GCF_036850765.1. Classification (NCBI taxonomy): domain Eukaryota; kingdom Metazoa; phylum Chordata; class Mammalia; order Chiroptera; family Emballonuridae; genus Saccopteryx; species Saccopteryx bilineata. Next base: position 62,205,443 of record NC_089490.1, on the reverse strand, counting down.
AGTGTGTTAGAAAGCATTGTAAGAAGTATGCCTGAAATAGTTTGAAAAGGGAGTAGCCATGTTTCTGAACCATCAGAATCACAGCATGTGACCAGTGGTGGGACTAAGATATTAAAATGCCATGAGAGAAGCTAATTCCTTTTCTTGATTATACTTATTTCTGCAAAACTTAGAATGGAGTGGAAATTCTTGAAAGGTATAATGTAAATACCAATCTTTGAAAACGTCTTTAGTGATTTTTTTTTTTAATGACATTTTACACCTTCAAATTCTGGTTTTGAGTCTCACTCAGCTGTTACAATAAAATGTTTATAGATTTCAGTTGAAGTAAAATTTAATACAGATAGAAAAGTTGTTGTGTTAAATGCCCTGTTGATGGCAATTAAAACTTAAAGTTTCTAGAGTAATGGCGTGGTAGGAAGCGATACCGATAAATCTCCCCCAAAACTCAACAAGATCTTCAACCAGAAACAGAAAAACCTATCCTTGGAGCCTCCAGATGTTTCGCAATACACTCGAAGGTATGGTCGAGCGAAAAATTGGCTAAATATATAATCAAACCCCGAAGGAAATAGGGAGTAAGAAATGCTCCGCCTTCCTCACTAACCTAAACAGGGCTGCTTTCACTGGGAACTGAGAATATAGAAACTAAGGCGAGCAAATTGGGTGAATAGATCCAGGCTGTGGCACAAAGTGCTGAATCAGGCTGTGGCACGGAGATCCAAGCCAAGGAAAAACTGTGCCTGTGGCAACCCAGTCAGTACAAGCTAGCACTCGCACCAAACCCAGACAAAGAAAGACAAGTGGGGCAGCCATTTTCCCCGATCTCCTGGTTGGCGCACGCAGATAGTGGGCGAGAGATTCCTCCGAGTGCCTCAGCAGTGGGCGCTCGTGTTACCCCACAGAGAGGCACAGTCAGGGGCCTTTGTGTGTGGAATCTCCGGGCCGCCCCAGCACCCTGAAAAAGCCACGCACAGGGAGGGAGCGAGAGCGAGAGCCAATTCCAACGCTGGAACTTTTCCATGCGGGCGGGGCTTTCACTCAGAGGGTGAGGCGGCCGGCTTGATATCCTGGTCTGCGCACGCAGATAGTGAGTGAGAGTTTCCTTCAAGCGCCAGAGGAGTGGGCACCCGCCCGTGTTGCTGGACAGACTGGCAGAGCCAGAGGTCTTTGAGTGGGCGGAAGCCCCGCCTGATTATGCTAGCAGCTCTGACTGACTGAGCCTTACCCAGAGCCCTGTGCTGAGTGGGAATAGAGTGGGGAGTTGCCAGCTCTTTGAGCCTCTTACTATCCAGGCAGAGGCAGCAGCAACCCCATAGCTGGGTTATCAGGCTACTAATTGAGGAAGGAAAGACTAGGAGAGAAGCTCCAGGAATACGGACTCTCTCACTGTCAGAGTCTATAAATGCTAATGAGCCTCGACTGCCAACGAGACTGAAGCACAATACATAACATCGCCATAGAGACTTATCAACTGCAAACCTCTACCTGAGCGTGCCAAAGGGGCAGAACCCGGGGTCACCGACCAGGAAGAGGGAGAGAAAAGAAAAAGCAAGAAGATAACCTCTCAAAATCAAGAATAATCCGCAGACTTTATAACCTATCCCATTTTATTATATTTGTTCGTTTCTCTCTCTTATCTTCATATTTGATTTTTTTTTTCCTCCTCCAATTTGGTTGTTTAACTCTCTGCCGGTCTTACTCTCTCCTCTCCTTGAACTACACTACCCATAAGTGTTACATCTCCCATTATCTTTTCTTTCCTCTTCCTTTCTCTCTATGAGGGTTGCACTCCAAAACCCTTAACTCTCTCTCTCTCTCCTCTTTTTTCTTTTTTCTTCTTTTAGTGGTTCCCTCTTTTTTTTCTCTCTCTCTCTCTTTCTTTTCTTCCTCTATATTAGTTTCCTCCTTTCTCCTTTACGTCTCCTCTCATTCAAACCTCAATAATGAACAAATTATCTTATTTGGGACTCAAACTTATGTTTGTGGCATTTTTACTTCACCTTTTTAACTCACTAGCAGTTCTCCCATCCCTGGCTCTCCATTTTATCTAGTTCTTGTTCCACTAAATACAATAGTAATTTTTAAATTTGTCCCCCCATTTTCCTGTTTCCCTCTTATTCCTCTCATCATAACTCTTAGTCAACCAACACCTAAAAGCAAATCATTTTATTCTTGACCCAAATTTTTTCTTTATTTGATTTTTGTGGGTCCATACCCGCCCCCCCCCTTTTTTTTGTCCCTTTATTACTTCTCCCTAATTCAGGTCCTCCATTACAGGCATTGTTTGTTCTATTTAGTACAATATAATTCACAGTTCATCACAAGATTTTCTCAAGAAAGAGGGGAGAGGAGAGGAGAGAAAAAAAGGAGGGGGGGAATAATTTCCTTTTTTAAAATTTTTATTTTATTTTATTTTTCTTTAATTAAAAAAAACTCCGATTTTTTTTATTTTTTTAACTTTTTATTTTTTATTAAATCTCATTAATACTATCAATAAAAAAACCCTCAAATGCCATTAAGGAAGAGAAAATCGAATATCATGTATACAAAAGAAAGAGAGGTAACACAGATAGATGAGGAAAAATCTATGGAGAAAAAATTTAATATATTGGAAATCTTGGAGTTAAACGACAGAGAATTTAAAATAGAAATCTTAAAAATACTCAGAAATATACAAGAAAACACAGAAAGGCAATTTAAGGAGCTCAGAAAACAACTCAATGGACACAAAGAATATATTTCCAAGGAAATTGAAACTATAATAACAAATCAAACAGAGATGAAAAACTCAATTCATGAGCTGAAAAAAGAGGTAACAAACTTAGCTAATAGAACAGGCCAGATAGAAGATAGGATTAGTGAAATAGAAGACAAGTAACTTGAGGCACAACAGAGAGAAGAAGAAAGAGACTCAAAAATTAAAAAAAATGAGATAGCCCTACAGGAATTATCTGACTCCATCAAAAAGAATAACATAAGAATAATAGGTATATCAGAGGGAGAAGAGAGAGAAAATGGAATGGAGAACATACTCAAACAAATAATAGATGAGAACTTCCTAAGCCTGTGGAAAGAACTAAAGCCTCAAATTCAAGAAGCAAACAGAACTCTGAGTTTTTTTAACCCCACCAAACTTACTCCAAGGCACGTCATAATGAAATTGGCACAAACCAACGGCAAAGAAAAAATTCTCAAGGCAGCCAGGGAAAAGAAGAATACAACATATAAAGGAAGGCCCATTAGATTATCATTCGATTTCTCAACAGAACCTCTACAAGCTAGAAGAGAGTGGACCCCAATATTTAAAGTCCTGAAAGAGGAACTTTCAGCCACGAATACTATACCCATCAAAGCTATCCTTCAAATATGAAGGAGAAATAAAAACATTCACAGATACAGAAAAGATGAAGGAATTTATCATCAGAAAACCCCCACTCCAGGAATTACTAAAGGGGGTTCTCCAATCAGATACAAAGAACAAAAAAAAACAACACAAAGCCACAAGTAAAAGCTCCAAGAAGAACACAATAAAACCAATTTAAACTGTGACAACAATAAAAAGAAAGGGGGGGAGAGGATGGAGATTAACAGTAACAAAGGATGATGGAGTGCAAAAGTACTCACAAAATTAGTGCACTACAATAAACAGGCTAGGAACCCTTTTCATTACTTAAAGGCAACCACCATTGAAAAAACCACCACAGAAGCACATGATTTAAAAAAGATAGCAACAGCGGAAAGATGTATGGAATACAACCAAATAAAAACAAAAGATAGAAAGACGAAAGAGAAGGATCAAACAAGACACAAAACTAACAGAAAGCAATCTATAAAATGGCAATAGGGAACTCACAAGTGTCAATAATTACACTAAATGTAAACGGATTAAACTCACCAATAAAAAGGCACAGAGTAGCAGAATGGATTAAAAAAGAAAATCCAACTGTATGCTGCCTACAAGAAACTCATCTAAGTAACAAGGATAAAAACAAATTCAAAGTGAAAGGCTGGAAAACAATACTCCAAGCAAATAACATCCAAAAAAAAGCAGGTGTAGCAATACTCATATCTGATAATGCTGACTACAAGACAGCAGAAGTACTCAGAGACAAAAGTGGCCATTTCATAATGGCTAAGGTGACACTGAATCAAGAAGACATAACAATTCTTAATATATATGCACCAAACCAAGGAGCACCAAAATATATAAGACTACTTATTGACCTTAAATCAAAAACTGACAAAAATACAATCATACTTGGAGACCTCAATACACCGCTGACAGCTCTAGATTGGTCATCCAAACAGAGAATCAACAAAGATATAGTGTCCTTAAACAAAACACTAGAGCACCTGGATATGATAGACATCTACAGGACATTTCATCCCAAAGTGACTGAGTATACTTTTTTCTCTAGTGTACATGGATCATTCTCAAGAATTGACCATATGTTGGTCCACAAAAACATCAGCAAATTCAGAAAAATCGAAATTGTACCAAGCATATTTTCTGATCATAAAGCCTTGAAACTAGAACTCAACTGCAAAAAAGAGGAAAAAAATCCCACAAAAATGTGGAAACTAAACAACATACTTTTAAAAAATGAATGGGTCAAAGAAGAAATAAGTGCAGAGATCAGAAGATATATACAGACAAATGAAAATGACAATAAGACATATCAGAATCTATGGGATGCAGCAAAAGCAGTGATAAGAGGGAAGTTCATATCACTTCAAGCATATATGAACAAACAATAGAGAGCCCAAGTGAACCACTTAACTTCACACCTTAAGGAACTAGAAAAAGAAGAACAAAGACAACCCAAAACCAGCCGAAGAAAGGAGATAATAAAATCAGAGCAGAAATAAATGAAATAGAGAACAGAAAAACTATAGAAAAAATTAATAGAACAAGGAGCTGGTTCTTTGAAAAGATCAACAAAATTGACAAACCCTTGGCAAGACTTACCAAGGAAAAAAGAGAAAGAACTCATATAAACAAAATCCAAAATGAAAGAGGAGAAATCACCACGGACACCGTAGATATACAAAGAATTATTGTAGAATACTATGAAAAACTTTATGCCACTAAATTCAACAACCTAGAAGAAATGGATAAATTCCTAGAACAATACAACCTTCCTAGACTGAGTCAAGAAGAAGCAGAAAGCTTAAACAGACCTATTAGTAGAGACGAAATAGAAAAAACCATTAAAAACCTCCCCAAAAATAAAAGTCCATGCCCAGACGGCTATACCAGTGAATTTTTATCAAACATTCAAAGAAGACTTGGTTCCTATTCTACTGAAAGTCTTCCAAAAAATTGAAGAAGCAATACTTCCAAACACATTTTATGAGGCCAACATAACCCTCATACCAAAACCAGGCAAGGATGGCACAAAAAAAGAAAACTACAGACCAATATCTCTAATGAATACAGATGCTAAAATAGTAAACAAAATACTAGCAAATCGAATACAACAACATATTAAAAAAATAATACATCATGATCAAGTGGGATTCATCCCAGAATCTCAAGGATGGTTGAACATATGTAAATCGGTTAACGTAATACACCATGTGAACAAAACAAAGAACAAAAACCACATGATCTTATCAATAGATGCAGAAAAGGCTTTCGATAAAATACAACACAATTTTATGTTTAAGACTCTCAACAAAATGGGTATAGAAGGAAAATATCTCAACATGATAAAGGCCATATATGATAAACCATCAGCTAACATCATATTAAATGGCACTAAACTGAAGGCTTTTCCCCTTAAATCAGGAACAAGACAGGGTTGTCCACTCTCTCCACTCTTATTTAATGTGGTACTAGAGGTTCTGGCCAGAGCAATCAGACAAGACAAAGAAATTATCTTTGTCCATATCGGAAAAGAAGAAGTAAAGGTATCACTTTTTGCAGATGATATGATCCTATACATCAAAATCCCCAAAGAATTTACAAAAAGACTACTAGAAACAATAAGCCCATACAGTAAGGTTGCAGGATACAAAATTAACATACAGAAGTCAATAGCCTTTCTATATGCCAACAATGAAACATTTGAGAACGAACTCAAAAGAATAATCCCCTTCACGATTGCAACAAAAGAAATAAAATACCTAGGAATAAACATAACAAAGAATGTCAAGGACTTATATAATGAAAACTATAAACCATTGTTAAGGGAAATCGAAAAAGATATAATGAGATGGAAGAATATTCCTTGTTCTTGGTTAGGAAGAATAAATATAATCAAGATGGCCATATTACCCAAAGCAATATACAAATTTAATGCAATTCTCATCAAAATTCCAATGACATTTTTTTAAGAAATGGAGCAAAAAATCATCAGATTTATATGAAACTATAAAAAACCCCAAATAGCCAAAGCAATCCTAAAGAAAATGAATGAAGCTGGGGGCATTACAATACCTGACTTCAAACTCTATTATAGGGCCACGACAATCAAAACAGCATGGTATTGGCAGAAAAATAGACACTCAGACCAATGGAACAGAATAGAAAACCCAGAAATAAAACCACATATATATAGTCAAATAATTTTTGATAAAGGGGCCAACAACACACAATGGAGAAAAGAAAGCCTCTTCAATAAATGGTGCTGGGAAAACTGGAAAGCCACATGCAAAAGAATGAAACTGGACTACAGTTTGTCCCCCTGTACAAAAATTAACTCAAAATGGATCAAAGATCTAAACATAAGACCTGAAACAATAAAGTACATAGAAAAAGACATAGGTACTAAACTCATGGACCGGGGCTTTAAAGAGCATTTTATGAATTTGACTCCAAAGGCAAGAGAAGTGAAGGCAAAAATTAATGAATGGGACTACATCAGACTAAGAACTTTTTGCTCAGCAAGAGAAACTGATAACAAAATAAACAGACTGCCAACTAAATGGGAAATGGATATTTTCAAACAGCAGGTCAGATAAGGGCCTAATATCCAAAATATACAAAGAACTCATAAAACTCAACAACAAACAAACAAACAATCCAATAAAAAAATGGGAAGAGGACATGAACCTACACTTCTTCCAGGAAGAAATACAAATGGCCAACAGATATATGAAAAGATGCTCATCTTCTTTAGTTATTAGAGAAATGCAAATCAAAACTGCAATGAGATACCACCTCACACCTGTTAGATTAGCTATTATTAACAAGACAGGTAATAGCAAATGTTGGAGAGGCTGTGGAGAAAAAGGAACCCTCATCCACTGTTGGTGGGAATGTAAAGTAGTACAACCATTGTGGAAGAAGGTATGGTGGTTCCTCAAAAAACTGAAAATAGAACTACCTTATGACCCAGCAATCCCTCTACTGGGTATATACCCCAAAAACTCAGAAACATTAATACGTAAAGACACATGCAGCCCCATGTTCATTGCAGCATTGTTCACAGTGGCCAGGACATGGAAACCACCAAAAAGTCCATCAATAGATGACTGGATAAAGAAGATGTGGCACATATACACTATGGAATACTACTCAGCCATAAGAAATGATGACATCGGATGATTTACAGCAAAATGGTGGGATCTTGATAACATGATACAAAGCGAAATAAGTAAATCAGAAAAAAACAGGAACTGCATTATTCCATATGTAGGTGGGACATAAAAGTGAGACTAAGAGACATTGATAAGAGTGTGGAGTGTGGTCGTTGCGGGGGGAGGGGCGAGAGGGAAAGTGAAAGGGGGAGGGGGAGGGGCACAAAGAAAACTAGATAGAAGGTGACAGAGGACAATCTGACTTTGGGTGATGGGTATGCAACATAATTGAACGACAAGATAACCTGGACTTGTTATCTTTTAATATATGTATCCTGATTTATTGATGTCGTTCCATTAAAAAAATAAAATTATTTTTAAAAAAACAAAGAAACTTAAAGTTTCTTTTTTTCACTCCTAACTGAAAATTTGAGGTGTATTAATTTAATATTGTTTTATTGTGGCCTAAAACAACGTTTGTGTATCTTAACAGTTTATGTTGTATTGAGCTATATAGACATACAATATAGAATTTCTTCTGAAAGCTATGTATTTAAAAAAAATATATTGTGTTTATATTAACTAAATCACAACCAAAAACCATGGTCATTGTCAAAAGCAAGGTGAACAAAGGTAGTCTGTATTCTGGAATGTGCTTATAGCAGTAAGTATAAACTTTTTTATATAACATAGTAGTTTAAAGCACAAATTCTAGAGCTAGACTCCCTGGGTTTAAATCTCTTTATTAGCTGTGTGATGTTAAGCACAGTTCTTTTTTCTGTCCCTCAAATGTCCCATTGATAAAATAGGAATTGGCTTCATAAGACTTTTGTTGAGGGTTAAATGAGCTAATGTATTTAAAATTATTTAGAATAAATGGTACTCAGTAAGCATTTAAATGTTTGCTATTATTTTTATTGTTTTAATTTAGATTTAAAAGTCCATTCTTTTTGTCATTCCTATAGTTCTGTTGTTTTTTAAACTGTAAAAGTTCAGTTTTCTGTGTGAATCATTTCCTGTTTGATTTCAGCGTCTGTTTATTTTTCTTTTAAAATGCATATATCTTCAAATTATTAATGTAATTAATCATAAATTGTTAAACAACTGTAGAGCAAGAATATAGCAAGAACTTTTATTTATAGAATGTTTTTGTAACAGATTATTAAAATCACCTTGGCTATATGTATAGTTAGTGGTTAAGAACATGGATTGTTGGCCAAGATTACACAGAACCAAATCCTAGCTCCACTACTTCATCTTTCTAAGCTTCCTTGTCTGTAAAATGTCCACAGTAATCATGCTTACAATTTGTTGCAAAGATTTGTTCATACTTTTTATGTAACTGCAGTAGTTAACAAAGTGAATACGGGTCTGCCCTTGTAGACTTCACTATTATAAGCTAGTGGGCTAAACTAAAAATATCTACTTTATGAGGTTTTGTAGTGATTAAAAAAGATGATGCAAGCCCTGGCTGGTTGGCTTAGTGGTAGAGCATCAGCCCAGTGTGTGGAAGTCCTGGGTTCGATTCCCGGCCATAGCAGAGAGGAGAAGCGCCCATCTGCTTCTCTATCCTTCCCCTTCTCCTTTCTTTCTTATCTCTCTCTCTTTTCCTCCCGTAGCCAAAGCTCCATGGGGGCAAAGTTGGCCCAGGCGCTGAGGACGGCTCTATGGCCTCCGCCTCAGGCACTAGAATGGCTCTGGTTGCAACAAAGCAATGCCTCACAGGGGCAGAGCATTGCTCACCCCTTAGCGGATATGCTGGTGGATCCCAGTCCAGTGCATGCGGGAGTCTATCACTCTGCCTCCTTGCGTTTCACTTGAGAAAAATACCAAAGATAAATAAAAAAATAAAAAATAAAGTGAAAAAATGATGCATGTAAGGAATTCATCACAGAATTCTAATTTTGTCATTTTGATGGTTATAGTTATTAATTTAAGCTCAGCAGAATGGATGGTTATGTCATAGATTAAAAATATAATCTACATTATCAAGTAGGGAAAAAAATAACTGAAGAAGCTGTACTTTTCTGTGAAAATATAAAGACATTTGCTCCTTCTAATAAAAAAATGCATTCTAAAACTACAGCGAACTTTATTTTTTTATCTGTCCTTTGGCAACTGTCAGCATCATCCCTTTTGATTGGGGTATGAGCAAACAGGCACTTTCCTAAGCTGTTTGGTAGGAATGCAGATTGGTACAACTCTTCTAGTGGGCTGTAAGGTGGAATATATCCTGATAAAATAAGCTTCAAGTTTTGTGGAAGGAGAGATATTAAATGTCTTCCACATGTTTGTATTCCTTGTACCTAGCATGGTGTATAAAAAGCACTCAAAAAGTTATGTGCATAAGCTTATATTAAAGTATCACTTATAATAAAGATTAGAACTATTCAGCATCTTTTTCTACTGTTTAAGTCTTTTGTAATATATCAATATATGCACATGTCTTCAACTGTGCGGTTCTAAGAAAATTGCTAATAACATTCTATTGTCTGTTAATAGTGTCTTTGACAAATGAGTCCAGCCCTTTACGATACATGGTTTTTTTAGAGATTTGAAATTGAACTCAAACTAGCATCCAGCTTTACTGTTTGATTTTACATCCCCACATGGTTATATAATGTTAATATTGATAGATATATCATTTTGGGTCAAGGCAAAACAGAAACCACAGAAATTATTTCAATAGAATTAATTTAACATGAAGAATTGTTATCAGTTATTAAAGGACTGAAAAGGCAAAAAAGTGTTGAAGATACTGTAACTGCAGGAAGCATCTACCACACAAAGGGCTAGGGAACAAAGGAATGAGAGTGAATCATTAAATTTAGAAGTTTGAAAAAGGCCCTGTAGAGCTGTACTGCCACCTGGTACTGCCACCTCAAGATCTTGGACGGATTATGTCTCTGTATTTAGACACCTTTAAGAAGAGGACCACAGGTGTTGTCCAGAAGGTGTTGATTTCTCATTGGAGCCCAAGTGAAGCTGGTTCTAGACTATAGGAAAAACCAGTGAAACCTACTGTTCCTGGAATCAGTTGTCACCCCATAGGGTAGAAGACTTGTTGCAAACAGAAGAGAATATGTTCCTTCTTTATCCTCTATTCTTTTAGCCCCCCTATCCCCCATGCACCCAAGGGGTTCTAGCGTAACAAAATGGAGTGTAGAGAGTGAGTTTGAAGCTGAGAGATAATAGCTTATTATTAGCACAGTCTACTTCTTACAAAGTCCTAATAATCATTTATCTATTTTGAGGAGACAGTCATATTTATCTCTGGGCTATGCTAATCACTCCTGAAATTCAGTTACAGTTTTTCTGAATATTTATCACTTAATAACTGTATTGTCAAGGTATTCATTAGCAGTCTTGTCACTGGCCATGAGACCATAGGTGAAGCTTTCTTTTTCCACTTTTTCTTTTTTTTTTCTCAGCCAGGATTTGAGGACTTTTACTTAGTGGGGTGACACAAGACCTTTATTTTGATAGATCCGACCCTCTGTAGTCTTTCATTTACTTTTACTATTGGGCATGGAAGTATGAAGAGGCACCCCAGAGAATACCCTGGGTATGGACACGGTCCTACCTAATGGTTTTTCTATGGTAATTGAATCTCTCATTTTAGCCAGTAATCATTTTTTGCCTATTGGTTCAATTACATGAGGAGCACACAAAATGGTCAACTGACAGTTTCAGTTCCTAGTTCACTGGACATTCTTGTGTACCTTGATATAGAAGCATTTGTATTTGCAAACCAAAATTTCCAAACCAAAGCTTCAGGGGTGGGAAACAAAAATTCTGTGAATAGATAATTAGGAATAATATTGAGATGATGGTGATTCTTTGACTTACATATTATGGCTAAGGGAGAAACTACGCTTTATATGTATATTTGGTCACAGTTTTAAAACATGTATCACATTCTGTAAGAAGACCCTATTTTTCATATGTAGTGTTGTAACTAACTTTTCAATTGGCCATTCTACTGTTCTGTTATGCCAGCTTCTTCTAGGTGTGTGTGTGTGGGAAGGGGAGGGGGAGACCAGTGAAATTCAAAGCCATGAGGCCATTGTCCCACTTGCCTTTTTATGAAGTAAATTTTATGGCAAGTCATGTTAATGAATAAGTCATGTCATAAGCTCATAGAAGGTGATACTAATAGAAGTTTTAAGGAGAAAAAAGTAATATTTTATCTAGAATACTTATCTGATCCATTGAGGATGAATCGCTGCCCCCTCCATGATGAAAGCTGTCAGTGTAATGAAATTGTATCTGGTATTTTCACCATAGCATCTTTGGTGTAGACATCTTTGCCATAAGCATTCTGCAGCATAACTAATTGGCCATAAGTCAATTTTGCTGTAAAAAAAAAAAGGTAAAATTACAAATAAAAGAGAGACATTTAAAATGAATTTAAAATTTAAAAGTTTATGGCAAAATACAAAATATTTGAAGATATTTAAATTGTCTAGATTCATGGCCATACTACACAAATAACTGATTTTATTGTATTTCCCCATGTATAAGACACTCCCATGTATAAGACATACCTTAATGTTGGGGCTCGAAATTTGAAAAAAAATTACATAAGGTTATTGAACTCAAGTTTCATTCATCATAAAATTTATACAACTCTTCATCACTGTCAAAACTCCCGTCCATTAGCTTGTCCTCATCTGTGTCTTTGATGAATCACTGTCTTATTATATTGCCTCATCCTCAGTTCCATATATGGCATTTGAAATGCCACAACCACTATATAAGACGCACCAATTTTTAGACCCCAAATTTTCAAAAATGGTTCATCTTTATACATGGGGAAATACGGAAGAGGCCTCTGAGTGCCTCTCTTTCTCCTCACGATGTAGTATGTCTCAAAATTTAAAAATAAACTAATTCTTATGGCGAAAATTATCATCTGGAAGAGATGCTAACTATTTTAAAATCATTACTACTGAACTATTTAAATTGATCACTTTATCAATAGAGAAATGAAATTAAATTGAGATTAGCTTAAGTACATTTTAAGTCTGCGGAAGGCAGTTGATTCATTAATGGAGAAATGAAACCAAACAGACTTCATAAAAACCATTAAACTGTCAACTGGCTAGTTTGTCTTTTTCATGACAAAATTGTCTTATAGCTAATTAGTTATACAGTGAAAAAGTTTGTGGCAAAAATGCTTGTGCAAAGATGCTATAGTGAAAGTACCTAGAACCTAATAATCATCTACCATAATGACCTATAAGACGCTGTCAACCTTGCATAACGATCCTTACTCTATGAGTCAGTGGCTGGCTGCTCCTTCTGGGGAATGAGGCTATATGAGGGGTCTCAGTGTTGGTCTCAACTATTTGCTGGTTGAGCACTTAGTGGTAGCTTTGGCTAGATCGACTGTGATGAGGAAAAGTCAATGTTGAACCCACACATAGCCTTTATCCCTTCAACTATTGCCGTTTTTCACAGGTGCTTATTGAGAAAACTCCAGGATGGCTGGGGAAATAAATGAACTGACATTTAGAATGGTTCATTTTGGTCACCTGATTATTGAGAGCCTTCTCTGTGATGGATGCATATTTCTTCATAATCTATGCATATTCTGCAAGGTTCCTCTACATACCCTCCCCAGACCTCGTTGTCACTGTCTTCTAGTCCTGTACTTTCTGTTTCCTTGACCAGTCTTCCAAACTATTGACAATCAGTGTAGATTTGCACTTTTGATCATCTCTCATTCCAGACTATACTTCTCTAAGTTTGGCTTATCGGGAGAATTCCCCCTCACTGATGTCTTCAGGCTATTATTGTGTAGCAGTCGATTTCTTAATTGTTCCAGTATATCATGGAACTAACTTTAAGCTATGCCTAAGTTTTTCTCCTTCATTCATTTGTTTATAAGAAATTCCCCCTGCCTGACCTGTGGTGGTGCAGTGGATAAAGTGTCGACCTGGAACGCTGAGGTTGCTGGCTCAAATTCCTGGGCTTACCCAGTCAAAGTACATACAGGAAGCAACTACTATGAGTTGATGCTTACCACATCTTTTCTCTTCTCTTCTCTTCTCTTCTCTTCTCTTCTCTTCTCTTCTCTTCTCTTCTCTTTCTCTCTCTCTCTCTCTCTCTCCTCCCCTTCCCTCTCTCTAAAAATCAATAAAGAAAATCTAAAAAAAACAAACCCCAAAACAGAAATTCCCCCATGATGTTAGATATAGATTGAAGAAAAGGTAGTACCCCAGGAAAGAAAGCCATATCTTTCTATGTTTTCTGGACCTGCTCAAGCCCAATATCTTATATAACTTTCTAATTACTGATAGTTGTTCTTATGATGCCTTTGTGGCTCAAGTAACACCCATTTCATCACGAGCAACTTGGGTTATCATGTGGTTTCAGGGCCCTATAGGAAGCAAGCTATTTCTCAAAAGAATAATGGTCTTTAGGAAATGGCATGGTTTTGCTCTAAAACCCTGAAGGTTAGTGGTATGATTCTCCTGTTGGGACTTTCCCTAAGCTCTAGATAATTGGTATACTGGGTTACAAGGCTCAAGTGGTAGAACAGTTTATACAACAGCTTGGGGTTCTTACAGAGCCTTCTCTAACTTGCACATAGTGCACTTGTCTTTCACTTTGGAGACGTTATCTCACAGGTCTCTGGCCACTGGACTCATGAAACCTTACTTCAATAATGGACCCCTTAATTTGTGTGGATTTTATTTATCATCTTCTGTCTTAACATATATCTTACTAAGGCATCTAAAGAACTTTATACTTCCTCCTCATCACTCCCAGTCAACCTGAGTCCAAAGTCATCAGAGTTTTATTCTGTGTAATTCAAAATGACCACTGTCTTCAAAAAAATAAAAAATACATATTTATAGCAAGTGACGGTAAGGATATGGAGGAATTGTAACTTCAAACATTGATATTGAGATTGCAAACTGGTCAGCCATTCTGGCAGTTCCTCAGATTGTTCAGGATAGGCGTACCATGTGACAGAGCAGTTCTACTCTCAGCTCTATACCCAGGAGAAATGAAAACATATGTTCACAGAAAAATGTATACATGATTTTTCCTTAGCAACATTTTTCATAGTAGACGAAGTTAGAAACAACCCAGATATCCTTCCGTTGACAAACGGATAAACGTGCAAGCCAAATAGCTCTTTTTTTTCCCACCAGACTAGGGTAGTGGATCCTGCTAAGCAAAGGGGCTCCGGAATTTTACAATTTGGATTTTAATTTTAGCTCTGCCACCCTTTACTTAGGCTACTTAATCTCTATTGCTTGTTTATAAGCTGTATATACTGTGGGGGTAATGGAAGTGCCTACCTCTTGTGGGAATTTAATGAGATAATATATAAAACATTTAGACCACCGCATGTTACATAAGTTATATAATGATACTAAATACATATTAACTATTAAGAAAAAATGACCACTGGCTCCGTGGATTGTACCGCGGCAGAGAGTGAGAGAGTTGATACTGAGGTTGTAAATTGGTGCAGGTATGTATCCGTGAGGTATACTATTAATCATTCCAGGCAAAGGTAAGTTTCTTCTGGTAGTACCTCAGGTTGTTATAGAGACAAAACTTTTTGCCATCTTGTAGTTATATATAAGACTTCACAGACTGTGTTGATTTGCTTTATTAAAGATAGCACATCTGGAACAGCAGCTGTAATTGGTCACAACCTGATTAAATTTGTGATAATTCACAATCATTTTTCATGATCACCCACCTTTTGTATAGACTAAATAAATTAAATGGATATGTGGTCGATATTATTACCCTGGATCTATTTAAGTCTTTGATGGTGGTACTAATTTCTGTACCTCTGTTGGGAACAGGGATGCATTATTACTTTTGCTTTATAGCCCTGGCAGGGAGAGCAAGAGAGGAGCTGTCATTTGGCTTTTCCTAGCAATATGATGCTTACTCCATGGGTCAGAGAGCTAAGTAGAACATTAGTAAGTGTTTTTGTTCCAGTTATATATATTCAGGAACTGGAAAATAACCACAGGTTATATCTATGAACATATGTCCCACTTAATATTAAACTTGAGCCAGAAACCCATTTATTACATGATCATCCTAAACACTCTGACAGACCATGATGGCATTTTGGATCCCTGGCATTTAGTATCTGTTTAAAGTTAGTATCTGGTAAACTTTGGTTGGTCTGAGTATTCCTTTTTTGTAGTGCACAGCCATTCTAGCAAATGCTGATTGTCCTTTAAAGAACACTTGGATGGTGCCGGACTAGGCAGTGGTGCAGTGGATAGTGTTGGACTGGGACATGAAGGATCCAGATTTGAAACCCTGAGGTTGCTGGCTTGAGTGCGAGGTTGCTGGTTTGAGTGTGGGATCATAGACATGACCCCATGATTGTTGGTGTGAGCCCAAAGGCTGCTGGCTTGGAACCCAAGGTTGCTGGCTTAAACCCAAGGTTGCTGGCTTGAGCAAGGGGTAACTCATTCTGCTGTATGTACCCCTTCATCAAGGCATATGAGAAAGCAGTCAGTGAACAATGGAAGTGCTGCAACGAAGAATTGATGCTTCTCATCTCTCTCCCCTCCTGTCTTTCTGTTCCTGTACGTCCCTCTCTCTGACTCTCTCTCTGGCTGTCAAAAAAAATAAAAAAAAATAATAAAAAAAAGAACACTTGGAGGGAGATTTATAACAAGGGTCAGCACATTTTTGGCTACAGAAGGCCAAATAGAAATTATTTTAGGGTTTGCCTGCCCTACAGTCTTTGTCTCAACTACTCAACTCTACCATTGTGGTGCAAAAGCAGACATAGGCAATATGTAAATGAATGCGTGTGGCTGTATCCCAATAAAACCTTGCAGAAACATGTGTCAGGTCAGATACGGGCTGTGGGCTGTAGTTGGCCGAAGCAGATTTGTCCTGTATACTTGTTTATACCTGTGGTAGTATTGCAAGGCCCTTCTGGAAGGGGACTTGGCCTCTTCCTTCTGTCAAGGGGCTCAGGTCTTAAGTAACTCAGGTTGTGCACTTGTAGTTGAGAAATGCTAGCTTAATAGCAAGCATGATGAAATAAGTAGACTCGACTACATAGTTTTACTTTACCTCCTATTGAAAAGATATGGAAAAGCCCTTTTACTTTGCTGACTAGAGTACTTTTTTTCTTTTGTTCAAATTTACTTACAAGATAGAAAGGTGAATTCTATTTCTCGTGCTTATTGAACTGGTGTTATTCTTTTTAAGAAAGAAATCATAGTAAAATTTTAGAGTGTTGAAGAAAATGTTCTTTTATAAAAAGGATTGTGTCAGCAAGAATATAGCTAATAAACTATATAGGGAAAAGTCTTATTTCTTTGCTGAGCAGAGCCTTTTTCTTTCTTTTTCTCCCTTGACCCCTTTTTTGGAATGAAGTGCTTAATTCTTTTATTTACATCTTATTTAAAATTATTTTAAATAAGTAAAATGAGATACAACACTAATATAATCAATATTATTATGTAGTACACTTAATGACTAAGCTGTTTGGCATGTGGCTAGTCTCTTGGGGGCATAACAGTGGCTATTTTCATCTTTTAGCAAATGGACCATAATAACTGTTTTGGTTATCTTATTTGAAAATATTCTCATCATCCAAACATATTTTAAGACGAATGCTTCCTTGGGTTTCAGTCTTTTGAATGGTTATTATATCAAGTTCTTGACTGTGTCATTTCCAGAGTGGGCTGGAAGAGGGAAGGAAAGCTATGGCTGACTTTTCAGTTTCTTTGCCTGGCTGTCTACTGGATTAGCAGTTCCTGATAACGCTTTCATTTCATCCTCCCTCCTCCTGCAGAAAATTCTTTGCAGGCCGTCTTCCAAAACTAAATACCATAGTTCAAGCACCTAGGAGTAACTAGTAGAAGAGGTGCATGTCCTTTCCCGATGTCTGCTTAATGACCTCACTGGAGTCAAATTACTTTCTTTCATATGTTAATTTACTAAAGAGAAAGTGATATCACCTTTGTTTTATCATTTGGTTCTTGGAGTTTAACTTTATATTTATTCACTTTAAATTACTATTCACAATGACAACATTTTGCTTGTGTCATTTGTTCTAATGTATGTTTCCCTTACTTGCAATATCTTTGAGTTTATGTTTTGAGAAGCTTGTTACCTGGTAGATATCTCTGGGGAATATTGTATGGCTTAACCACTAGTTTAATTCCTACTTTGAGTCACATTGAATATGGTGGGCAGAGAACTAATCAAAGTAAGTTAAGAACACAGTACTTGGCTATAGACCCTCTTGAAAGGGAAGGAGAGAACTGTAATGAGTCTTTTTTAATGTTTGTTTTTCATAGCGCTGTAGGTATAGACTTCCTCTTATAACCATGCATCTCTCTTTTATTTTGATCTTATATTGTACATTTTTAGTTAGTCTGTCATTATCTAATTTAAATTTAACAGCATTTACATATTGCAAGATTCATTCTTTTGCTTTCCTTCATTTCACTTTCTTGTTAAGATTCATTTGTTCTTTGGATAGTCATTTCTTGAGTATTTTTCTCAAATGGAGCCACATAGCTTATTATTGCTTTGAATTCTTGCATATCTGCAAATATCTTTCTTTTTCCTGACAAGTTAATATATCTTACCTGAGTACAAAATTCTTGAGGTACAATTGTTTTTTCTCTTTTTTATTGCCATTTGGCTCCAGTATTAAAGATGAGAAATCTAATTCCAGTTTGATTTCTTTTTCTTTATGGGTTACCATGCTCTTATTTTTGTTTATTGGCTCATTGGGGATCAAGTCTGGTTGTTGGAGTGTTATAAATGGTGACAGTCCACACAAGAAGGAAAAATACGTGTTCTTTATCCCAGTGCAGTTAGTTAGGTAGGTGCTTCCAGTTTTCTGCAATCAACAGCTGCAGAAAGCTTCCTGCTTTGCTTACTCTGTGAGTTCTCCTGGCTCAGGCCTCAGACATTGGCAAGCAAGCCAGGGAGTCAGGCACCTCCTGTGGGACCAATGTTCACCTTATCTCCAGGATTTTCACAGGTTTCTGTGGGTGTGCTCTTCCCGTATTTGCTAATTTTCTGTCCTCATTTTGGGGCTCTTTCCAGCCTATTGAGGAGAAAGCCACAAATTACTTTTCTTGCCAGGAATCCCTCAAATTCCATACCTCACTTTTCCCCAGAAGACACTAGGCTTAACAGGCTGCTAACTTGGAGTTCAGTATGAGGAGTCAGACATGTTTTTAAATCCTTAAGGCTTGTTAATTTTCAGGTAGTCTTTCTTGTGTGGTTTTTTTTTTTAAACTTTCATTATTTATTTGTGGTTTTTATTTACTTCCTTGTTTTATAAATTTTGATTACAAAAAGGTTTCTGAACAACCGTCTTCCCTTCCCCTAACTCTGGAATTCAGTTGGGACTTCATAACAAAATACTACAGACTTAAATATCAGAGGCTTAAATATAAGGAGGCTTAAATATCAGACATTTATTTCTCACAGCCTGGAGGCTGGAAGTCTGATACCGGCACGCCCACATGGCTGGGTTCTGGTAAAGGGTCCTCTGCTGGATTACTCACCTCACCTGTCCTTACTTGGTAGAAAAAGAGGATGCTAACTTTTCTGGCCCTTTCTTATAAGGGCACTACCCCTATTCATGAGAGGGAAACCTCTCAAAGGCCAATCTTAAAATATCACATTTGGGTATAGATTCAACATAAGAATTTTGAGGGAACACAAACATTCAGTTCATAACAAAAGTAATACAGATTTTTCTTTATGGTTTAATACTATGTGTGCTATTTTAACTTCTTTTGTCATCATCCTTAAGTTTGTCCAAGGGCTTTTAACCCTATATTCTCTTACACATCCGACCCTAGAGCGACCCTCTATCTCTTGAGACTGCCATGTTTAAGACAAGAAACTCAGTATGCTCTTTAGTCATTGCTTCTTTTGCTCTTTGTCAGTATAATTTGTGACTTTGGATCTAAATTATATGCAGTATGTTTTTAATTTTCTTAAAAACTTTTTTTAGATTTTATTTATTGATTTTTAGAATGCGGAGAGGGAGAGAGAGAAAGGTGATGGGAGGAGGAGTGGGAAGCATCAACTCATAGTAGTTGTTTCCTGTATGTGCCTTGACTGGGCAAGTCCATGATTTGGAACCGGTGACTTCAGGGTTCCAGGTTGACGCTTTTATCCACTGCACCACCACAGGCCAGGCTAACTTTCTTTATATATCTTTCAGTTTGTTGGAATTTATGTTTTAATTATATAATCAGATTTTAACCGTTATTTAAATTTACTCCTGTTTTACCTGGCTCTGATTCCTTGCATTTATTTGTTTTCCCCAGAACTTTTCTCTCAGTTCAAGTATATTTTCACATAACGTTTTTTAACGAGTATACTCATATAGTATTTTTTCATGACCGAAAATCTTTCTATTATGGGTTAATTTGCAAAAAATTTTTTTTGCCTTAATGTTAGGGGGAATAAAAGGTCACATTATATATAATAGCTGTATTTATTAAAGTTGTAAGAGTTCATTTGAAATACTAATGCTGTTATTTCTATTTATTTTTTCTAAGAAACTTTTTCTTGAGTGTAAGAAGCACCTTTTGCTTTTAGAATCTTCATTAGGTTTTTAGGCCATCAGCAATCTATAAATTGTCCTTGAATAGTAGAAAATTTTCATTTACTCCTAAAATATGTTTTTCTAAGTTTTATTGTATATATAAAAGAGAGCTCTTTTCTGTGGCATTAGTTTACTGCAGAAACAATTGTGTTTAGAGTGAAAATAATACTAAGCCTTGGTAAAATGAACCACTTATGTGGTAGTCCAGTGGCTTATATCTGATATAATTATGGATGGAATTTTAAAATTAGCAATTTGTTACAGTTTGTTGTGTTAGGATTTGGCCTGAGGCACTTATGAAGTTATGTATTTATTGCTAAATACTGCACAAATTCTTGTTTATATCTTAAGGATAAAAAGAGGAAATATTTGAATCTATGCATTGCTCAGTTAAAATCAATTATGGAATAAATTAAATAGCTCTGATAATTAAAATTGCAAAATAATTAGTCATAAAATTATATTCTTTTAACTTTCACAGTCTGTTTTGAACCAAGCCATTTAATTTAGTTTAAAGAGTTAATTATGACAAGAGGATATTTAATATCCTCTAGCATATGACAGCTTCAAAATATGAATATGGTAATTTATTATAAAAAGAAAGCTAGGGCACATCATTGTTAATGCAGTCCTTTTATCTCTGGAAAATAGAACTCATTTTAAGCTTTGACTCTCAAGGGAGAGAATATGGGGGGAGGGTACGTGAAGAGCTCATTTTGTTCTTTGTGTACATTAGAAAACTATCTTAGCAAACTGGGGTTTCAAGTGTACAATAATGGGATAGTAGGAATAATTATGATCCAAGATTTTTTGCAAAGCTACATATCATTAGTGATGGTGCTAGTGGTTGATTTTAATATTGGTTTTTATTTTGGCGCCTGTTATTTATAACTTTAGTTTAAAAAATTCATAATTGATTTTAAGAAATGCATATCACTGTATAATAGCAATTTAGGCTTAGATATTCTCAGTGCCCATATACTATATCAGCATTTTCCAGTGTAAAGACTACAGATTTAACAATTGTATTTATAATAAGTTATTATATTCTTTTCATTAGAAACCTCTATAAACTGAATAAACTGGAAGTGTTAAAATCTACAACTCAAAGATACATCGTGTTTATATTGATAAACAGAAGTCATTGCAGATATTAGGCACACTGTAGGTATCAGGCACATGTTTTTAATCAACAGAAGTCTAGATTATGTTTTTTAAAAGTACACTTTATATTCGTTTAATTATTTGAAAATTGACCATCTAAATTATATGTAAGTTAACATGTAAGTATCAAGAATATTTTTACTAACCATTATACAGTTATATCAGTTCCTCACATATCATCAGATTTACTTCTGTTGGATAATGTTGTAATTTATATAAGTAGAGCTAGAATATGTATTATTTATATTTAAAAATTACTTGGACATTTAAAGATGGGCTTATTTCAGCAAGTATAGACCATATTACATAGCCTCGAGGGATTTTAGAATAAATTAACTGTAAATTACATGAATTCATTACTAAGAAACTAAGACCTTTATTCATCTTTTTTCAAAATCTAATTTATAAAAACAATCACTATCCTACTTGTCTTCCATTTACTTTTAGGTTTTCAGCATAGTAAATAGCAGTGCTAGTTATAACGGACTAATCACTGTTCAGTACGCATTTATTGAAAACCGTTATGTGCAAACTGATGGTAGGTGCTGGGACTAAAAAGATGGATAAGCCCTAATCTGAAGATATAGGTAGCCTGAGTGCGGAGACAGATCTAAACACCAGTGTGACAAGTGCTGTCCTATCAGTGTGAAGAACATACTTTAGGAGCCCAAACAATCTTAAATTACATATAAAAATATTTTAAGCCTGACCAAGGTGGTGGCACAGTGGATAGAACGTCAGACTGGGATGCGGAAGACCCAGGTTCGAGACCCCAAGGTCGCCAGCTTGAGCACGGGCTCATCTGGTTTGATCAAAACTCACCAGCTTGGACCCAAGGTCGCTGGCTCGAGCAAGGGGTTACTCAGTCTGCTGAAGGCCCACGGTCAAGGCACATATGAGAAAGTAATCAATGAACAACTAAGGTGTCGCAACGAAAAACTGATGATTGATGCTTCTCATCTTTGTTCCTGTCTGTCTGTCCCTATCTATCCCTCTCTCTGACTCTCTCTGTCTCTGTAAAAACAAAACAAACAAAAACCAAATAAACATAATATTATAAATGTCAGTAATAGCACAAAGAAGTTTCCAAAGAAATGGTTTATCTGAATAGAAATTTGTAAATATGTAGGCATGACATTTAAGACATAAAATACGGTCCGAAACAAGTTAGGAAATTACATAGAATATTTATTGAATAACTAGAGTTTATAGAACTGTACCTTGAATAAAGTAGGCCAGGACCAGATTGTGATAGACCAAGGGTAAAGAGTACCAAGAGTAAAGCCAGAGTAAATAATTAGGACTAGCCTTACCTTGTAGAGTTAGTGAAGATTATAAAAAGAATTGATATTATTTATATTTGAAAAAATAACTCTGGCTAGATGATAGAGGTTGCCAAAATATTCTGATCAGTTTCTCAAGCCAGAAACCTACTAAGTCATCATTGTCTCCCTTATCTGGTTATCCAGTGAACTGTCAGTTTTACATCCTAGATATTGCTTAAGTCTATTGACATTTTCCTGTTCCATAGGCTTGATTCTAGTTCAAATGAGTAGTGTATTACCTGGACTACTCTAGTAGTCTTCGTCTGGTCCTACTGTGCTGCCCTTGCTCTTCCTTAGTACATGATTTGACATTAGTAGACATTACTAGAAGTCTGCCAGCTTCCCCTCCTGCCACTTTAGTTAGTGTTTGTCTGGAGTAGTAGATTGGATTGTGTACCACAAAAAGGTATGTTGAATGCACTGGCCCCTGTGCTTGTGAGCCTGTTTGGAAATAGTGTTTTTGTAGATGTAATTAAGGTGTAAGTTAAGATGAGGTCAGACGAGAGTAGGGTGGGCCCTTAGTCCAGTATGATTGGTGTCATAAAGAAAGGAACAATGAGAGGAAAAGAGATACAGAGGATATGAGGAGAGAATGTGATGGATGATGGAGGCCAAGATTGAAATGCTGCAGCTATAAACCGAGGGATGCCAAGGATTGCTGGAAGACCACCTGAAGCTAGCAACAGGCAAGCAAGGGTTCTCTGTACAGTTTAAAGGGAGCACGCCAAGCTCTGTCAACATCTTGATTTCAGACTCTAGTCTCCAGAACTGTGAGACAACACATTTTTATTGTTTTAAGCAACGTGGTTTGTGGTAAATATTTTTTTACAGAAGCCTTAGGAATCAAAACACCTGGTATATATAGTTTTATCTTTTAACGTTAATCTCTTTCCTTATATTTCAAATTTAGCTCTTGTAAACAGCATTTAGCTGGATTTATTATTTTTTGATTATACTTAATAGTCTTTATCCTTCAAATGGGGTATTTTGTTTGTTTGCATTTACTTCAGTCATATTTATGAATTTTTTTGCCGTCTCATTTTGTGTTATTTGTCCTGCCTTTTCTCTGTTTATTTTCCTCTTTCATTTATTTAGATAGTTTTTTTTTTCTCATTGTTTTTTTTCCCTGCTCAATTTGAAATTTTGTTCTTTTGGTGGTTCCTCTTTCAGTGGTTACAGGTCCAGCACCATTTCATCTAATGGTCTTTTTAGCCTTTAGTCTGAGGGAAGGGAAGTAGGAGGCTTTGCATGGTTTTGGTATGGGTATTGACATGATTTGATTTACTAAGACTCTTTCTGACTGCTATGATGAGAGTGGTCAAGGACCCCAAAATTCCCTTTCCTGCAAGTATCAGGTTAGAGCTGGCCTCAGGAAATGTGTGAGAATTGCAACGGCAGCAGCCATTGCATTTATATGTGCACATTATGTTTGGTCTTCTGGCTTACCTCATTGATGTAAGACAGTAGTTGGCCCTGTAGGCCCCCAATCCCATCTCTTCCTTCTCTGAGTTGTGAGCCAGGTGCATGTGCAGCTCCATAAGGAAGAATCTGTTTAGATTCTTCTGCAGGTCACCTTCATCATCAAGTACAGGTACAGTAAAAAATAGACATGGGTTCCAGTTTATTCTTGGGTATTCCATGTTTTCTCAGTTTATATCCAGATTTTCTTCCCAACTGTCTACTATGCTGTCATCATTTTCAGAACCACCATCAAACACAGAGGCAACAGGCTTCCACAGACTTCTTTAATGGTCCTTCGTCAGTAATTTTTCTCTAATGCTTCAATCATCTCCATAATCTTTACTCCTTATCTTTTCCCACAATAGTGCAAGGTCTAATCCTTATAATAAATCCCTGATTCTATATTAGCAGAAGGTTCTGCTTTCCAGATTAAACCATAACTGATATGTGGAGCTGACAGGTATGAGAGAAGGAGATAAGTCAAGGTTGACTAGGATTTTTGCTTGATCACTGGGGTGATGTTGCTATCATCTGAGAATGGGGAAGAATTAGGGAAGAGTGGGTTTAGGAAGAAAGACAGGCCAGTTTTGAATATGTTGAGTCAGATAGTCTAATAGTTAATCATCTTTATGTCAAGTGGCTGATAAGTACAATGAGTTTAGAACTTTGAAGATATATTTGGATGATGTCATTATATAGATAGAATTTGAAACTATGAGACTGAATGATACAGCCAAAGGAAGAAATGTGGATAAGGAAGAGGATGAAGGATTAAGCTCGAGGGCCTGTCAACATTTAGAGGCTGGGAGGAGAGGAGGAATGACCAAAGAAGACTATTGGAAAAAGCAGGGAATTTGAAGTGATGAAGTTGGTTAATTAATACCTAAAATCCAAAGTAATGAGAACTGAGATTGACCTTTGAATTCAAGTTAATTTTTGTTTTTTAATATTCAGCTTCTCGCCCTGGCCGGTTCGCTCAGTGGTAGAGCATCGGCCTGACGTGCAGAAGTCCCGGGTTCGATTCCCGGCCAGGGCGCACAGGAGAGGCACCCATCTGCTTCTCCACCCCTCCCCTTCTCCTTCCTCTCTGTCTCTCTCTTCCCCTCCCGCAGCCAAGGCTCCATTGGAGCAAAAGATGGTCCGGGCTCTGGGGATGGCTCCTTGGCCTCTGCCTCAGGTGCTAGAATGGCTCTGGCTGTGACAGAGTGACGCCCCGGATGGGCAGAGCATCGCCCTCTGGTGGGCATGCTGGGTGGATCCCGGTCGGGTGCATGTGGGAGTCTGTCTGACTGCCTCCCCGTTTCTAGCAGAAAAATACAAAAAACAAAACAAAACAAAACAAAATATTCAGCTTCTTTTCTAAACTAGGGTGATGTATTTTGTATTGCATTTTTATTTTTATTACTTTTTAGTCATTTTTTATTTTTTAATTATGGTTGATATATACAATATTATATTATCTCAATTATTAGACATTACATACTAAGTGATCATCCTGATAAATCTCACACCCATACATAGTTATTAGAATATTGACTGTATTCTCTATGCTGTACTTTACATCCCCATGACTATTCTGTAACTACCAATTTGTATTTCTTAATCCTTTCATTGTCTCATATTTTTATATGTCCTGACATCCGTCCAAGATAATTATTGTGTTCCATCGATCTGTCTGTATTGAGAAATATGTGTACTTTAAAATTCTGAAATAGGCAGGTTGCCAGTTATTCTTGTCTTGTTAGAAAATCATAAACATTTTACTAGATTCTTCTAATATACTAAATTTATTGTTTTTAAATGAATTGTAATCACCTATCTCTTTGGGTACCAGTTATCAGATATTGATCCATCAGAATAGTTCATTCTTTTTTCCCCCCATACTTGTGCACTTTGGCTATTTCCATTTTTCTTTTTTTTTTTTTTTTTTTTTTTTTTTAATAAATTTTTATTAATGGTAATGGGATGACATTAATAAATCAGGGTACATATATTCAAAGAAAACATGTCTAGGTTATTTTGTCATCAAATTATGTTGCAAACCCCTCGCCCAAAGTCAGATTGTCCTCCGTCACCCTCTATCTAGTTCTCTGTGCCCCACCCCCTCCCCCTAACTCTCTCCCTCCCTCCCTCCCATGTCCTCCCTCCCCCCCCACCCTTGGTAACCACCACACTCTTGTCCATGTCTCTTAGTCTCATTTTTATGTTCCACCAATGTATGGAATCATGTAGTTCTTGTTTTTTTCTGATTTGCTTATTTCACTCCTTATAATGTTATCAAGATCCCACCATTTTGCTGTAAATGATCTGATGTCATCATTTCTTATGGCTGAGTAGTATTCCATAGTGTATATGTGCCACATCTTCTTTATCCAGTCTTCTATTGAAGGGCTTTTTGGTTGTTTCCATGTCTTGGCCACTGTGAACAGTGCTGCAATGAACATGGGGCTACATGTGTCTTCACGTATCAATGTTTCTGAGGTTTTGGGGTATATACCCAGTAGAGGGATTGCTGGGTCATAAGGTAGTTCTATTTGCAGTTTTTTGAGGAACCACCATACTTTCCTCCATAATGGTTGTACTACTTTACAGTCCCACCAACAGTGAATGAGGGTTCCTTTTTCTCCACAGCCTCTCCAACATTTGCTATTACCCGTCTTGTTGATAATAGCTAATCTAACAGGAGTGAGGTGGTATCTCATTGTAGTTTTGATTTGCATTTCTCTAATAACTAATGAAGCTGAGCATCTTTTCATATATCTGTTGGCCATTTGTATCTCTTCCTGGGAGAAGTGTCTGTTCATGTCCTCTTCCCATTTTTTTATTGGATTGTTTGTTTGTTTGTTGTTGAGTTTTATGAGTTCTTTGTAAATTTTGGATATTAGGCCCTTTTCTGAGCTGTCGTTTGAAAATATCAGTTCCCATATAGTTGGCTGTCTGTTTATTTTGATATCAGTTTCTCTTGCAGAGCAAAAACTTTTAATTCTGATGTAGTCCCATTCATTTATCTTTGCCTTCACTTCTCTTGCCATTGGAGTCAAGTTCATAAAATGTTCTTTAAAACCCAGGTCCATGATTTTAGTACCTATGTCTTCTTCTATGTACTTTATTGTTTCAGGTCTTATATTTAGGTCTTTGATCCATTTTGAATTAATTTTAGTACACGGGGACAGGCTGTAGTCGAGTTTCATTCTTTTGCATGTGGCTTTCCAGTTTTCCCAACACCATTTGTTGAAGAGGCTTTCTTTTCTCCATTGTGTGTTGTTGGCCCCTTTATCAAAGATTATTTGACCATATATACGTGGTTTTATTTCTGGGCTTTCTATTCTGTTCCATTGGTCTGAGTGTCTATTTTTTTGCCAATATCATGCTGTTTTGATTATCGTGGCCCTATAATATAGTTTAAAGTCAGGTATTGTAATGCCCCCAGCTTCATTCTTTTTCCTTAGGATTGTTTTGGCTATTCGGGGTTTTTTATAGTTCCATATAAATCTGATGATTTTTTGTTCCATTTCTTTAAAAAATCTCATAGGGATTTTGATGGGAATTGCATTAAATTTGTATATTGCTTTGGGTAATATGGCCATTTTGATTATATTTATTCTTCCTATCCAAGAACAAGGAATATTTTTCCATCTCATTGTATCTTTTTCGATTTCCCTTAACAATGCTTTGTAATTTTCATTATATAGGTCCTTTACGTTCTTTGTTATGTTTATTCCTAGGTATTTTATTTTTTTTGTTGCAATCGTGAAGGGGATTATTTTTTTGAGTTCGTTTTCTAATATTTCATTGTTGGCATATAGAAAGGCTATGGACTTTTGTATGTTAATTTTGTATCCTGCGACCTTACTGTATTGGTTTATTGTTTCTAATAATCTTTTTGTGGAGTCCTTCGGGTTTTCGATGTATAGGATCATATCATCAGCAAAAAGTGATAGCTTTACTTCTTCTTTTCCGATATGGATGCCTTTTATTTCTTTGTCTTGTCTGATTGCTCTGGCCAGAACTTCTAGCACCACGTTGAATAAGAGTGGAGAGAGTGGACAACCCTGTCTTGTTCCTGATTTAAGGTAGAAAGTCCTCAGTTTTATGCCGTTTAATAGGATGTTGGCTGATGGTTTATCATATATGGCCTTTATCATGTTGAGATATTTTCCTTCTATACCCATTTTGTTGAGAGTCTTAAACATAAAATTGTGTTGTATTTTATCAAAAGCCTTTTCTGCGTCTATTGATAAGATCATGTGGTTTTTGTTCTTTGTTTTGTTCACATGGTGTATTACGTTAACCGTTTTGCGTATGTTGAACCATCCTTGAGATTCTGGGATGAATCCCACTTGATCATGATGTATTATTTTTTTAATATGTTGTTGTATTCGGTTTGCCAGTATTTTGTTTAGTATTTTAGCATCTGTATTCATTAGAGATATTGGTCTGTAGTTTTCTTTCTTTGTGCCATCCTTGCTAGGTTTTGGTATGAGGGTTATGTTGGCCTCATAAAATGTGTTTGGAAGTATTGCTTCTTCTTCAATTTTTTGGAAGACTTTGAGTAGAATAGGAACCAAGTCTTCTTTGAATGTTTGATAGAATTCACTAGTATAACCGTCTGGGCCTGGACTTTTATTTTTGGGGAGATTTTTAATAGTTTTTTCTATTTCCTCCCTGCTGATTGGTCTGTTTAGGCTTTCTGCTTCTTCATGACTCAGTCTAGGAAGGTTGTATTGTTCTAGGAATTTATCCATTTCTTCTAGATTGTTGTATTTGGTGGCATATAATTTTTCATAGTATTCTACAATAATTCTTTGTATTTCTATGATGTCTGTGGTGATCTCTCCTCTTTCATTTTGGATTTTATTTATTTGAGTCCTGTGTCTTTTTTCCTTGGTGAGTCTTGCCAAGGGTTTGTCAATTTTGTTGATCTTTTCAAAGAACCAGCTCCTTGTTTTATTGATTTTTTCTATAGTTTTTCTGTTCTCTATTTCATTTATTTCTGCTCTGATTTTTATTCTCTCCTTTCTTCGGCTGGTTTTGGGTTGTCTTTGTTCTTCTTTTTCTAGTTCCTTAAGGTGTGAAGTTAAGTGGTTTACTTCGGCTCTCTCTTGTTTGTTCATATAGGCCTGAAGTGATATGAACTTTCCTCTTATTACTGCTTTTGCTGCATCCCAGAGATTCTGATATGTCGTATTTTCATTTTCATTTGTCTGTATATATCTTTTGATTTCTGCACTTATTTCTTCTTTGACCCATTCATTTTTTAGAAGTATGTTGTTTAGTTTCCACATTTTTGTGGGTTTTTCCCCCTCTTTTTTGCAGTTGAATTCTAGTTTCAAGGCTTTATGATCAGAAAATATGCTTGGTACAATTTCAATTTTTCTAAATTTGCTGATATTGTCTTTGTGGCCCAACATATGGTCAATTCTTGAGAATGTTCCATGTACACTAGAGAAAAATGTATACTCTGTCGCTTTGGGATGAAGTGTCCTGTAGATGTCTATCATATCCAGGTGTTCTAGTATTTCATTTAAGGC
Organism: Saccopteryx bilineata; assembly: GCF_036850765.1. Lineage (NCBI taxonomy): Eukaryota > Metazoa > Chordata > Mammalia > Chiroptera > Emballonuridae > Saccopteryx > Saccopteryx bilineata. The sequence continues at coordinate 62,175,840 of NC_089490.1, read as the reverse complement.
CACTATATCTTTATTGATTCTCTGTTTGGATGACCGATCTAGAGCCGTCAGCGGTGTATTGAGGTCTCCAAGTATGATTGTATTTTTGTTAGTTTTTGTTTTAAGGTCAATAAGTAGCTGTCTTATATATTTTGGTGCTCCTTGGTTTGGTGCATATATATTAAGGATTGTTATGTCTTCTTGATTCAACTTCCCCTTAATCATTATGAAATGACCATTTTTGTCTCTGAGTACTTTTTCTGTCTTGTAGTCAGCATTATTAGATATGAGTATTGCTACGCCTGCTTTTTTTTGGGTGTTGTTTGCTTGGAGTATTGTTTTCCAGCCTTTCACTTTGAATTTGTTTTTATCCTTGTTGCTTAGATGTGTTTCTTGTAGGCAGCATATAGTTGGATTTTCTTTTTTAATCCATTCTGCTACTCTGTGTCTTTTTATTGGTAAGTTTAATCCATTTACATTTAGTGTAATTATTGACACTTGTGGGTTCCCTACTGCCATTTTATAAATTGCTTTCTGTTAGTTTTGTATCTAGTTTGATTCTTCTCTTTTGTTTTTCTATCATTTGTTTTTGTTTGTTTGTGTTCCATACTTCTTTCCTCTGTTGCTACCTTTTTTAAGTCAAGTGTTTTTGTGGTGGTTTTTTCAAGGGTGGTTACCATTAAGTAATGAAAAGGGTACCTACCATATTCATTGTAGTACCCTATCTTATAAGTATTTCTGCACTTCATCATCCTTTGCTACTGTTAATCTCCATCCTCTCCCCCCTTTTTTTCCTTTGTTGTCACAGTTTAAGTTTGGTTTTATTGTGTTCTTGGTGGAGCTGTTACTTGTGGTGTTGTTTTCTTTTGTTCTTTGAATCTGGTTGGAGAACCCCCCTTAGTATTTCCTGGAGTGGGGGCTTTCTGTTGATAAATTCTCTCATCTTTTCTGTATTTGTGAATGTTTTTATATCTCCTTCATACTTGAAGGATAGCTTTGATGGGTATAGTATTCTTGGCTGAAAGTTCCTCTCTTTCAGGGCTTTAAATATTGGGGTCCACTCTCTTCTAGCTTGTAGAGTTTCTGCTGAGAAATCTGATGATAATCTAATAGGCCTTCCTTTATATGTTGTACTCTTCTTTTCCCTGGCTGCCTTGAGAATTTTTTCTTTGTCATTGGTTTGTGTCATCTTTATTATGATGTGCCTTGGAGTGGGTTTGTTGGGGTTAAGAAAACTTGGTGTTCTGTTTGCTTCTTGAATTTGAGGCTTTAGTTCCTTCCACAGGCTTGGGAAGTTCTCGTCTATTATTTGTTTGAGTATATTCTCCATTCCATTTTCTTTCTCTTCTCCCTCTGATATACCTATTATTCTTATGTTATTCTTTCTGATGGAGTCAGACAATTCCTGTAGGGCTTTCTCGTTTTTTATTATTTTTGAGTCTCTTTCTTCTTCTCTCTGTTGTGCCTCAAGTTGTTTGTCTTCTATTTCACTAATCCTATCTTCAATCTGGGCTGTTCTGTTAGCTAAGCTTGTTACCTCGTTTTTCAGCTCGTGAATTGAGTTTTTCATTTCTGTTTGATTTGTTTTTATAGTTTCAGTTTCCTTGGTAATATATTCTTTGTGTTCATTGAGTTGTTTTCTGATCTCCCTATATTGTCTTTCTGTGTTTTCTTGTATATCTCTGAGTATTTTTAAGATTTCTATTTTAAATTCTCTGTCATTTAGCTCCAAGGCTTCCAATATATTAAGTCTTTTCTCCATAGATTTTTCCACATCTATTTGTGTTACCTCTCTTTCTTTTGTATCCATAATATTCGATTTCCTCTTTCTTATCGGCATCTGAGGGTGGTCTTATTGATAGCACGCAGGCGCACTCCCTGGCGGCTTGAATGAGCGTCGCTGCGGTAGCTTCCTCCACACCCTCGTCTCAGATTCAAGTGATAACAGTCCTTTGACTTTCAGTTTGTGTGGAACTCCGGAATGCTCCGAGGATAAATTTTTCTGTTTCTAGTTGATAAATTTGTTGTGATTTAGGGGAGAGCTGTCGGTCGCGCTTCTCACGGCGCCATTTCCGTGACGTCACCCCGACATCGTGCTTTTACAGCCCCATTTTTCTTTATATGATCAGTTCAGATGTATATTAGAAAAGAAAGCTCATCATTCAGTTTTGATGTTTAGCCGCTAAATTTCTTAGTAATAACAGTATTTTGAACCTGGTATCAGAACCTATACTTATGTTTACTAGTTATTGTCCTGTTTCTTAACTCTGACATGTCAAGCTAAAGATTCATGGGTGACTGATTTCTAGAGTGTCTGCTGGGCCACAGGCTCTAAACAGTAGACTAAAATGATTTTTCTTATCAGTATGTTTTGTCCTCCTGGATATATGCAACTTTGTGGATCTCCTCTGAGGTAAAGGAAAAGTACTCATGTCTGTATTCACCTGTCTCTCCCCTGACAGTCTCTTTCCTATGCCTTACGCGCTCCCTAAGAATATACGTAGGTTTCTAGAAAGATGCAGAGTTCTTTAATCTGATGCTGGCTATATTAAGTTCCTGGGGAGAACTAAGAAAGTCCTGTATTTCCCTATTAGATCAGAAAGACAGCAGCCATTCTAGTATGTAAAGAAAGGAGAGTGGCGGAGAGTCAGACTAGCCACATAATGGAGGCTACCAGGGCTATGATAACTTAATAAGGCTGTAGTTTACTGAAAAGAAGTCAGTTAAGCTATCCTGATACTGTCTCTTTTTCTTTTGTATTTTTCCAAAGTGAGAAGCAGGAGGTGGCAGACAGACAGACTCCTGCATGTGCCCTACGGGGATCCACCCGGCATTCCCACTAGGGGAGTAGGTCCCCAACCTGTTTTGGGCCACGGACCAGTTTAATGTCAGAAAATATTTTCATGGACTGGTCTTTAGGGTGGGATGGATAATTGCACAAAATAAAATTATGCGACTGGCATGAAAACTGTGGTATTTTTAAATATAATTGTCGAACTTACGAGACAAGTGTCAAGAGCGAGTCTTAGATGTAACAAAGGGAATCTGGTCATTTTTTAAAAATAAAACATCATTCAGACTTAAATATAAATAAAATGGAAATAATGTAAGTTAGTTATTCTTTCTCTACGGACCGGTACCAAATGGACCACAGACTGGTACCGGTCCATGGCCCGGGGGTTGGGGACCACTGCACTAGGGGGCGATGCTCCGCTGCAACTGGAACCATTCTAGCGCCTGAGGTGGAGGCCATGGAGCCTTCCTCAGCGCCCTGGCCAACTGTGCTCCCATGGAGCCTTGGCTGTGGGAGGGGAAGAAGAGAGATAGAAAGGAAGCAGAGGGGGAGGGGTGGAGAAGCAGATGGGCGCTTTTCCTGTGTGCCCTGGCCAGGAATTGAACCCAGGACTTCCACACGCTGGGATGATGCTTCACTATTGTGATACTCTTTATTCCCTGTGAAGTTTTGTATTTTCTTGGTGTGGGGTCCTTCGTTAATTAGATTCTAATACTGTCCATATGGTGCAATTCTACCACCCCTAACTTTTTGTCATCTGAAAATTAAGGACATTGGAAAATTGATCTCTAAAGTAACTTTCTGCTGTAAATTTTTGTGATTGACTCTAAACAATTGATTCTTATTTGCAGACTCAGTAGTTGTGAATTCACCTCCTCACTAAAATTGATTTGTAACCTCCCAGTTAATACTTGCAAGTGCTTTTGCAGCCATTCACAGACATGAGCAGAGTGACCAAAAATTGAAGTCATCTGTTTTATGTGTTCCTTACTGAGACTGAACAAAGCAATGCTTTGCTTTCATACTCTTAAGTGTGTACTTTTCACTATGCTGTATTTTTCACATTTTGGTGCTTTTTGTTGGTGAATTTGGTGTTTTAAACGGCCTCCAAATGTAGTACTAAAGTGCTATTTAGTGTTCCCAAGTACAAGAAGGCTGTAATGTGCCTTTTGCAGAAAATACGTGTTTTAGATAATATTCATTCAGGCATGAGATAATGTGTTGTCGGCCATGTGTTCAGTGTTAGTGAATCAACAAGATATATTAAATAATGTGTCTTTAAATAGAAGCACAGAGAAGACTGGTTATCCATGTATATTAATTGGTTTACAAAAATACTGTGACCAGAGAGGATTGAAGAAATTTTTTTTTTTTTTTTTCTGAAGCTGGAAACGGGGAGAGACAGTCAGACTCCCGCATGCGCCCAACCGGGATCCACCCGGCACGCCCACCAGGGGCAACGCTCTGCCCACCAGGGGTCGATGCTGTGCCCCTCTGGGGCGCCGCTCTGCCGTGACCAGAGCCACTCTAGCGCCTGGGGCAGAGGCCAAGGAGCCATCCCCAGCGCCCGGGCCATCTCTGCTCCAATGGAGCCTTGGCTGCAGGAGGGGAAGAGAGAGACAGAGAGGAAGGAGGGGGGAGTGGAGAAGCAAATGGGCGCTTCTCCTATGTGCCCTGGCCGGGAATCGAACCCGGGTCCCCCGCACGCCAGGCCGACGCTCTACCGCTGAGCCAACTGGCCAGGGCCTGATTGAAGAAATTTTATGCTATATTTTCCCAAGGAGCAATGGTTTAATATTCATTAATTTGGTGTTCCTCGTGACTTTAATCCCTTTGAGTAGTACAAACGTTCATGTACGTCCTTGTGCCTCCTGACCATTCAGGGACAATCATACATGTACTATGGCAGCATTAAAAAAAGGCAAATGTATGTTCTCCATGTTTCCATAAATTGGTTATCAAACAAACATGATTTTAAGTTAATAAAACTATAACTGGAACTAATTTCATTTTTTGAAAAAAACCTCATGCCTGGGGGTCAGTGAGCATGAAAAATAAAACCTCACTACTCAAAAAGTTATAGTACATAGCTACTGTGAATAACAGGAATGAATTGAATATTTTTTCTTTTATCTTGCCTTTATAATCCTTGGAATAATAAGCTTCATTTTTTTTTTTAATTCCCTAGGACCTATCATTCTGCAGCAAACTAAATACCTGTTCAATGAACAAATGAATCTTTGTATCTTTCACATAATAGGTGACTAGAACATTTCTGTTGGGTAAATTAGTATTGATTAATTCATATTTGAGTACTAAAAATACTACACCAGAATGTTACATTTATTTGAGAAGTTTATTTTGTTATATTTGAGAAATGAACTCTTTAGCATTTTAGAGGTACACACAGGTACAAATGTTATGGATGAAAGGCTTTCTTCTCTAATATTTTAGAATATTGTCTTGATGAAAACAAAGGTGTCATTCGAAGATACCTTAGGTTTGGAGTCCTTATGCTTACAAAAAATCCTGGAAGTATTTTTGAAACAATAGCATTAGAAATGTTCTGGCAAAATTCCCTGTAATTATGTTCACCTACCAAAATTTTACTGGCTAATTTGTGCCAGTGAAAGTTGTTCTTCAGAAATTTTTTCAGACAAAGTATTAAGTGCCATTTGTTTTTCTTTCTTTTTTAAGTCTGTTTTTCATGTATATCCTATGTTTTATATACATCCTACAATGTTTGATACATTATATATTTCTGCTTACTGGAAGCTGTAAAAACCAGAATTTTATGAACCTCATTTAGGTGAAATTGGTTTGACTCCCACATACCATCACCACCATTGACACTCAATTTGTATGTCTTGTAGAAGTGTGCAAGAGACCAAATCTAGGGACAGTTGACTTTCTCATCGTTATCTCTTTCTGGGTGTCTGCTTCCTAGCCTGATGTCTTTACTCTGCTTTGACTCAGATGAGAAATTCAATTCTTTCTCTACATAAGGCAGTAGTAGTGGTAAGTTGTGGTACTTGATTAAATTTCAAAACTTCTCTGTGACCCTCTTGTTCCATTTATAGTTATAGTGTTTCTATAATTCTGAGATGTGCACCCATCCCTCCTACATTTTTACATCTCTGAAGTCAGGATGGTTTTGGGTTTTTTTTTTCCCAGGGACAGAGAGTCAGTGAGAGGGATAGATTGGGACAGACAGGCAGACAGGAACAGAGAGATGAGAAGCATCAATCATCAGTTTCTCATTGCGCATTGCGACACCTTAGTTGTTCATTGATTGCTTTCTCATATGTGCCTTGACCACAGGCCTTCAGCAGACCGAGTAACCCCTTGCTGGAGCTAGCGACCTTGGGTTCAAGCTGGTGGGCTTTTTGCTCAAACCAGATGAGCCCGTGCTTAAGCTGGCAACCTCGTGGTCTTGAACCTGGGTCCTCCACATCCCAGTCTGACACTTTATCCACTGCGCCACCTCCTGGTCAGGCTAGGATGGTTTTTTAGTCAGTGATGTCTGTCTTAAGTTGGATTCCTAGAAAATAGACTCTGAGGAAGAAATGTGCATGCATGCTTATTGGAGAATTTTCTCAGAAACAGCACCTGACAGAAGCAGGACTGGTTTGAGGGAAAAATTGAATTGTGGTATACTTCAACAGAGGCTTTAGCTTATTATATGGGAAGCTCTGGAAATAGAATTGTCCCTCAAACTTGTTTCTGATTGGAAATCAGGGGCTGGCCCTTTGTACTTCCCTGTCATTAGATTCCAGTAACCATAGGAAAGGATTATATTCCTTCAGCTGTGGCAAATTCCCAGAGGATGACTCAACTGTGAGCAGTCAACATCTGGTGCTCCTGACACTAGATGGAGGCGAGTGCCTCCTTTCTGGAGAGAGGGGTCTGAAAGCCAACCCCAGCATCTACTGCTTTGTCACGTAGTCGCTTTTTATTTTTTTATGGTTCACAAAGAAATTGTGGCTTACAGTCAATAACATCTTAGATTTGATGAAATATGGTACTTTTAAGAATGATTTAAAGGTTGTATTGATAAAATCCATTCAAGAAGACAGAATGAAACATTTGGCTGGTTTATCTGTCATGACCATATGAAAAGTTGTGTACTGTCATTCATTCAATAATTTTTTTGAGTAATTACCACATATCAGATGCTATTTTAGCAACAGGGCTATATAGTAGTGAATAGTAAAGAGAAGGTTCCTGCAATCATAGCTCTTACAGTCCAATGAAGAAAGACAAAATAAGCAAATAAATATGTTACGTGTTAGGTGGTCTGACACTTTCATAGCTTTGTATAATTCGATATTTACCTTGAAGTTGATATTGTGTTAATATGGCTCTATGACCAAGAGTTTGTAAGGACACACTAGCTTTTTAAAAAAAAATTTTTATTTAGATGATTAAATTTAACAGGGTGACATTGGTCAACTAGAGTACATAGATTTTGGGCAAATACCTCCATTAGCTTTCTTGACTGAAATTTCTTAACTAAGGTATTGCATCACTATGGGGCTTTCTGTCTCAGTGGTGGATGTTGAGTCTTTTAGAATTGTCTTGCGAGGACCTTTGGGGTTGAATGAGGACTTTTTGTGTATAATATGGTACATAAACTTGGTTTTTGTACATGTTACTAGATTTTTCAGGTTTCCTAATTCTGTCATGAGGAACATTATCATTAAAAGAAAACATTATTTTGTGTTACTAGAGACAAAGAATTTTTTCCTGGAGAGTTAAACTGTTGGAAAAATACCTTAAAAGTAGCAGTACATGTATTATATATATATATATATATTTTTTAATTTTTTAAAATTTTTTTATTTATTCATTTTAGAGAGGAGAGGGAGAGACAGAGAGAGAGAAGGGGGGGAGGAGCTGGAAGCATCAACTCCCATATGTGCCTTGACCAGGCAAGCCCAGGGTTTTGAACCGGCGACCTCAGCATTTCCAGGTCGACACTTTATCCACTGCGCCACCACAGGTCAGGCCATGTATTATATTTTTAAATTTTTGTCTAGCCTAACCTGTGGTGGCACAGTAGATAAAGTGTTGACCTGGAATGCTGAGGTCCCAGGTTCGAATCCCTGAGCTTACCCGGTCAAGGCAACTACTGTACTATGAGTGGATGCTTCCCACTTCTCCCCCCAATTTCTCTCTCTCTCTCTCTCCTTCCCTCTCTCACTCTCTCCTCTAAAAATCAATATAGTCTAAAATAAAATAAAATAAAATAAAATTTTTGTCTAACCCATTGGTTACCAATTTTGTGTTGGTGAGATAATTTGGATTCTTCCTGATATACAGAGTTGTTGAAATCAAATAAAAACATAAGTATTACATATTGGATCATGTCAGTAGTACAATTTGTGTAATATTAAGTCTCTGGAAGCTTGTTGATTTTCATGAGAAGTAAACTCTATCTTGTGCTTCCTTAATAAATTGCGTGAATCTTACATTCTAATTTTAGCCTTTTAACCTTTTCATAATTTTATCCATTAACACTTCTTGATATCAAACATTCCAGTAGATATCCAAATATAATTCACCTGTAGGATAAATATGAAGACAAAATTGTGTTATAATTAATAAGTAGCACAGCAAATTATTAACAGTTCAGTGAATATTTTTTATTTGTTTTCTCTACTGTTGTCATTAATAATATTTAAAATATATTTTTTATAATTCTTCCATTCATTTATTTATTCATTCATTCATTAACTGAAATAATATCTGTAAAGGGCATATTGTCTTGTAGACTTTGCATTCAATAAATGTTAGTATTTTACTTCCCATCCTGTTTCTTTCATTCAATTAGTGCTTGTTATTATTGGGTATATTTTTAATTATAATGCTAATAGGTATTCATGAGTAGAAAAACAAAAGTTTGGGGCCATGAAAAGTTCTCTGTATTAATTTCTCATTTACAACCATATTGATAGTTTTCCATATTTAATCACTTTTTTTTGTGTGAGAGAGCAGGGGTCCCCAAACTTTTTACACAGGGGGCCAGTTAGTTCACTGTCCCTCAGACCGTTGGAGGGCCAGACTATAAAAAAAAAACTATGAACAAATCCCTATGCACACTGCACATATCTTATTTTAAAGTAAAAAACAAAATGGGAACAAATACAATATTTAAAATAAAGAACAAGTAAATTTAAATCAACAAACTGACCAGTATTTCAATGGGAACTATGCTCCTCTCACTGACCACCAATGAAAGAGGTGCCCCTTCCGGAAGTGCTGTGAGGGCCAGATAAATGGCCTCAGGGGGCCGCATGTGGCCCGCAGGCTGTAGTTTGGGGACCCCTGGTGAGAAAGAGACAGAGAGAGGGACAGATAGGGACAAACAGGAAGAGAGAGAGAGAGAGAGATGAGAAGCATCAGTTCTTCATTGTGGCATCTTAGTTGTTCATTGATTGCTTTCTCATATGTGCTTTGACAAGGGGGCTACAGCAAGACCAAGTGACCCCTTGCTGAAGCCAGCGACCCCGCACTCAAGCTGGTGAGCCCCTGCTCAAATCAGATGAGCCTGAGCTCAAGCCGGCAACCTCAGAGTTTTGAACCTGAGTTCTCTGTGTCCGAGTCCGACTCTCTATCCACTGCGCCAGGCTTTAATCACTCTTGATCTTTTGAAAATATTCTCTTGACCACATAACTGCTTCACAATGATTGTTGGACCTGATGCCACATCTTTTGCCTTCGGTATGTGCAGGGGAGTGGGGCTGACACAGTAGAGTGCTTTTCCATTTCACCTTTTGATGGCCTTTAATCCTGCTCTTCTATTTCTGAACAGGTCTAAACTCCAGAGTGGCTCTCTTGCTTTTCTTTTGAACATCCTTTTCGACTTTTCTTAAAGTTCCTTTCTTTTCTTCTCTGATATCTTATCTTTCTGCTTCTGGAAAAGAAACATTGAGATTTCAGCATACATTTGGTTTCTGGAGAGAAGAGTAGGATGATACCTGGGTGTTGGAAGATTGGGGGTAATTGATTAAAATTCATTTTATTCATTCCTATAAGATAGTATTAGTGTATTAGTGTATAAGTATATATTTTATATGTTATTTAATGGTTTTGTTTTTAAAAATTAAATATTATTTTAGGATTGAAGGAAATAATTTACTTGACTATGATAAAAACTTTATAACATATTTTGTCGATATTCTTTTAAAAACTAAGTTTAACCTATTTCTTATAGCTAAAGGATAAATTTTAATAGGAACTTCCTATAACAATTCAAATTTTGAACTTGCTTGGGTTTTATAATCAAATTAAATAGTGTGAGCTTAGATACGTGGAACACGTTAGGCAGGACATAATTAAAAACATTTTCTTTTCTTTCTTTTTTTTTTTACACAGCAGTTACTTGGGGGAAATATATCCTAGTTCTAAAGTGAGAAATTTGAACTGGCAGAATTTTACACATTTTTAAATTCTTTTTAATCTTTTATATGAGCTATAATTTTTAAAACAATCTGCTTTGGGGGCCTGGCCAGTTAGCTCAGCAGTAGAGTGCCAGCCTGGCTTGTGGAAGTCCCAGGTTCAGTTCCCAGTCAGGGCAAACAAAAGAAGTGACCATCTGCTTTTCCACTCTCCTTTCCCATCTTTTCCTCTCTCTTCCCCTCCCACAGACATGGATCGAATGGTTAGAGCCAGGTTGGCCTGAGGCACTGAGCATGGCTCCATGGCTTCGCCTAAGGTGCTAAAATAGCTTGGTTGCTGAGCAATGGAGCAACAGCCCAGATAGACAGAGCATTACCTGGTAGGAGGCTTGTCAGGTGGATCTCAGTCTGGATGCATGTGGGAGTCTGTCTCTGCATCCCCACCTCTCAATAAGAATAATAATAAAAAAAATCTGCTTTTGTTACCTAGAAAATAGTTCCTAAAAGCAAAAACTCTCTTCTATTTAATTACTTTCTATTTTCACACACAAACATAAATCTTGTCTAAAGTTTTTCAAATTGTCATTAAGGACCATTGATTTATTATTATTTTTTTAATCAATGAGATTTCTTACATTTGAATATGGGAAACTAATGCCCTTTCCTGTGATGCTTATCCTTTCCTGTCTCGCCTGCTTCTGCGTTACAGCTCCCTCCTAGCCCTTTAATGGACTTGTGCTGTAATTTTTGCCAGCTACTTTATTGAGCCTACATCTGTACTTCATTTGTGCCATGTTCAATGAGTAAATGTTGTACCCAGTGGATAGGAAAATGTTAAAATGTTTATTCAGTAATTCAGGGATATAACCAAATGAAGTTGTAATCAAAATTTCACATTTTTAAATTGTTTTTGAAGTTTGTATAGACAGATGTTAGGAGTTATTGTCTCTTAACACTTATAAAAATTTTTTTTTCTATTTTATGTTCCAGGGGTGGTTTTTTATGTTAAAAGATATTTATTTAGCAATATTATTGAATAGCTTTCCTGTTAATCTCTTTGTTTTGCTTCTTCCTTTTGTTTTTCTGTATTTTCCTCTTGCTCATCCCACATCCAGCTAGAAGTATTTCCACCGTGAATTGTTGGATAGTGACCCAACATGAGGAATCCTCTAACTTAGAAAACACCTTACAAAAGCTGTTAGTTTCATAATTTTGCTTTACTTTTTGCCGTTTATCAGATTGTTAATAATAATAGTATTTATTTGTTGAATGCTTTCAATATGCTGCATTTTCCTTGTAGAAGTATTTTATAAATTATATTGGCTACTGTGGAAATCAGATAAAGTTTTTCTATAACCTTTTGATCTTTCTATCTTATAATTTAGTAGCAAAAATTATAAATTTGTGTTCATTTTCTAAAGTAAGGAATTTTTAGATATGTAAGGATTGTCTTATATTAGGACTTTTAATGTATTAACTACATTATAGATTATAGATTATTTATTTTTAGATTTCTTTAATGTCATTGCATTATTCCTGTTTTGGAAGTATGTGTGTTTTATTTAGAGAGACTCCAGTTTTTTTAGAACCATTTTAGGTTTACAGAAAAATTGGGCAGGTAAGACAGTTACTGTATACATCCCACCGAAAAGACTCAGTTCCGCCTTTTCATCTCTTACAACCTTGCTGTCATTTATTTTGTTTATTCATATGCTATAATCATCCAATGCATATTATTACTTTGAACTAACAGCTACCTATTAAACAAATTAAGAATAAGAATACTTAACCCTGTCTGGATAGTTCAGTTGGTTCGAGTGTCCTCTCGACACGTCAGGCTGCTGGTTCAATCCCTGATAAGGGCACATACAAGAATCAACCAGGGACTGCATAAATGAGTGGACAACAAATTGATGTTTTTTTCTCTCAATTCAATTCTGCCTCTCCCTCTCTGAAATCAATCAATCAAGCTATTTTAAAAAGAATAAGAATAATTTAAAATTTTATTTGACTTTCATTTGTTCCTTCTCTAATACTCTTTCTTTTTTCATGTAGATTTGAGTTTCTGACATATAATTATTTTTCTCTTTAAAGAACTTCTTTCTAGGCCCTGGCTGGTTGGTGCAGTGGTAGAGCGTCGGCCTGGCGTACAGGAGTCCCGGGTTCGATTCCCAGCCAGGGCACACAGGAGAAGCGCCCATCTGCTTCTCCACCCCTCCCCCTCTCCTTCCTCTCTGTCTCTTCCCCTCCCGCAGCTGAGGCTCCATTGGAGCGGAGTTGGCCTCTGCCTCAGGTGCTAGAATGGCTCTGGTCGCAACAGAGCGATGCCCCGGATGGGCAGAGCATCGCCCCCTGGTGGGCGTGCCCAGTGGATCCTGGTTGGGCGCATGCGGGAGTCTGTCTGACTGCCTCCCCGTTTCTGGCTTCGGAAAAATACCAAAAAAAACCAAAAACGAACTTCTTTTAACTTCTTGCATGACATGTCTACTGGCAACAAATTCCTTTAGTTTTTTGATTGCCATAGAAAATCTTTTTATTCGTCTTTCACTTTTGAAGTATAATTTTGCTGGATAAAGAATTTTAGGTTTGTGAGATTTTTTTCTCTTCACAGTTGAAATTTCACTCCACTGTCATCTTGCCTGCATGGTTTCTGACACAAAATCTGATGTAATTCTTATCTTTATCTCCTTATATTTAGGTAGGTTCTCTCCCCCTCCCAAGCCCCTCCCCAGCATTCTTCATGAATTTCTCTTTGTCTTTGGCTTTCTGTAGTTTAACTATCAAGTGCAGAGATATACATTTTTTATAGTTATCCTGCTTCATATACTCAGAACTTTCTGGATTTGAGATTTGATGTCTGTCACTAATTTTGGAAAATTCTGTCACTTAAAAATAATTAAAAAATGAATAAAGCATATTTCTAAAGTAAAAGTAAGAGTGAATAATTTCTTATTCAAGTTGAGATTTTCTTGACTCTCACTGTAACTGATGATTTTTAATTGAGACTTGGACGTGTTGGGCACTGTAAGACTCTGGGTCTTGTTTTATGTAAGATTCCTGTTTTAGCAGATCTCCCTTGATACCTCTTCAGGGAAAGCAGATAATGTCTTGTCATTTACAGGTGGGAGTGGAAGCTCAGGTGTCCCAAGGGTTCTCCTTGTTTCTGCTGGGCAGGAATGTAAGTTTCAGAATTCCCATGTGGCCTTTACTGACACTGTTGGAGGCAGGATAGCTTTCTTATCATTGGTTAGTGGTGAAAATGCTGATTCTCTTAGATTATCCCAATAAGAAATGGAGGGATGCCTCTTTTTAACAGGGCAGGGGTAGAAGTCTCTGTTATACTTGTGGTCTTCGTTAGTATTGTGGTTGGGAGTGGCTCATACTCATTGGCTACCCATTTAGCTGTCTCTGTCCATATCCTGGCTCTTTGTTATAGTCTGGTGAAGATGGAAGTCTAGGCTCTTCACTTGGCTTCGGCTGTGAGGACTGGGAATGGGCAATTTATTATGTAGTGTTTCACTAGAGTAGAGTGGTAATTATCTAAAAGTTGTCTGTTTGACTAGGTTTCCCCTTTCCTGGATAGAGAGAGAAGCTTTCTTGGGTCTTTTTTTTTCCTGTCTCCTCCCATTGACATTTATGGCTTCCTGGTTTCTCTAGTACTCAATCTGAAATAAATAAATCAAAAAGAAAACCCAGGCTATTTAGTACCATCTGTTTCTTGGGTCCTGAGCTCTCCCTAGTTGGACTGTCTTCTTCTCTCCACCTTTTAGAGTTTTATGTTTGTTTTAGTGGGAGAAATAGGGAAAAGTTTGTCTACTTCATCTTGCTGGAGGAAGTCCCAGGAACATAATTAATTTACAGAAATTTAATTACACCATAGCCTTCTAAGAGCCATTGAAACTGTAGTTGCTCACTAATTATTTATTGAATTGAATCAAAAGTGATGCATATGTCTTTAGGAAAGCTGTTTGTCTTTAAGATATCTGTGAATTGAGAAAAGGAAGATGCAAGATGCAAGTAAAATAAATACATGCAGCATTTCTACTGAATTAGTTTTCAAATATATCAGTGTATGTGCGTTTTAGTAAACATCATGTGTGGTTTAGGAAGGGAAAAGTAGAATGTATTGTATTGAACAGTAACCACAGTCTTTTCCTATAATTTCTGTTGTTAACTGGAAACTGGTTCTATTACATTAAATTCATTTTGGATGGCCATTTGTCTTTTAATTTTGCTGTGCTGTGGATTGTTAAATGAGTCTGGTCTTTTATTACAAAACCATAGATCAACTCTGAAGCTGGTGAGCTGGTCAAAGCATCTATTCTAAATTATAAGTTGTCTCTTATTTTTAAGTTATTCCATATTCTTTGAAAGATGAAGGTCAGATGCATCAGATGATTTGCAATAAATACTATTGGAGTGTTCAGTTCAGATTTTAAAAAGTACTTTTTAAAAAGTTTAAATTGGATGTTTTTATGATTTTCTATTTTTACAGTATTTTACCCACCTATTAATTAAAGTAAATAGTATCTACATGAGGTAAGATAGTTATCTCCATTTTACAGATGAGGAAATGGAAAAATGTCATTTATTTTATAACTTATTCAAGAGCATTCAGTGAATTGAGATTATCACTGGAACAATAGACCAAGATTGGAACTCTAAATGTTTTTTTTTACTACTATCTTGTGCTCAGTTCATTAGACTGCACCAGTAACCAAATTAAATTTATGTATCTTTCAAAATGAGAGCGGGGGGGGAGGGGGAAAGGGGGTTATCCAATTAGAACTTTAGCATCAGACATGGTCTGTAAATATCTAATTTTTCAGTCTGATGAATCAGTATTTCATCATTATTGTATTCTTTCAAATGCAGCATAATAAAAAGTCTTCATAATACAAGATAATTTCAAAAAATATTTTCTTCTTAACAAGAAATATGATTTGAGATTTTTTATAATTTGAAGAAAAACTAAAAGATATGTATAACATACAAATATTAATACATCGATTTGCCATTAACTGTATTCCATAGTTATACCTTATATACTGCACATATGCAATATAAAATTTATTGAAAATTTGTGATACATTTACAGACTATCAGTGATATTATGTTAAAGAATACTACAGTGTAAAATAAGTTGGAATTTGGAAATGATTTAAATTTCATTCCATATTTGTCTTCTCAATTTGAAATATTTATATGAAATGTAGATATGCTTTCTTTTTAGAAATGTATTTTTGGGAAAAATTTATCACTAAAAATTAAGGGGCTAGGGGCCTAGATATAGCTCTTACTCTGATAAATATATTGATCACAGAAGCACATTTTCAGTATTATTTTTGAGAATTAGAATCCTGATATAAGTTGATTAATATTTTAGCACCATGGGCATTTTTTTTTTCATTCTACTTTTTCTCCTATTCCTAAGCTTCTCTTTTGGTACTCTGTTGTTAAAATTCTAGTCAGTGTCAGGTATAGCTTACTCATAATGTATTGCTTTTCTGTTCAGTGCTTCTGTTTTGCTCATTGGGTGTTTTCTTTAAAATGATTTAGTTTGAGGTGATAAATACATAGAAAAGTTTAAAAATAAAGCCCTTATCTCAGCTGTACAAGATTAAGAATGCCTATAATGAAACTAAATTATCATAAATTTTATTTCCTAAGTCCAAACTCTTTCTACCTTTGTAATCCCATAGTATTTTATTCACATTTATTATATTTTGCCTTGTATTATAGTGAACTGTTAATTTGACCACCACAGTACTGACGTGCTTTACACTTTGCCCATTTTCAGTTACATGCTTTGAATTGAATCAGTTCCCTGAAGACATGAGAAAGATATGACCCTCTGATATTTGGGGTTTTAATATGGATATATTGATTTTGTTTGTATTCCAGCTTGCTTCTTATTGGGCTATCAAATTATGTATTCATTTTTGTTTTATTATCTATTCATAGTTAGTGTTTTTCACCTGATTAGGATATTAAGATTTTGTTTCTCCAGTAATCTTTTAATTCATATATTGAAAAATCAGATGATTATTGCTCAATTATTTTAAAACATAAATTCCATTCTAATAAAATACCATCTAGACGACCAGTCCAAAGTGCCTGACACATAGAAGGTGCTCAAAAAATGAATAAATGGATGAATGACAGCTAATGAAGGGTTCTTATAACCTGTCTAACAGTTTATACACATAGATACTTACTGGTAAGATCACTATGTTGAAGTATTTGTTATAAATTCTTCATTTTAACTTAAGTTTCTTAGTGCTGCAGGCCGAATCTCTGCATGAACATGCTGTATGAAACCTATTAATTTCATTAAGATGTACCAGGTTAATAGTTATCCAAAGTAAGTTGGTAGGGCCCATGAAACAGAATTGCATATTATTATTGTTATGAGATCTAACGTCTGTGAAGGGAGTTTATAGATGGTAAACTACTACACAAAGGTTAATCTGTTCTTTAAGCAAGCTTTTATTATTATTATGGAACCAGTAATACATGTTAAACAATATTGCTAGACCATAAATACACTAGACACTTAGGCAGTTCTGTATTTTTGGTTAGTTCATGTGTCAGCCAACATTTGGGAGAGTTCTATGAAGCTGAAATTCAGATTTGTTGTAATTCTTTTCAACATAGAATATAATAAGCATAGTCATTCTGGGGTCTCTGATTTTTAAAAAACATTTTTCTTTTTGATTGATCATAGCTGTTGTTGAAATAGCTGATAACATGTGACATGGTGCTATAATTTAGACTAAAAGAATTGAATTGGGAATTATATTCACTTAGCTTAAATTTTTGTTTCTATTCTCCAAAGCATCTTTTGTACTTCTTTTTCTGCAGAAACAGCTTCTTAACATAATGTTCCTACATTTTCCCAGGGGAAAAGGAAGATTTCACAGTCAAATTCTTGTTCTGAGTATACGAGGTGAACTTATACAACAAAGAAAGGAGGAGGAAATAGGATTCACAATTTCTCAATACAGGAAATGAACATTTTATTCCATTTGACCTCTTAACAAATGTGCTTTATATGTACATCATGAGATCAATATCAAGGAGATGAAAATTTATGAAGAAGATGATACAGATGATTCTAGATGTTTAGATTTGAGGCTAATCCATTCTTCCCTCTCGTCTTTTGTAGGTAGAAGTAAGCTGTAGAATAATTCTTCGGATAATTAGGGAACAAACTAGGCAGAAAGCTAATATGTTTAATGATTTCCCTGTTAAAATCCAGTTTCCAACTTATTCCACTTCATGTTTACACAGGCAATTCTTCAAATAGTTAATCAAGTATATATTTAGAATGGTCAGGATGGATCGATTTAGAATTATTTGTAGGCTCAGTTCACTATATGGCCTATGAACAGTTGTAACTTTCTTTTTTTAATATAGTTAACAGAATTTGGAGGATGAAGTTTGTACATTTTTACGGCTTTATTGAGGAGTGATTTCTAGAATTTAATATAAATGAAAGTTGTATTTATATTTTATGTTTTCAGAATTTTATATAAATGGCAGCATATAATGTCTTCCCACTATCCCCAGTGCGTCTTTCACTACCGAATTTATACATGTGTCAGTAGTCCATTTCTTTGTATTAATGGTTAATATGACAGATAGAGCAGAATTTACTTATCCATTCTCCTGTTGATTGACATTTGGGATCTTTCCAGTTTGGGGCTATTAGGAATAAAGCTTCTATGACTGTTGGGTACAGGTCCTTTTCTGGACATATGCTTTCATTTCTTTAGGGTAGGGGTTTGCAGTTTTTTCTCTCTAAAAGACCAGATAGATGGTAAATATTTTAGGCCCTGTAGGCCTAGATTCTGTTGCATCGTGGTCTAAAACTCCAAGTAGTAAGCTGGGGCAGTAACAGGAATCATTTCATTTTTTTCCCTTCTCTCAGGTACCACTGACCTGTGCTACCTCTTGTCCAATTTCTGAAAACCATTATACCACCCCGCATACTTAGTTGTTCAGTGGGAGTAGGGCCTAATCTAGTCCTTGTTACTCTGTCTTAGCCCAGAGTGGAAAATTTATCTATACATTTTTAATATAATTATTTCTTTTTTCAATTTTAATGTCTTTGTTTAAAACCATTATGCTTAGATATGTGATAGTATTGTATTTTCATATTGTATTTATGCCATAGAATATGTAAAAAAGATGGGAATAAGTGACTTTTGAATTCCCTAGTAGCTTATCTTCTAAATCACCCACCTATTTATACAAGAATATTAAAATATTATTGTAGCAATAGATATTGTACCCTCTAAGTTAGAAGTCACTCTTGCTCTTCCTGAGTGCTTATGTGGGTTTTTTTATTAGTGCTTTTTATATTAAGACCTTTTATATTATGAAGTATAATATACATATAGAAAAGTTTATAAACATAAACATGCAGCTTAATAAAATATCATATAAGCAACACCCATTTACTCAGGCAAGAAAGAAATAGCATCTTAGATTCTTCCAGCATGCTCTTTCTCATTCATAGACTTCTTCCTCCCACCAAAGATAACTGCTCTTCAGACTTCTGTGGTTTTACTTTTTTACTCTTCTTTATACTTGTATTACTTAGACTTGCATCTCTAAACAGTAGGATTTGATTTTGCATGTAAATGCAAACCTATATTCTTTTATGTTTGGCTTCTTTTGCTCAGTGTTGTGAATTTGAAATTCAGCCATTATATATGGAATTCATTCCTTTTTATTGCTGTCTATACAGAGTGGGACAAAAGTAGGTTTATAATTGTTTGGAAAATAATACAATAATTAATACATGAGTAAGCTGTGTTGCACATACTCAAAACTGTAAACCTACTTTTGCCATACTCTTTATATATAAAACATAATATAATATGGTGTGTGAATGGATGACAGTTCAGGGGTGATCTGCCACAATAGCCAAATATACTTTTTGGTGTGTGTAAGAGCATGCACACATATGTCTTGTTGGTTATATATATCTAAAACTGGAATTGCCAGGTCCTAGGTTATGTGTATATTCAATTTAGAAGGTAATGCATTTTATAAATTTCTTTTTACTTGGTAGCTTCTTTCGGTATCTGAATAATATCTTTTTTAAATTAGTATTTTTCCATAGTTTTATTGAGATATGATATTGTATTATTTTAAGGTGTGTAATAAAGATTTATGCAATTACCACAATAAGTTAATATTCATTACCTCATGTAGTTTTACAAATTTTCTTTCCTGTGATGAGGACATTTAGATATACAATACAGTGTCATTAGCTATAGTCAGCATGCTGCACATTTCATTTATCTTACAACTTTGTAACTGGCTAGTTTCACTCAAACCCCCCCCCCCCAAACCTTTGACAACTACCAATCTGGTCCCTGTTTCTTTGAGTTTTTTGTTTTGTTTTGTTTTGTTTTTGTTTTTAGATTCCACATACAAATGAGATCATAAGTATTTTTCTTTTTCTATATGCCTTATTTTATTTAGCATAATGCTCTCAAGTCCCATCCATGTTGCTGCAAATGGCATGATTTCCTTCTTTTTATGGGTATTATAAATAATGCTGCAGTGAACCTGGGGGTGCTGGTATCTTTTCCAGATGGTGATTTTGTTTCCTTCGGATTTGTATCCAGAAATGGAATTGTTGGATCATGGTAGTTTTGTTTTTAACTTTTTTTGAGGCACCTCATACTGTTTTTCCTAATGGGTACACTAATTTACATCTCCACCAATAGTGCACAAGGGTTCCTTTTTCCACATTCTTGCCAATACTTGTCTGTCTTTTAACAGGTATGCGGTGATGTTCATTGTGGTTTTGATTTGCATTTCCTTGGTGATTAGTGATGCTGAGTACCTTTTCATTTACCTTTTAACCATTTGTATGTTTTTTTTATATAGTTTCTCTGCCCATTTTTTTTTTTTTTTTCATTTTTCCGAAGCTGGAAACGGGGAGGCAGTCAGATAGACTCCTGCATGTGCCCGCCCGACCGGGATCCACCCAGCATGCCCACCAGGGGGCGATGCTCCACCCCTCTGGGGCGTCGCTCTGTTGCGTCCAGAGCCATTCTAGCGCCTGAGGCAGAGGCCACACAGCCATCCCCAGCGCCTGGGCCATCTTTGCTCCAATGGAGCCTTGCTGTGGGACGGAAAGAGAGAGACAGAGAGGAAGGAGAGGGGGAGGGGTGGGGAAGCAAATGGGTGCCTCTCCTGTGTGCCCTGGCCGGGAATCGAACCCGGGACTCTTGCACGCCAGGCCGACGCTCTACCGCTGAGCCAACCAGCCAGGGCCCCTCTGCCCATTTTTTAATCTGTTTATTTGTTTACTTTTTGCTATGAAGTTCATTATATATTTTGGATATTAACTCCTTATCAGATATGAGTTGCAAATATTTTCTTCCATTCTGTAGTTCCCATTTCATTTTGTTGTTTACTGTGCAGAAGATTTTTAGTTCCACTTGTTTTTTTGTTTTTCTTTTGCTGTCTTTGCGTTTAATGTCAAATTCAAAAAAGTCTTCACTAAAACCAATGTCAAGAAACTAATCCCTTAATGCTTTCTTCTAGGAGTTTTATGATTCTAGGTCTTATATTTCAGCCTTTAATCCATTTTGAGTTGATATTTTTGTGTATGATGTAAGATAAAGCATTCTATGAATATCAGTAGCTCAGCATTTCTTCTTAATATGCCTTTGTAAAATGAGTTCGCTTTCTCTTGTTTCCTTCAGCATCTTACTTATCACCTCTTAGTCTTACTTCTTTCTTTTACTTATTTCAGTCAATATATATTTCACTTAACCAAACATTATTTCATTTTGAGGTAGTTTATTTCTATTGGCACACAGATTATTTAAACATGTTATAAGTGATGGTGGTTTTTTTGGGTTTGTTTTTTTTTTTTTTTTTTACAACAAAGGTTTTCTAGAGCATTTTTATTCTCTCTAGGGTTTAGAAAGCAAAACAAAATAGAATAGGCTATGAAGAGTTTCTAAGGATAATACTAAATTAACTCATTGGCTCATCCACATTTATCTGGGCCTAAGGGCACATGTTGCTTTTATTTATAATCTATTGGAAGTCTCAAAGAATGTAGGCCTTCTCAATAACATGCATTTTATCAAATTCAAAAGGGCACTATATTAATGCCATATTAAGTCCATTTGTTTTGTCTCCCCCCCCCCCAGGTAGATATATTAGATATAGTCAGTTCTTCAGAGAATGTACTGTTTAACTAAAAAGTGTGATTTTATGTAAGTCAGTATTTGAGATACTGTATGTTTTTTAAGGTACTTTTTTGCAGTTTAAAAAATATATGTTAGTGGATATTGAAATTATTTATATATAGAACAGTTAATTTTGTGTTATTTAGTTTATTCTTATTTTAAAAAGATCCCTTTTTAACTTTCAGTTTGAAATAATTATAGTCTTAATTTCCTTTTAAAGCAATATTTCTGTATCTGATATATCATCCGTTTATGGTGAATGACATTCTTTTAAATAACGTTTATTTGATTACGTGACAAATTTTATTTTTTCTTTAAATAAGAAGCGTTTCTAGAAATAACTTTGCATCTTCCTTTTCAGCATAAATACTTGATAATGTTTGTATTTGGGAAATTGAAACAAAATGAACGTCATCCTTGCCTGTCTTGACTTTTTCAAAAACTCTGAATAGATTTTTTTTTACCCCTCAACCGTGCCTTTTTGTTGCTTCTTGCCAAAAACAGACTCTTTGGTAGCCATACTATAGAAGGATTTAGTTATAAGCAAATATACTCACAAAAATTAGACAATATTTCAGAATGAATATGAAACGATAAAATATCCCCTAATTTTTGTGAATTGTTAGCATTTATATAAAGGCTATATTAATTTTTATGTAACTTAAGGGCAAAACAATTACCTGGTACTAAGTGAGTCAGGGTTTCCATTTTAACATACATGTTAAAATCATCTATTAGTGCTGAATTAATGCCTTACTCTGGAAATTTAAAATGTGATTGCTATATTATACACAAGGACCCTGTTATCGTAAAATGGTGCCTATTATTTCACAATAATTATGTATACAATTTGGCAAAAGTTTTAAAAGGTAAAAACATCTTAAGAAATGTCCCGTTTTAAAAGTGTGAATTTGTGTTCCCAATGTATGCATTATTTTATGCATAGCAGGCCTTTAAATTATGATATATTTTAAACCCACTCAAATGGTAAAGGTCATATAATCTATGGTGAGGAATAATAGGAACATGAAGGAGAAAGAACAGTATTTTAAAAATGAAATATATATGGTATGTAATTAATATATTTATGAAATTTCTTGTTTAGGAAAAGGTAGTTATTAGATAGGCAAGTTATAGGAGGGGGGATACACTAATTAGTATTTTGGCAAGCTTTCTGAAATGCGAATGCAGAGTAATTGGAGGCATATTGATTTTTAAATGTCAGCCTGCTTTTATTCACTTCCTTTCTCTAGCATCTATTTGTATGAACAGTGACTTTTCTTCTAAAAAGGGTTTATTGAGGCTTTTGTGAACATTTGTTATATAGGAAATAGATTACCACTTAAATTTAACTAACGTATTTATGATAGTAGCAATGATTTGTGAGAGATTTAAAATTTTGTTGATTGGGTTAATTTATTTATCAATTGATGGCTAAGGAATTCTCCATTTCACAGTTGAGATTTGGGGACCTATGTTCTCAGAAGACTGAATAGCTACCTTATTTCATAAAATCTAAGGTGTGCTTTCTTGGTCTTACTAAACTGAGCCAGTGGGAGGTAATCACACAGCCACCCCACAACCATCACCTGGTGACAGTGATTATAGAACACCATAAAGTGTCAGGGGCATTCTTATTTCAGAGAAGTTAAAATATGAATAAATGTATATCTTGGAATTGTTGAAGTAGGGTTTTTGAAGTCTCTAACTTTAAAAAGAGTAACTATGACAATCTTGTGTTCAGATTTTCTATTGTTAGACCAATATGGTTGGTGCACTAAGAATTTTCCATTTTATTGTATTGAGTTTGCAGTTATTTTTTTTAATTGAATTTTTCTGGGTGACACTGGTTAACATAATTATTTAGGTTTTAGGTGCCTAATTCTACAACACATCCCCGTACTCTGTATTATGTGTCCCCCTACCCCATGTCACAATCTTCACTTTAGATACTACTCAGTATTCCATTCTCAGAATCATGTAATAGAATTTAACATTCATTTTAGAGATAATTTTTCACCTTCCATAAAAGGCTGTTAATTTTTACTGTCTAGAATCTGAGGAGATGTATTTTGGCCTAGTTACTCTAGGTGGGGCTATAGACAATTTTTTTTTATATTCTTTATGTACAACAATTGTAAGATTCTTGTTGTGTCCATTTACTCACAGTGTCCATTAGGAACATTTCTATGATAATAGATGAAAGACACACAAGAATATTTAATTTGCTTTTTTCCTACCTTGTACTACTACATGTTTCATCAGCACAGTTCTAAATGATGGTATCTCTTCATTTGCAATGTTCTCATTAAGAATGAAGGACCTTTTTGAACTAGGAATAGGAAAGAAGAGATGATGCAGAGAAGGTAACCATTATATATTTTTTCACCCTCTATATGGTTTGATTTGGAAAAGTTTTAATTTATTAATTGATTTGAAAGAGAAAGGAAGGGAGAGAGGGAAACATCAATTTATTGTTCCACTTACTTACACCTCATTTGTTGATTCTTGTATATGCCCTGACCACCAGGGAGTGGACCTGCAACTTTAGTGTATTGAGATGATGGTCTAACCAACTAAGTTGCTTGGCCAGGACCCTGATTTTTATTTTCATGTGTAATTATTGTTTTTATAAGAAATAAGTACATCTTATAAAAATGTGATTCCATATTGCTTATAAAATAAAGATATGGCATTTAACATTCTTCATGGTCCATTTCAAACTTCTTTGGGTTTTCTTCTCCACCTAAACTATCCATTACTCCATATTTGTCTCGAATCTTCTGCATTCTCAGGACTTTACTTAAATTTCTCCCTATGTCTTACCCACCCTTTAAAGCTAAGCCCAAATCTCACCTATTTAAACTTTTTCAGTTCTCTTCATAGCAAATACCTTTTACTTCACTACTTTGCAATGGTGAATACCTATATAAATAGCACTTATAAGAGGCCACCTTTTAGTAGGGTAAATTATTTATGTGTCTGGTTTTCCTGGTAGGTTTTTGGGACCTAATTATTTAGGTTTGATTATCTCCTTTAAAGCAAAGTACAGACATACAGTGACTGTTCTTGACTTGACTCCTTATAGGTTTAAAATATATACATACTTCATTTAATTCTCCCCCAGAGACACTATGTCAGTGATGGGCAATCTTTTGATCTTGCTGTGTCAAAATTCACCAAAAAAACAAGCATAACTCAGATGGTGTGTCACTTCGAGAAAAAAACCATAATTTCACGATATTTATAGTTTAAATAACAAAAATGTATAATTGTAATATATAACTGTATTTAATAAACCAAAAACTAATTATTTAACTTACCTGCTTAGTGACTTCTTTGTTCATCTGTCAGTTTCTTTTGTTGGTCTTGATATTATTTAACTTGTGTGGGATGCCGTGAACTAAGATAAGTGAGGGGAAGGAGGAATTCCTTAATAACCTGCCTATTAGTGACTTTTTTGTTGCTGAATTTCATTGGCTAAATCTTCCATTGAAGGTTGGTATTTTGTACACTTCAAGCCCAAGCAAGCGCTACTAACTTCATCTGTCAGTCTGTTTCTATTGTTGGTTTTGATATTATATAACGCTGAGACTAAGGTCTCACAAAAGTACATATGGGGAAAAATTGTGAGTAAAGCCATTGCTATATTTTTCAGGGTGCTAAAAGTGTCTGGTAATCGGTTCCAGGCACTCCAAATTTCCTGTTCATAGTGGCACTCCTCTTGATTCTCCAAGTGGCACCTTTCCAGATTCTCAAGCTTTGACCTCAAGTCGACAAACACCCGAGCCCAGATGCTGTCTTGAAATTCTGCAAGTTGCATCTTAACGTAAATTAAGATGACTGCTGCTATTTCTAATGGCCCTCGCCTCTCCCAGCCTTCTCCTCACTTATCTCAGTAATGATGGTCAGTTAGAAATACACGACACCCCAGAACAGTAGATTGGATGATGGTTGCTGTGGTTATATTGTTGCTGGTAATGGCGATCACAGGGCCCCCAGAGATGAGTCCCCTGCGGCTTTCCACTGCTCCCTGCATTCCGCCGGCCGGAAGTGAGGTCAAAGATCCCCTAACGGCCTAACCTGAAGTCCCAGAACTAGATGCTCTGTGCTGGAGTTCTGTTGTTTTGGCCTACAGACCTCCAGCACAGAGTGTCTATGCTACAGCAAATGTTTTATCCTCAGCTACTGCACCTGGCTGTGCAGGAGCAGAGGATGAAACGTCCTTCTCGACATGCGGCCCCATACTTCTCTCTTCGCCATCACGGCACTATGTAGTAATTTTGCTTGAAGTTAGACTATTGTACATTTAAGTTTTCATTATCAACATTTACCCACATTTTCTGAAGTATAAGAATTATTTTTTCTGCTGCTTATTAATCCATAGTGCAAAAGAGAAGAATTGCATAGATATTCATTTTTTCATTATCTGTTTTATTTTTCATCTTTATATAACTGATGATTTTGCAACCTTACATTTTAGGCAGAGTATTTTTTAAATAATGCTTTACTTTTTCTTTGTAGGTTGCTTCCTCAGAATGTTGGCCTTCTCTATGTTGGAGGTTATGAAAGACCCTTTGCACAAATCAAGGTATGATTGTTCATTTTCCAGTACACTTTTTGTATAGTTCACTTGTCCAGAACCTGCCATAACCTGCGAATAACCATCAACATATCAAAGATATTGTGAACTATGAATTTCATTTGCTTTTGCATACCTCTGCTGACGAAGTAAGTCAATTTTGTAAAGAATTATTTTAATATTTTTATCCATAGTAGAGGTGATATTGATGAAAGTACTTAAGTTCTTAGTTAAGAAGAGGAAAATTAGGAACCACTGATTAATCTTTTAGATTACCCCGTTTGCCCTGAAGATTTTTTTACAACTTTATTGAGGTATAATCAACATACAATAAACTGTACACAAGTAAAGTATACATTTTAATAAATTTTGAATGCTTTATTATACTTTTCAAACCATCACCCCAAATGTTTCCCTGTACCCTTTTGAAATTGTACCCCCTCCCCCGCCTTTCCATTTTCCCTTCCAGTCCTTAGGTGACCACTGATCTGATTTATGTCACTGTAGATTAATGTGTATTGTCTAGAACAGGGGTGGGGAACCTATGGCTCGCAAGCCAGATGTGGCTCTTTTGATGGCTGCATCTGGCTCGCAGACAAATCTTTAATAAAAAAAATAGTAACATTAAAAATATAAAACATTCTCATGTATTATAATCCATTCATTTCCTACCACTCATGTTCATGGTTGTGGGTGGCTGGAGCCAATCACAGCTGTCCTCCGGGACAACACCAAATTTTTATTGGATAATGCCTAACGTACATGGGTCGTTGCATGGCTCTCACAGAACTACATTTTAAAATATGTGGCGTTCATGGCTCTCTCAGCCAAAAAAGTTCATGACCCCTGGTCTAGAATTTCATATAAGTGAAGTCATACAGTATTCTGTGCCCCACCCCTCTCAGCTTCTTTCACTAACCGTAAGTATTGTATTTTGGAATTTATTCATGTTGTTCCACTTACCAATAGTCTATTTGGGTTTTTTTGTTTTTTTTTTTTATTGCTGAGTAGTATTTTATTATATGGTTATAGCACAATTTCTTTATCCTTATACCTGTTGATGAACACTTGCGTTGTTTCTACTTTTTGGCTATTTAAAATAAAACTGCTGTGAACATTTGTATACAAGTCTCTGGATGTATAGCCTCTTTTCTCTTGAGTAAATACCTAAGAGGGAAATGACTGGGTTAATGGCAGTTGTATGTTTAAGAACCTACAGCCTGCTTTCCCACCAGTAGGATGTGTGCGTGCTAGTTCCTCCACATTCTCATCAACATTTGGTATGGTCAGTCTTTTTAAGTTTAGCCATTTCTGTCAGTCTGCAGTGGTATTTCATTGTAGTTTTAATTTTTATTTCTGTAATCACTAATAATGTTGAGCATCTTCTCATGTGCTTATTTGTCATCTTTACATTTCTAGTGAAGTGTGTGTTCAAATCTTGCTTTTTTTTTTTTGTATTTTTCCGAAGCTGGAAATGGGGAGAGACAGACAGACTCCCGCATGCGCTCGACCGGGATCCACCCGGCACGCCCCTCTGCCCACCAGCGGGCGATGCTCTGCCCTTCCGGAGCGTTGCTCTGCCGCGACCAGAGCCACTCTAGCACCTGGGGCAGAGGCCAAGGAGCCATCCCCAGCGCCCGGGCCATCTTTGCTCCAATGGAGCCTTGGCTGCGGGAGGGGAAGAGAGAGACAGAGAGGAAGGAGGGGGTGGGGGTGGAGAAGCAAATGAACGCTTCTCCTATGTGCCCTGGCCAGCGAATCAAACCCGGGTTCTCTGCACGCCAGGCCGACGCTCTACTGCTGAGCCAACCGGCCTGGGCCAAATCTTGCATTTTAAACTGGGTATTTTGTTTTCTTACTTTTGAGTTTTTAGCAGTCTTTATATCTTGTGGATATAAGTCCTTTATCAGGTATATGATTTGTATATATTTACTCTCAGCTATTTCTTGTCTTTTTATTCTCTTAAGGGTGATCAAAAAGCAGAAGTTTTTAATTTTAGTGAAATACAGTTTATTAATTTTTCTTTCATGGCACATGCTTTTGGTATTGATCTAAAAATATTTGACCCGAAGTCACATAGATTTTCTCCTATGTATTCTTCTAGAATCTTTATAGTTTTAGGTTTTTAGTCACATGAGTTCATTTTTTAAATATGATTCAAATTTCAAGGTACAGAAGACTGCCCTCTCCCATTGCCTTTTTTTGGGTTACATGGATATCCAGTTATTGCAAAACCATTTGTAAAAAGAATACTTTTCTACCATTGAATTGCATTTGCATCTTTGTTGAAAATCAATTACCCATATACAAGTGTGAGTCTATTTCTGGATTTTTTATTCTGTTCCACTGACCTATTTGTCTGCCCTTCCACAAATACCACATTATTTTTTTTAAAGCTTTTTAAAATAGATTTTTATATAGAGAGAAGAAGGAGGAGGAGAGAGATATCAACTTGTTGTTCTACTTATTTATGCATTCATTGGTTGATTTTTATAAGTGCCCGGACCCAGTGAAAATCAAATCTGCAACTTTAGCATATCGGGATGATGCTCTAACCAACTGAGCTACCTGGCCAGGGCTAATACCACACTACTTTGATTAATGTAGCTTTATAATAAGTTATGCAGTATAAATTCCTCAATTTTGTTATTTTTCAATGTTGTTTTGACTAATCTAGGTTTCTTTAATTTCCATGTGAGTTTTATAGTCATCCTGTCAATTTCAATAAAAATGCCTGCTAGGATTTTGATTTGGATCATGTTGAATCTATAAATCAATTTGAGGAGAAATGACATCTTAACAATGTAGAATCTTTGAATTCATGAAGACTACATATTTTTTTCCGTTTATTTAGATCCTTAATGTATCTCAGCAATATTTGATGTTTCAGTATATTGATCTTGCACATTTATTTTTCTTTTCCAAGTGAGAGGAGGAGAGATAGAGAGACAGAGTCCCTCATGTGCCCCAACCAGGATCCACCCAGCAACCCCCATCTGGGACCTTGCTTGCTACCGAGCTATTTTTAGTGCCTGAAGCAGAGACTCCATGGCGCCATCCTTAGTGCCCAGGGCTGATGCGCTTGAACCAACTGAACTTGAGCCATGGCTGCAGGAGGGGAAGAGAGAGAGAGAGAGAGAAGGAGGAGGGGTAGAGAAGCAGCTGGTTGCTTCTCCTGTGTGCCCTGACTAGGAATCAAACTCTGGACATCCACATACTGGGCTGATGCTCTACTGCTGAGCCAGCTGACTAGAGTGGTCTTGCACATTTAAGAATAAATTTATGGCCCTGGCCGGTTGGCTCAGCGGTAGAGCGTCGGCCTGGCGTGTGGGGGACCTGGGTTCGATTCCTGGCCAGGGCACATAGGAGAAGCGCCCATTTGCTTCTCCACCCCCCCTCCTTCCTCTCTGTCTCTCTCTTCCCCTCCCGCAGCCAAGGCTCCATTGGAGCAAAGATGGCCCGGGCGCTGGGGATGGCTCCTTGACCTCTGCCCCAGGTGCTAGAGTGGCTCTGGTCGCGGCAGAGCGATGCCCGGGAGGGGCAGAGCATCGCCCCTGGTGGGCGTGCCGGGTGGATCCCGGTCGGGCGCATGCGGGAGTCTGTCTGACTGTCTCCCTGTTTCCAGCTTCAGAAAAATACAAAAAAATAAATAAATAAAATAAATTTATAAGTATTTTGTATTTGTGGTCCTATTATAAAAGTATTTCAATTTTAATATTTGCATTTCTAGTCTATAAAGATGATTAAATTTTATGTTTACTTCAAATCTGTAGTTTTACTATACTCTATTAGTTCTAGTAGCTTTTTTGTAGATTTCATAGGATTTTCCATTTAAGTGATTATGGTATCTAATAAAGACAGTTTTTCTTCTCTTTTTCTGCTTTGGATACCTTTTATTGCTTTTTTTTTTTTTTGCTTTACTACACTGGCTAAAAGCTATAGTATAGAGTTGAATAGAAATGATGTGAACAGACAACCTTGCCTTGTTCCTGATCTTCAAAAGCATTTAATCTTTCATCAAAAATTTTTTTTATTGACCTGACCTGTGGTGTCACAGTGGATAAAGCATTGACCTGGAACGCTGAGGTTTCTGGTTCAAAACTTTGGGCTTGGCCCTGGCTGGTTGGCTCAGTGGTAGAGCGTCGGCCTGGCGTGCAGAAGTCCCGGGTTCGATTCCCGGCCAGGGCACACAGGAGAAGCGCCTATCTGCTTCTCCACCCCTCCCCCTCTCCTTCCTCTCTGTCTCTCTCTTCCCCTCCCATAGCCGAGGCTCCATTGGAGCAAAGATGGCCCGGGCGCTGGGGATGGCTCCTTGGCCTCTGCCCCAGGCACTAGAGTGGCTCTGGTTGCAACAGAGCGATGCCCCGGAGGGGCAGAGCATCGCCCCCTGGTGGGCAGAGCATCACCCCCTGGTGGGCAGAGTATCGCCCCCTGGTGGGTGTGCCGGGTGGATCCCGGTGGGGCGCATGCGGGAGTCTGTCTGACTGTCTCTCCCCGTTTCCAGCTTCTGAAAAAATACAAAAAAAAAAAAAATACAAAAAAAAACCCAACCTTGGGCTTGCCCAGTCAAGGCACATACAGGAAGCAGCTACTATGAGTTGATGCTTCCTGCTTCTCCCCCCATTTCTCTCTCTAAAAATCAATAAAAAAAGTCTAAAAAATATTGTTTTTATTATTATATTAGTCAAGGGTTGATTATAGATCCCATCTAGGCCTTCTTGTAAGAAATGGAGTAATATTATGAATGTTCAAGATAGTTAATAAAAAAAGAGGTTTGAGATCATCCTTTTTCTTTGTTATAACTTTTTGTTAATGTTTTCTGACAGGTCTATAAAATTTGTTTTTTTGCTTAGTTTTCTGATTTTCTTCACATTTATTTCTTGGCTCAAAGAACTACTTTACTTCTATTCATTTGAGAGGTATGAATTTAAATTACTTTCCACTGCATACATGACATGATTTTTATGGTTTGAAAACCAAGAATTTTTCAGACTAGACTGAGTCTCAATAATGTATTCAGGATGCATAATACTGAGGAGATTTAGTCACATTATAGACATTTTTTAATGAAAAATTTTAGTTACCATGCATCAGCACCTCTTTAAATACCTCCTTAATTCAGCTTAAATTGAGACACTCTCAAAAGTCCATCATCAGGGTAAGTGGTGGACTCTTTTGAACTTTTCTGATTCCTTAATGACAGCATTCAGATACAGTATTTTTCTTCTATTTTTAATAAACCTGGAACATGATTGAAGTTTGCAGGCATCTCTTCATAAACTTTCCTCACTGTCCTATTCACCAAAGTCAGTGGATAGCCAGGGATCCTTGTTTAAGCAGGAACATTTTTAAAGCCCAGGTTTTTTTCTGTTCGTTGGTTTAGAAAAGCCTGTTTTACCTCATTGGAACTGAAGTAACTAAAAAGTGAGAGGTATATTTGATATATTTAGAGATTGGTCGAATTTTTTCGTGTGTGTGTGTGTTTTGCCAAAACAAAGTCTAAGTGTGTGTATGAGGGTAATTCCTCCATCACTCACCTGATTTGTTAACATAGCATTTTCTTTATCCAGGCCCTTCCTAGCAAGCCCAGTGACAGAGGTCGTTCGTTTGTCAACCCTGTGTGCCTGGATAATCACTCAATAGTTAAATGGCCATCGTTTTAGGGCATCTTTTCCCTTTGATGTTGCTGTGGGAAAGGTTTCTCTCATACACTCTCAAAGGATTTCTTATTCTTATTAATTATTGATATTCTTTCATAATTCCTATGGTTCTTATGAAGAAGCTTTATAGATTCCTAATTAGATACTGATAAGTTAATGGAAGAACAATAAAAAAGTCATAGTTTAAATGCTTTAGATTAGGATAGAAATTTAAGATTCATTTTTTCCTTGCATTGTACCTTACTTCTTTAGACACGAAATATCAGTATTTATGTTCATTTTTCTCCTCATTAAACTAAACGTAGTGATACTGTGTTTTATGGCATAGACATCAGAAATAACCTTTAATACATGGAAACTGCTTTACTTTATTAAAGGAATATTCATTTTGAAATTTAAAAAAGTAAATCAAGGTAGGAAATTGTTCACTGGAAAAATATTTCTCATGCATTAACACAGGAGTAAGTATGAGTGGCTTGGTGTTAAGAGGCCCTGTTTGTTAAAAAAACATGATACAATTGTATTTTTAAAAAGGAGCTCCATTTTATAAAGCTCAGAAAGAGATAAAGAAAAACAAAAAGAATAATAGATATTTGGACAGATGTTAAATGAGTTTATAAATTAGCTATTTCATGGCAGGGGATCTCTGTACTGTTGGTATATAGCATGAGTCATTATAACCCCTCTGCAGACACACATACTCTTCCCTTATTGTCCATCATTTAGTTTTCTATCCAAGCCCTGGGTAAACATGCAAATACGAACAAACACGGAACTTCACTATAGTTTAGGACTAGTTCATCTTCATGCTAGTTTCAAGTTTTATTATTTTTAGAGGAAGTTATTCCAACTTACTTTTTCTCTCTTAATATCTTCTATAAGTCATCAGGGAGATTCTTTTTTTTAAAGAAACTCAGTCTTTTTATATATAACTTTGACCCAGGGCAGTGACTCTATTCCCAGAGCATTGATCTCATTGAGAATCACATGAAATTACACACATGTGCCCTTTTACTTATAATTTCAGAGGGTTCATAGACTCACTGAATTACATTTAAGGACCCCAAATTAAGAACTCTAAAAAGTAAATAAAATACATTTTCTATATTTTTACCATTAACCGTAAAGGTACTAAACATATAAATTTAAGTGTTTAGGGAAAATTTGTCATCTGAAAACTTGATTTTGAACATGCATGATTATTTTCTTGTTTTTTCCTAAAATAAATTAAATGAAACACTGGTCATTTAGTAAGTTGTAATACAGAGTAAGAAAGGAATCGCCTTACATATACACAGGTGGCATTTTGTGCTGTAAATGAAGCAAATTTCACTTTCATTTAAGACTAACTCTGCTTTATTGAGATGTTGATTCTGAATACACTGTTTTTTGACTTAGGCTTTTCTTAGAGATATGACTCATTATACCTTTATATGCTGTCTTTGAAATTAAAAAGGGAAGTTTTGATTAAAATAAAATTTTGCTTATTTCCTATTTGCATGCTTTCAAGCCGTGAGAAGTTTTTCAGAATTCCCTTATTTTGGAGGGGGTTTTTTCTGTATGTCTTTGAATAATACCTTTATATGAATTGTGTGTGTGTGTGTGTGTGTATATATATATATATATCCTATTATTCATAGTTTATTTTTGAAGATATTTTCAAGTTTAAGCAACAGTTTACATTTTATACCTGTTTTTCTGTGTTGTTTTTCTAGAGCGTTTTATAGTCTAGTAAAAATATTAATGCTATTCTCATAGGTTTCTAGTCCTGGAGGCTTCACTTAGCAGCCAAAATCCATGAAACCAAGAGGGATTGAAGCCTGTCAACATCACTTTTAATCAATTCAAGGGTTGTTATGGAAGTCTCAAGGCCACGGGGCTGTCCCTCCCCGCAGGGCTTGGTATTAGTTGCCTCTTCCAGTTTGACAGCCAAAGAAGAGTGTTAGGCTGAGGCTGAGTCAGACAGTTTCCACTTTGACAATGCAGAACAGTGAAGAAGTGTCTTCTGTATTTTAACAGCGAAGAAATGTCTTGTGAATTCATGCAGCAGCTATATGTGAAAAGTAAGGAATGTAACCATTATTATGAGGCGGTTATTTTTTAATCAGCATGGTAGATTCTTCTTATCCACAGGGGATATGTTCCAGCACACTCAGTGGATGTCTAAAAACACAGATAATGTCAAACCCCTTATAAGCTATGTTTTTTCCTATACATACATGCTTATGATAAAATTTAACTTATAAATTTGATACAGTTAGAGATTATAAACTAATATTAAAATAGAACAATTGTAACAGTATACTATAATGAAAGTTATGTGAATGTCATCTCTCTCAAACTATCTTACTATATACTGTACTTATTCTTTTTCTTCTCAAGATGATATGAGATGATAAAATGCCTACATGAGTAAGGAGTTACTTGAATATGAGCAATGATTATCTATCAATAACTGAGATGCTTACTAAGTGACTCGTGGGCAGGTACTGTACTTTGTACGGAGTGGTTTTGCTTGATAAAGAGATGGTCACGTCCTGGCAGGACAGTGGAGGAAGTTGCAAGATTTCATCATGTTACTCAGAACAGTAGAAAACTTATGAATTGTTTATTTCTGGAATTTTCCATTTAATTCTTTTGGTCAGGGGTTGACTGAGGGTAACAAGCCATGGAAAACAAAACTGTAGAGAAGAGAGACCACTATATGGCTAAGTTATTTTCTGCCTTGAGCTTGGTTCTGTCTCTGCTGAGAGACTGGGTGCCTTTAATTTCAGTCTTATTTGATAAGCTTACTGAGTTTGAACTTTAAAAAATCTCCTTACAGCCAAGGAAATATGATTGATGTTTGTATTCATATACATATGTAGTAGATATAAAGAAATAATTACCTCTTTATTTTTGAAATCATATTGGAAACCTCATCAAATAATCCCTCAGACTTTTTTTTCTATTAAAAAAGAGTAAAATATTTTTCTTTTAAGGTATATTGAGTGTAGAATGTTGTTTATTACTTAAAAATATTTTTGAGATGACTAATAACTTATTTAATTTTAATTTTTAGGGTAAATTGAAAGTTAAACTATTTGAGGTCTCTTGTGAAATACTGAAAAATTTTGGAAAATGATTTGGATTATTTACTGTCTTTTAGAAAACGTGGTTTGTTAGATCAACACTTTTTACTAAAAGAAATTATTTAACATCCATATTTTAAATCTCTAAAATATAGAATTTTATCAGATGAATATGCAGTCTCTAAAACTTAGTATTCTAGTTTAATGACTTATATACTGTTTACCGCGACCTGTAGGAGTGTAAGAAATGTCTTTCTGTTGAGATCCAGTACACATACATATATTTATACACACAAAACATAAACCGGAGTTTCAGAATGTGTGATGCAATAGCTGTATTTTCCATTCTGTTCTGTTTATTTTTCAGTTCATTTGGTTTTTAAATGCTAGTCTCAACCCACTAAATTAAATTCTCTCTTGGAAAATGGGTCATGACTCACAGATCAGCAGACACTGCCGCAGGATAGGACTTGTCCAGCTAACGCTGCCATATGCTTCTGGCAGAAGAAGGCCACATTTATGCAGTGCACACGATAGCGGAAACTCTCCTGTCCCTGAGTCAATGGTAGCCCTTGAAGTGACTTTGGAAGGGAAGAAAATGATGAAATGTCATAGTTCTTGGAAAATGGAGGGGGAAAGTATAGGAAAAGGTAAATGAGAAATGAATTAAGGTGTTTTATAGAGCCAAAGAAAGTGATTTTCACTTTCAAAAAAAATTTTAATTCTCAAGAACAGTAGGGAGCCTTCCATGCCTACTGTCTTCCAAATGATTCTGTATATTTTGTGGCTAGGGGAAGAAATTAAGGTAAGATCTCCATTAGAGGAAAAATAGAAAGAAATGAATATGAGCGAGAAATCGACAATAGAATCAGATCTAGATTTGTTGACATATTCTGTGGCTAAATTAAGTTCTGACAACTTTTTATCCTGCACACTCCCTGACAGAGTGCTTCAGAGTCACTGCTGGACTCTCAGGTGAGCCCATATTGTAACTTGAATGCACTGTTTACAAACAAGTCACATAGTAATTGCAGAGCAGGGTTCCAAAAAGTATTCTATAGTACTAGATCTCTTGCCATTTTTACCAAGTGCTTTTGGCAGCATTACTGCCAGAATTGAGTAAGACTTATAATTGAGTAAGACTTACCGCTTATAATCGCATGTTTCAGTTTCATTATTCTTGTTTTAATGTCCTTAGAAAACTTATCTGCAAGATTATAAGCTCCATAGTTGCTGAGCTATGTCTTGTGTGGTTCCTGTGCATTTAGCCTAGTTCTTGAGACATAAAAGGACTAGATAAATATTTAACATTGTTATTGAAGAATGCCTAGAAAACCAAGTGTTATTTTTTGAGATATAATTGACATATAACATTATATTAATTTCAAGTGTACTACAACATGATTTGATATCTGTATACATTGTAAAATGATCATCACAATAAGTGTTAATACCAGTCACAGTTACATTTTTTTTTTCTTGAGATGGGAAGAACTAAGGTCCACTCTCAGTAACATTCAAATATGCAGTACTGTACTACTAACTGTAGTCTCATGCTGTACATTACCTTTCACCCACCTCACCCATTTCACCCATCTCCCAACCCCCATCTCTGACAACTACCCAACTATTCTTTTATGTGTATGAGCTTTGGCTTTTCTAAATCATTAAGTATTTAGCTGAACCAGTGGTGACACAGTAGATGTTGACCTAGGAGCTGAGATTCCAGATTTGAAAACCCCAAAGTCACTGGTTTGAGCATGGGCTCATCCAGCTTGAACATGGGGTTGCTGGCTTGAGTGTGGGATCGTCAAAATGACCATGTGGTTGCTGGCTTGAAGCCCCGAGTCGCTGGTTTGAGCCCAAAGTCACTGGCTTGAGCTAGGGGTCACTGACTCAGCTGGAGCTCCCCAGTCAAGGCACATAGGAGAAAGCAATCAATGAACAACCAAAGTGCTGCAACTATGAGTTGATGCTTCTCATCTCTCTCTTTCTGTCTGTCTGTCCCTCTCTCACTCTCTCTCTCGCACTTAAAAAAAAGTAAAATCATTAAGTATTTACTAAGAAGTTCATCAAAGTATTTAAAACTCTAGTTCTAACTACATACATTTTTAAGGTATTAAATATACTACCTTAAAACTTTATTTTCCAATCTGTATTACATCTTGAGTTGGGATATCTTTGAGGCAGTCTAATTTGTTTTCTAATTTAAGATTGTGGTTGTAAATTATTAACATCAGTAGCTTTATTTGAAATTTAGATTTTGTGAATACATTATTCTGAAAACATTTTAAATATAGTCCTCAAATTAATTTTCAATTAAGAAAATTAGCATTGCCTGACCTGTGGTGGCGCAGTGGATAAAGCGTCGACCTGGAAATGCTGAGGTTGCCGGTTCGAAACCCTGGGCTTGCCTGGTCAAGGCACATATGGGAGTTGATGCTTCCAGCTCCTCCCCACCTTCTCTCTCTCTCTCTCTCTCTCCCTTTCTCTCTCCTCTCTAAAATGAATAAATAAAATTTAAAAAAAAAAGAAAATTAGCATCTTTCTTAGCTGAAAATTCCAATAACTTTCAATCTCTCTTGAGCTAGACACTTCATTGAAAGATATTATAAAATATTTTAGCATATTCTAGTGTTTTTTTAAAACTAGACTGATGTTGAGCTGAATTCTTGTTAAACATAGTTTAGAAAGAAAAAAAGAATAAACAGGTCTTTTCTTGTAATTTTGTAATGTTCTCAATTAGATGATCTCATGCCTGCTTAAGTATTTATATGCAGTGACGCTTCCACTTTGGTGAAAGGAAATAACCCATTCTGTTTATTATACCAATATTTCACTTCCAAAAAAGAAGTCTCTAACTTGAATTTCAAAGGTACTGATAACCATATAAGTATATATAAAAGATCACATCTAAAATGACTATTGGTGAAGTCATATATCTGACAAATAATGCCACAGTTTCTGATCTAGATTTATATTAGGCACCTAGAAGTTATATATATTTTTATTCCCAGAGAAGGAGAAAAATAATTTTTCCAGTAAATAGTCAATAATGAGGAATATTCACTTGTCATCTTGCCTAATAGTTTCAAAAATGACATTTTAGATCATTTGTCTATCCAGAATTTCTTCTCAATAGATCGCAATATTTTCAAGTTAGATTTGACTAAGTCTTAGTTAATAAAACCAGGTCTCTTAGTGAAAAAGTCATTTAATATAAAACTTGTTTTTGGTCAAAGGAAGCTGAGACTTTGAAAAGCAAGTAATACAAAAATACTTAAATTTAACATATCCCTAATGTATAATAATTTTTAATTTTTATGATCAAATGTTAGAACCATATTGCTACCTCTTTACATATTTCATTTCTTTTCCCCTTCTTTGTCAGTATTTGAAAACTTTCTAACGTGAAAAAAAAAACAGAATAATTTATTGCTTTAAAACCAAAAGTGTGAACTGTTACAGTTAGAACTGTTACCAAACAGAAAGATATAACAGGCAACACTTGTTGAGCACTCTATGTCAGGCACTGTTTTAATTGATTTTTAAGCATCTTATAAAGTGCGGGTGCCCATAGCCTTTTCCAGCTTAGGAAGACATACAAGACTGAGTGACAAGTCCAAGGTTATATATGCTGCCAGCAGATAGTATCGATACATTGCCTCCCGTTATTTTAGAGTATACTATTTAATGTCTGCTACATTGTTACATTTTTATCATATGCAGGATATTATTGTAGCCCTTGAAGCCCTTCTGAGTTTTGCTTGCACAGTAGACCAAAATTATTTTTGTAATTGATACACTACTAGTTAAGGCACTGACTGGACTAAATGCCGTGACTAAAGGAAATGATGTTCCACCACAAGGATTAAGACAGTCACTGTCGTTTGTTTACATAAAAAGATACGGGAGTAGAGAGAGCTCAGAGTTATAATCTCACCTCTGCTACTTAGTCACTGTGGAGTGTTTCTGTTCATTAGCTGTTAATACCAAGAGCTAAGAGTTCTCTATCATGAACATCTGTGAATCTGTGAAATATTAAAAGTCTCCTTATTATAACAAAAACCAGAAAGTTTTCTTTCTGTTACCAGAGCATCTTTTTTGAAGTTTATTGTGTCATATATTTCTCCTTAGCCATCATTTTTTAGAAGGACTAATCCTACTTGTTTGTCTTTTGTATTAAATTCTATTTTATTATTATTACTTCTTAATATCCAAGAGATTTGGGTGAATGTATTGTATAGTTATTAATTTTAAACAGTCTCTAGAAATCTACTTTTTTTTATTCCAGAAAGTACACCTTTATTATTTTTTAAATTGAGGTGACGTTGGTTAGTAAAATTATACAGGTTTCAGGTGTACAATTCTATAATACATCATCTGTAGATTGTATTGTGTGTTCAACATTCCAAGTCAAGTCTCCTTCTATCACTATTTAACCCCTCTTTACCTTCTTCTTTCTCCCCCTACCCACTTTCCCTCTTGTAATTACCATACTATTGTTTCTTTCTTTAAAAAAAAACCAAACAGCTGGCAGGAAATCAGGTATGTAAAAAAGAAATCACCTGAACACTTTGTGCTCTGATTACCTCAGAGAGAAAGAGTTTATGTCTCATTTGCAAGATATTTTTTCAACTCACTGTGAGTTTTGGTAGGTATATGAAAAGTAGTTTCTCATTTTCTGGCTCCAAGTTGAGTATATGCTTTATGAGCATAGCTGGAATGAAAACATTTTAATGTTTTTCAAGATCAGTATATCTTTGAGCCATTTTGATAATATAGGGCTGATGTTAGCTACAAAAAGAATTATAGCGGAATTGCAGGAAGATAAAACAGATGTTTTTTAAGTTTCAGGATGAGTAGGTTAGGTGCATAGCACAGGGTAAATGGATGATGGAAAAGGCAGTTGCTGTGAGAATAAGCAAGGAGATGTTCTCATGATGGTTATGGTTTAGCAAAGCATGAATGAAATAAGGCAACATGCACATGATGTAGGTCATCAGATGTCACAGTTTGGAGATTTCTAGAGTGGAATGAAGGCACAC
Source organism: Saccopteryx bilineata (assembly GCF_036850765.1). Classification (NCBI taxonomy): domain Eukaryota; kingdom Metazoa; phylum Chordata; class Mammalia; order Chiroptera; family Emballonuridae; genus Saccopteryx; species Saccopteryx bilineata. The sequence goes on along the minus strand of NC_089490.1, from coordinate 62,136,078 downwards.
ACAAAAAAGATAGAAATTGTGTTAGTGAGGATAGGTTACTTTTAGTATTAAACTATTCCATGCTGTTGTTAATGTAAGGAAGTAATAGGAGATATGACTGAAGAGGTAAATTAGTGTCCTCAGTTTTCTCATTTGTAAAATGGGGATACCAAGAGAAAAATAATAGTAAATTAGCTAATGCTTGTGAAGCATTCAAACAGTGCTTGGCCCTGAGTGTGGGTGCTACCTTCATCACCTTTATCATCATCTCAATCATTCATTTACTTAGGTGACAAACAAAAATAAAAAGTCTTTTCTCTCCAGGAACTTAAGATATATATACAAACAGCAAAAAAGCAAAGAATAATATAAAAATAAGCATAAGGGAGGTATGAGCCAATTTCTGGGAAGGAGCAATCCTTTCTTTCTGGGAGTGGTGTATGATTTGTGTCAATTGCTTGGCAAATACATACTGCTTGTAAAGTCTTATATTTGCCACTATTCTTATTTACCGTCTAAGATTTTACTGCTGTTTATCTTGCCACTGAAACTTTCCATGTTTTTTTTTTTTTAAATAAATTTTTATTAATGGTAATGGGATGACATTAATAAATCAGGGTACATATATTCAAAGAAAACATGTCTAGGTTATTTTGTCATTAAATTATGTTGCGTACCCCTTGCCCAAAGTCAGATTGTCCTCGCCACCCTCTATCTAGTTCTCTGTGACCCTCCCCCTCCCCCTAACTCTATCCCTCCCTCCCTCCCTCCCATGTCCTCCCTCCCCCCACCCCTGGTAACCACCACACTCTTGTCCATGTCTCTTAGTCTCATTTTTATGTTCCACCAATGTATGGAATCATGTAGTTCTTGTTTTTTTCTGATTTACTTATTTCACTCCTTATAATGTTATCAAGATCCCACCATTTTGCTGTAAATGATCTGATGTCATCATTTCTTATGGCTGAGTAGTATTCCATAGTGTATATGTGCCACATCTTCTTTATCCAGTCTTCTATTGAAGGGCTTTTTGGTTGTTTCCATGTCTTGGCCACTGTGAACAGTGCTGCAATGAACATGGGGCTACATGTGTCTTCACGTATCAATGTTTCTGAGGTTTTGGGGTATATACCCAGTAGAGGGATTGCTGGGTCATAAGGTAGTTCTATTTGCAGTTTTTTGAGGAACCACCATACTTTCCTCCATAATGGTTGTACTACTTTACAGTCCCACCAACAGTGAATGAGGGTTCCTTTTTCTCCACAGCCTCTCCAACATTTGCTATTACCCGTCTTGTTGATAATAGCTAATCTAACAGGGGTGAGGTGGTATCTCATTGTAGTTTTGATTTGCATTTCTCTAATAACTAATGAAGCTGAGCATCTTTTCATATATCTGTTGGCCATTTGTATCTCTTCCTGGGAGAAGTGTCTGTTCATGTCCTCTTCCCATTTTTTTATGGGATTGTTTGTTTGTTTGTTGTTGAGTTTTATGAGTTCTTTGTAAATTTTGGATATTAGGCCCTTATCTGAGCTGTTGTTTGAAAATATCATTTCCCATTTAGTTGGCTGTCTGTTTATTTTTATATCAGTTTCTCTTGCTGAGCAAAAACTTTTTAATCTGATGTAGTCCCATTCATTTATCTTTGCCTTCACTTCTCTTGCCATTGGAGTCAAGTTCATAAAATGTTCTTTAAAACCCAGGTCCATGATTTTAGTACCTATGTCTTCTTCTGTGTACTTTATTGTTTCAGGTCTTATATTTAGGTCTTTGATCCATTTTGAATTAATTTTAGTACACGGGGACAGGCTGTAGTCGAGTTTCATTCTTTTGCATGTGGCTTTCCAGTTTTCCCAACACCATTTGTTGAAGAGGCTTTCTTTTCTCCACTGTGTGTTGTTGGCCCCTTTATCAAAGATTATTTGACCATATATATGTGGTTTTATTTCTGGGCTTTCTATTCTGTTCCATTGGTCTGAGTGTCTATTTTTCTGCCAATACCATGCTGTTTTGATTATCGTGGCCCTATAATATAGTTTAAAGTCAGGTATTGTAATGCCCCCAGCTTCATTCTTTTTCCTTAGGATTGTTTTGGCTATTCGGGGTTTTTTATAGTTCCATATAAATCTGATGATTTTTTGTTCCATTTCTTTAAAAAATCTCATAGGGATTTTGATGGGAATTGCATTAAATTTGTATATTGCTTTGGGTAATATGGCCATTTTGATTATATTTATTCTTCCTATCCAAGAACAAGGAATATTTTTCCATCTCATTGTATCTTTTTCGATTTCCCTTAACAATGCTTTGTAATTTTCATTATATAGGTCCTTTACGTTCTTTGTTATGTTTATTCCTAGGTATTTTATTTTTTTTGTTGCAATCGTGAAGGGGATTATTTTTTTGAGTTCGTTTTCTAATATTTCATTGTTGGCATATAGAAAGGCTATGGACTTTTGTATGTTAATTTTGTATCCTGCGACCTTACTGTATTGGTTTATTGTTTCTAATAATCTTTTTGTGGAGTCCTTCGGGTTTTCGATGTATAGGATCATATCATCAGCAAAAAGTGATAGCTTTACTTCTTCTTTTCTGATATGGATGCCTTTTATTTCTTTGTCTTGTCTGATTGCTCTGGCCAGAACTTCTAGCACCACGTTGAATAAGAGTGGAGAGAGTGGACAACCCTGTCTTGTTCCTGATTTAAGGTAGAAAGTCCTCAGTTTTATGCCGTTTAATAGGATGTTGGCTGATGGTTTATCATATATGGCCTTTATCATGTTGAGATATTTTCCTTCTATACCCATTTTGTTGAGAGTCTTAAACATAAAATTGTGTTGTATTTTATCAAAAGCCTTTTCTGCATCTATTAATAAGATCATGTGGTTTTTGTTCTTTGTTTTGTTGATATGGTGTATTACGTTAACCGTTTTGCGTATGTTGAACCATCCTTGAGATTCTGGGATGAGTCCCACTTGATCATGATGTATTATTTTTTTAATATGTTGTTGTATTCGGTTTGCCAGTATTTTGTTTAGTATTTTAGCATCTGTATTCATTAGAGATATTGGTCTGTAGTTTTCTTTCTTTGTGCCATCCTTGCCAGGTTTTGGTATGAGGGTTATGTTGGCCTCATAAAATGTGTTTGGAAGTATTGCTTCTTCAATTTTTTGGAAGACTTTGAGTAGAATAGGAACCAAGTCTTCTTTGAATGTTTGATAGAATTCACTAGTATAACTTGTCTGGGCCTGGACTTTTATTTTTGGGGAGGTTTTTAATAGTTTTCTCTATTTCCTCCCTGCTGATTGGTCTGTTTAGGCTTTCTGCTTCTTCATGACTCAGTCTAGGAAGGTTGTATTGTTCTAGGAATTTATCCATTTCTTCTAGATTGTTGTATTTGGTGGCATATAATTTTTCATAGTATTCTACAATAATTCTTTGTATATCTATGATGTCTGTGGTGATCTCTCCTCTTTCATTTTGGATTTTATTTATTTGAGTCCTGTGCCTTTTTTCCTTGGTGAGTCTTGCCAAGGGTTTGTCAATTTTGTTGATCTTTTCAAAGAACCAGCTCCTTGTTTTATTGATTTTTTCTATAGTTTTTCTGTTCTCTATTTCATTTATTTCTGCTCTGATTTTTATTATCTCCTTTCTTCGGCTGGTTTTGGGTTGTCTTTGTTCTTCTTTTTCTAGTTCCTTAAGGTGTGAAGTTAAGTGGTTTACTTCGGCTCTCTCTTGTTTGTTCATATAGGCCTGAAGTGATATGAACTTTCCTCTTATTACTGCTTTTGCTGCATCCCAGAGATTCTGATATGTCGTATTTTCATTTTCATTTGTCTGTATATATCTTTTGATCTCTGTGCTTATTTCTTCTTTGACCCATTCATTTTTTAGAAGTATGTTGTTTAGTTTCCACATTTTTGTGGGTTTTTCCCCCTCTTTTTTGCAGTTGAATTCTAGTTTCAAGGCTTTATGATCAGAAAATATGCTTGGTACAATTTCAATTTTTCTAAATTTGCTGATCTTGTCTTTGTGGCCCAACATATGGTCAATTCTTGAGAATGTTCCATGTACACTAGAGAAAAATGTATACTCTGTCGCTTTGGGATGAAGTGTCCTGTAGATGTCTATCATATCCAGGTGTTCTAGTATTTTGTTTAAGGCCACTATATCTTTATTGATTCTCTGTTTGGATGACCGATCTAGAGCCGTCAGCGGTGTATTGAGGTCTCCAAGTATGATTGTATTTTTGTTAGTTTTTGTTATAAGGTCAATAAGTAGCTGTCTTATATATTTTGGTGCTCCTTGGTTTGGTGCATATATATTAAGGATTGTTATGTCTTCTTGATTCAACTTCCCCTTAATCATTATGAAATGACCATTTTTGTCTCTGAGTACTTTTTCTGTCTTGTAGTCAGCATTATTAGATATGAGTATTGCTACGCCTGCTTTTTTTGGGGTGTTGTTTGCTTGGAGTATTGTTTTCCAGCCTTTCACTTTGAATTTGTTTTTATCCTTGTTGCTTAGATGTGTTTCTTGTGGGCAGCATATAGTTGGATTTTCTTTTTTAATCCATTCTGCTACTCTGTGTCTTTTTATTGGTAAGTTTAATCCATTTACATTTAGTGTAATTATTGACACTTGTGGGTTCCCTACTGCCATTTTATAAATTGCTTTCTGTTAGTTTTGTATCTAGTTTGATTCTTCTCTTTTGTTTTTCTATCATTTGTTTTTGTTTGTTTGTGTTCCATACTTCTTTCCTCTGTTGCTACCTTTTTTAAGTCAAGTGTTTTTGTGGTGGTTTTTTCAAGGGTGGTTACCATTAAGTAATGAAAAGGGTACCTACCATATTCATTGTAGTACCGTATCTTATAAGTATTTCTGCACTTCATCGTCTTTTGCTACTGTTAATCTCCATCCTCTCCCCCCTTTTTTTCCTTTGTTGTCACAGTTTAAGTTTGGTTTTATTGTGTTCTTGGTGGAGCTGTTACTTGTGGTGTTGTTTTCTTTTGTTCTTTGAATCTGGTTGGAAAACCCCCTTTAGTATTTCCTGGAGTGGGGGCTTTCTGTTGATAAATTCTCTCATCTTTTCTGTATTTGTGAATGTTTTTATATCTCCTTCATACTTGAAGGATAGCTTTGATGGGTATAGTATTCTTGGCTGAAAGTTCCTCTCTTTCAGGGCTTTAAATATTGGGATCCACTCTCTTCTAGCTTGTAGAGTTTCTGCTGAGAAATCTGATGATAATCTAATAGGCCTTCCTTTACATGTTGTACTCTTCTTTTCCCTGGCTGCCTTGAGAATTTTTTCTTTGTCATTGGTTTGTGTCATCTTTATTATGATGTGCCTTGGAGTGGGTTTGTTGGGGTTAAGAAAACTCGGTGTTCTGTTTGCTTCTTGAATTTGAGGCTTTAGTTCTTTCCACAGGCTTGGGAAGCTCTTGTCTATTATTTGTTTGAGTATATTCTCCATTCCATTTTCTTTCTCTTCTCCCTCTGATATACCTATTATTCTTATGTTATTCTTTCTGATGGAGTCAGACAATTCCTGTAGGGCTTTCTCGTTTTTTATTATTTTTGAGTCTCTTTCTTCTTCTCTCTGTTGTGCCTCAAGTTGTTTGTCTTCTATTTCACTAATCCTATCCTCAATCTGGGCTGTTCTGTTAGCTAAGTTTGTTACCTCGTTTTTCAGCTCGTGAATTGAGTTTTTCATTTCTGTTTGATTTGTTTTAATAGTTTCAATTTCCTTGGTAATATATTCTTTGTGTTCATTGAGTTGTTTTCTGATCTCCCTATATTGCCTTTCTGTGTTTTCTTGTATATCTCTGAGTATTTTTAAGATTTCTATTTTAAATTCTCTGTCATTTAGCTCCAAGGCTTCCAATATGTTAAGTCTTTTCTCCATAGATTTTTCCACATCTATTTGTGTTACCTCTCTTTTTTTGTATCCATAATATTCGATTTCCTCTTTCTTATTGGCATCTGAGGGTGGTCTTGTTGATAGCACTAATTAGAATTAATAAAGAGTAAAAAGTAAAAAAAAAAAAAAAAGGGTAAAACACCCCACAAAGAAAAAACAAACAGTAATAATTTATTATTTCCCCCTTTTTTTCTTTCTTCTCTTTCTTTCCTCTCCCCTCCTCAGGGAAATATCGTGCCTATAATGGAGGGCCTGATTTGGGGTGAAGAGTTCAAGGGGCAAAAAAAGGGAGTAGGGACCTACTAAATGCAAAAAAAAAAAAAAAAAAAAAAAGGAAGAAAATTTTAGACAAGCATAAGATGATTTGCTTGTAAGTGATGGTCAACTAAGAGATATAATGAGAGGGATAAGAGGGAACCAGAAAAAAGGACCAAAAAAAGAATAATAAAGAAGAAAAAAATAAAAATAATAAGTAAAAATCTGTTGTATTAAGTGGAGCGAAGACTAAATACAATGGAGACCTTGGGTTGGGAGGACCCAAAATGCCACAAAAATAAACAAACAAGAAAAAAACAAAAACAAAAGCAAAAAAGAAAAATAAAGCCAAAAAAAGCCTTGAGTCCCAAATTAACTAATTTGTTCGTGATTGAGGATTAAATGGGAGGAAAGTAAAACGAGAAAAGAAAAAACGAATAGAAAGGAAAAAATAAGAAAAAGAGAAAAACGAAGGAAGAAATAAAAAAGGAAGAGAAAAAAACAAAATAAAGCAAATAAAAAAAAAAACAAAAGAGGAGAGAGTGAGAGTTAAGTGTTTTGGAGTATAACCTTAAAGGAGGGTGAGGATGAAGAAGAGAAATAAAATGTAACACTTATGGGTAGTGTAGTTCAAGAAAAGGGAAGCATAAGATGGGCAGAGAATAGAAGGACCGAGGTGGAGGAAATAAAGGCAATAAGATAGAAGAAACAAACAACAACAACAAAAAAATTAGTGGAACAAGTTGTAAAGTCTGTGGATTTTTCTTGATTTTGAGAGGTTAACGTCTTCCTTTTTCTTTTCTCTCCCTCTTCCTGGTCGGTGACTCTGTACCCCAGGCTCTGCCCCTGTGTCACACTTAGGTAGGGATTTGCAGTTGATGGATTCTATGGCAATGTCATATAATTGACTTTAGTCTTGCTGGTAGTCAAGGCTTGTTGGCGTTTGCAGGGTCCAACGATGAGAGAGTTTGCTTTCCTGGATTCTCTCTCCTAGTCCCCCCTTCCTGAATTAGCAGCCTGGTGATCCAGCTATAAGGCTGCAACTGCTTCTGCCTGGGGAGTAAGAGGCTCAAAGAGATGGGAAATCCCCACTCTATCCCCACTCAGTGCAAGGCTTTGGGAAAGGCTCTGGCAGTCAGGGCCTCCAGTGTAATCAGGCGGGGGTGGGAGTCAATTGTTGTCAAGGTGACTGTTCAGCGCCTAGCATTCAGTTGGACCTCTCAAACCAGGCTTTCCACACTTTGTAGCCTGTTTTGGCTGGGAAGAAGAGGCACTAGTCTCTGCTTGCGACTAGTGTAGTATAGATCTTATTATCTGCCAAGTCCCTCTTGTTAGCGTTTATCCCTGAATATGGAGGCTCTATCAATCAGAAGTTGCCCCCGCCCCTTTAGCGAGAGGCACTAAAAAATATCACGCCTCTTGTCTTGGGTCGCTGAACTGAGAGAGATCTTATCAATTAGAACCGAGGGTGCACAGATTTCATGGGTTAAGCTAATTTCAGTGATTGGGTCGCAGCTGTGCTCCCGAAGGTATTTTAGGCTGCCTGCGCACGCCCCTCCCCCAACGCTTGATTGTTAGCTTGAATGGCTGGGTGAGGTGCCCCGCCCACGGAGAGAATCTCCCAAGTAGAAGACCACCCTGGTGCCTCTCCCGCTCGCCCTGCCGCTGGTGGCTGGATCGCACCAGGCACAGGATAATGGGGCACCCTGGGTGTGCGGGCCAGTAGGGCGCTCTGGGCGTGTGGAATGCCCAGGGCACGCGCGCGAATGGGGTGCTCCAGGCACCGGTGGCTGGCGACTCTCACTCGCAGTGCGCGGGCCGCTGGGAACGTTAGCGGTGCTCACTCTGCAACCGTACCGGGTGCGCGCCAGTGGCTGCTCGCGCTCCGGAGTGTGGGCGGTGCTTGCTCTGCAACCGTACCGGGTGCGCGCCAGTGGCTGCTCGCGCTCCGGAGTGTGGGCGGTGCTCGCTCTGCAACCCTACCGGGCGCGCGCCCGCGGCTGCTTGCGGCTCCCGAGTGTGGGCTGACTCACCACAGGCGCACTCCCTCGCGGCTTGAATGAACGTCGCTGCGGTAGCTTCCTCCACACCCTCGTCTCTCAGATTCAAGTGATAACAGTCCTTTCGCTTTCAGTTTGTGTGGAACTCCGGAATGCTCCGAGGATAAATTTTTCTGTTTCTAGTTGATAAATTTGTTGTGATTTAGGGGAGATCTGTCGGACACGCTGCTCACGGCGCCATTTCCGTGACGTCACTCCGAAACTTTCCAAGTTTGAAGTGAGAAAGTACAGTGTGTCTGTAAAGTCATGGTGCACTTTTGACGGGTCACAGGAAAGCAACAAAAGACAATAGAAATGTGAAATCTGCACCAAATAAAAGGAAAACTCTCCCAGTTTCATACCTATTCAGTGCAGTTTGATGTGGACTCACGCACAGATTTTTTAGGGCTCCTTACGTGTAGCTATCCTGTGTAGCCTCTATAGACTCGTCAGTGACTGATGGCCTACCAGAACGGGGTTTCTCCACCAAACTGCCGGTTTTCTTCAACTGCTTATCCCACCGAGTAATGTTATTCCTATGTGGCGGCGCTTTGTTATAAACCCGCCGATATTCACGTTGCACTTTGGTCATGGATTCGAATTTAGCGAGCCACAGAACACACTGAACTTTCCTCTGTACCATCTACATCTCGACTGGCATGGCCGTGGGCTGCTCCGCTGTATACACGGTGTTATGTCATCATCTGCGAATGCGCACATGCTGCCACATCATCCTACAGAAACTGGGAGGGTTTTCTTTTTATTTGGTGCAGATTTCACATTTCTATCATCTTTTGTTGCTTTCCTGTGACCGGTCAAAAGTGCACCATGACTTTATGGACACACTGTATATACCTTACAGACTGAAGTACGAGTATCGTATGCTCAGTATGGTAATGAGTAGCCTTGGAAACCTAATAAACTTTTTGGGTTACTTATAACTGTTGGATTCCTTTCTTATAATAATATCACATACTTTAGGTAGACACAGTATTGATTAAGAAATGAATGTTGCTTTCTCTAAAATAAGAATGTATTCCCCATATTCTTCATGGATTACCATATGCTGATTCCACCAAATGTCTGGTTTAATATTTTGCTGTAGTAGAGTGGGGTCATTGACATTATTTAAAAATATATATTACTTGGCCCTGGCCAGTTGGTTCGGTGGTAAAGCATTGGCCCGGCATGTGGATGTCCCAGGTTCGATTCCCAGACACACAGGAGAAGTGACCATCTGCTTCTCTACCCCTCCCCCTTTTCTCTCTCTCCCCTCCTCTTCCTCTTCCCTTCCTGCAGCCATGGCTCGATTGGTTCAAGTGCATCAGCCCAGGAACTGAGGATGGCTCCATGGAGCCTCCACCTTAGGCACTAAAAATAGCTCTGTTATGAACAGGGACCCAGATGGGCAGAGCGTTGACCCCAGATGGGGGTTGCTGAGTGGCTGTTGGGTGGATCCCAGTCAGGGCTTGTGCAGGAGTCTGTCTCTCTGTCTCCCTTCCTCTCACTTGGAAAAGAAGAAAAAAAAATATGACCATATTGAACTGGAAAAAATTAAGAGTGAGAATCAAAATTGCTAAATCGCTAATCATTTAAAAGTTTTTTGTTTGATATCATAATTCCCTTAAGCTGATGAAAAACGAGAAGCTCACAGTTATAGATTTCAACAAATTGAAGTTTTCAAAATGTTGCTTACATTTCTCTCTTGAGAGAAAACAGTTATTGTGTGGTAAAGAGCATATTGTAGCTTTGAGAAAAGTGTGTATTAAAACCGTGTAAAGGTGGGAAAGTGCCTCTGCTTCTATGGTAGAAATCATTGTAAACATTTGAGCCAATAATACCTAGATGTCTGATTTACTAAAAGAAAATTTGTGAACATTTTATTTGCTGGAATCTTTTGTTTTTATGTTTTCATAGAGTACATTCATGATTAAGATGAAAGTTGTTTTGTCTAAGTTTTAAAACATGAAACAATTCCTTTTAATACAGTATTTTCTTCACAGTTAGGTGGAACATTGAATTTATCATAGCAAACAAATTGTCTCATAGATTATATCATTTTCCCAAAAAGTAAACTGATAGATATTTTACTTGTTTTCAGAAATTCCGTGGTCACAGGTATTTGCAGTGGCTTTTAAACTCTTAAAACACAGGCTTGTATGGGATGATACATGAATTAATTTTCCAGCTTTTGACAAAATTGAATCCTGAAACCATCCATATACATATGACAGTCACGTCTAGAGAGTAATTAGCTTGCTATAAATACGAGATTTCCTTGAGGAAATTGCTCATGCTCTGTAACCAATAGAGGAATTTGGCAGATGAAGGAGAAGTATACCTTCTCCCAAAGAGTAGAACCCTTCAGTTTTTAAAGTTTATTTTGTTTCCTGTACTTATTTTTACTCAGATTTAATTGTGAGAAATGTGGCAGGCTGGCGTGTGAGACATGTTTATGCCCTTTCTGGGATGAAGGATTAACTTTCATAATTAGTTTTTAGAAATCTTTATGGAAATTTTTTCATGAATCTATTAAAATGTATGAGGATGATTTACCATTCAATTGAAAAGCAAACAAATCCCTGAACCTTCGGGTAGACTTTAGAACTACGTGAACCTGGTGGGATTCTTACGCGTTTTATGTACTGTTGTAGATGTACCTTGCTTTTCATCTATACAATGGATTGACAACATCTGTGTCCTAGAAATATTGTATGAATTGTATAAATAATATGGATAAAGCACCCATCACAATAGCAGGCTTATAAAGGTCATTTTAAAAAATGGTGTTTCCTTCTACCCGGTCACTCTCTCCCAAGGCATTTAGCAAGCCATTGCTAATAGGGGCCTTATTTCTTTATCACCTTGGGATCCAGATCATTAGAATCTTCAGATGGTCCTTCTTTTTTACGTTTTTCTTTCATATGAGAAATTGTGACATGAGAGCTAACTGAGAAAATAACTAAAATCACGGGTTTAAGAAAAAAAATTGTTATGGGGAACGTGGACTCCCTAAAAGTTGATAGGCCTGGGTATGCGGGAGCGCTGTGCTTAGAGTTCATGTCTGTGACAGAGTTCCAGCGTAAAGAGACACAGTGAGCCCAGGTGGTCTGTTTCAAAGCCAGGCTTTGGTTTTAATGTATAAATAACTCATGGAATATCCAGCCTTTTCCAATTTAGGTTGACAAAGAATAGAATGAAAGTAAACCAAATAGTCTGTTATTTGCCTTCATTTACTACCACTAATAGTTTTATGCTAAAGCATATATTGATTAAATAAGAATGAACCACATACGGCTTAATTTCTTTATTTAGTTTTATTTTCTTGTTTAAAATGAAAGTAGAAGGAAATGGAATGGAGGAAAAATTCTTCTGTTTATGTAATACATTATCATAATTTTCTACATAAGTTGAGTGTAGAATAACCTCAGGAAAATAAATGGGAAAGCAGACTAACAGAGTTGCCCTCCCTCCAGTGTCTGCCAAACTGTGTACCTAGGTTAAGGCGTTCAGTTCCATCAGCAGCCACCTGGCAGATCGGAGCCTTACACTTCAGGCCACACAGTTTAAAACTGCTAGCACAGAGCAGCGGGCTGGCCTCCCCGCTGTGCCGCACCTGCGCAGTGCATGTGTATTAAAAACGCTGCGTCAGGATTTTAATCTAGTTCTCCCTACTCCAGAGTTCTCTATATTCTCATGTAGTATTAGTCTCATCTCAATAATCTAGCAAAATGAGGAAGATACTGTGCAGAATTGTCTTTAAACTGTATGCCATGTAGTTTATATGTGAAGAAGTAAAAAGGAAGCAGTGGGATATGTTGGGAGGAAATAAACATATTGGGTGTGATATTTAGAGTTCTCATCTTTGTCTTAAAGCAGTTTTTTTAAATTAATTTTTTATTAAATCATGTCCAAGATTGCGTCTAGTTTCTTTTTTTAACCAAAACTAAAATACAGTCATTTATGATTATTTGACTTTTAAGGATTTTAAAACAAAGATGAAAATATTCAGAGTGAAATAAAATAGTAATGCTTTGAGAATTTTATTCAGACTATATGGGTAAGATCTTTGGGGTCGGAGGAAAGTAAATTTGAAACCTTTAATGACTGGCTGGCTGAATTTTGTAAACACTGTAACCTCATAGTAAACACTGTCCATCCTTCCTTATAAACTTGATCTAGAGTACCAAAGGGTGATATATTAATTAACATGAATAAATTAAAACTATTCTAAAACAGTCTTTCTCATAGAGCAGAATTGAGAATAAGTTAGGTCTATCAGAGGGTACACCATACTGGCTTCCTAAAAGAACAGATTTATTCCAGGATATTCAACAAATGCCTATATCAGAGACAGAGGTCAAACGAGGCCCTCCTCATTCAGCAGGGCAGAGTTAACCCTGACTGTGAGAGAATTGTGATTGGTTTCTTTCTGATACAAATATACTTCTACCTGCCTTCCCAGAGGGGGTGGCAGAAGAGACCTTTTTGATTTGTCAAAATATGACTGCACAATAATATGAGCTGAAGAAATATTTGTTGTATAAATGACCTAGTGCTCTTAAAAGGGAAAATGTGCCCCTATTTCTGTATGAAAGAGGAGAGGGCTGACTTGTATGATGAAGCATTTTTAGATACCAGAGTACGTACTAGAAAACACAAGTGCTATATAGACATTTAAAGGCTATAAATAGAAATAATCCCACACATCCCAATGCTGCATTAAAGTATATGTTAGGCTGTGTGCTATAGGTGAAAGACTGAGGACAGGTAATCAGGAATGTAGGGTTTTGGTCTTGAACCTGTCGTTTTCTGGCGCACAGCAGTTAGTTGTATATGAGTGCATTGAGGCCTCCTCTTTCTAGGCCCTGGAAGGTTTATAAATGAAAGGCAAGCTTTCTGTTCTTACCCTAACCTCTGTTGGAAGGTTTGATTTATTCCTGTTTCTACTTTCTACTTTCTGAATCTGGTATTTAAAATCTGAAATACACCCCCCCACACACACACACTATACAATTGCACTATATACATACAGATATACTTGTAAGCACGTTCACCTCCCACCCCCAAACACAGGAAACAAATACAAAAGACTTTATTACTTCTGTGTTTAGTTTTTCCCTGTTACTTTATCTGCATTTGGTAGTTTTCTGGATGAACGTAGAGAGAAAGGATGAAAAAAAGAGTGAGCCTAGCAAACTACTACTCAAGCTTAACTCCAGGTCTTTGTCCATCAGTGATAGAGTTTTTCTTCCTTAAGTGTCCTTACTCAAATTCTACCTCTAGCTACAGTAACATATGCTCCTCCAACCTCTTTAAAGGAGTAAGAACTATTAATAGAAACAATAATATATAAATACAGTGGAATATCTCAATTCTTGTTCTGATAATCTGTCTACTATCATTTCTCTCTCAATGGTGCTTATAGCTTTGCTATTTCTTTTACATATTAAATATTTATCAGGAGTTTTGTTTTTTTGTTTTTTTGTTTTTTTTTCCTTATTTTTCTGAAGCCGGAAACGGGGAGAGACAGTCAGACAGACTCCCGCATGCGCCTGACCGGGATCCACCTGGCACGCCCACCAGGGGGCGACGCTCTGCCCATCTGGGGCATCACTCTGTTGAGACCGGAGCCACTCTAGCGCCTGGGGCAGAGGCCAAGGAGCCATCCCCAGCGCCAGGGCCATCTTTGCTCCAATGGAGCCTTGTCTGCAGGAGGAGAAGAGAGAGACAGAGAGGAAGGAGAGGGGGAGGGGTGGAGAAGCAGATGGGTGCTTCTCCTGTGTGCCCTGGCCAGGAATTGAACCCGGGACTTCTGCACGCCAGGCCGACGCTCTACCACTGAGCCAACCGGCCAGGGCCTATCAGGAGTTTTATATGTCCAAGTTATATTTTATTTTCTGCAATTCCTTTTTGCAAAAATACTTCCTTTAAAACTGTTTCATTATATTACTTTCCTTAATGAGTATTCAAAAGAACCTCCAAATTTGAATTTATATCTTACTAGTAGGCCATTTATTAAGTCATCTGTTGGATCATTAATAAAGTGATAAATTATTAGAGACTTGAAGCCAACCCTTTGTACACTCAGAGCAGTCTCTTAATGGCATGTTACAATATATATGTCTTTTCTTGGTCTGCAGCCTTTCAGCTTTGTGCAGTCCTATTGAATATTTTTATTAAGGCTACTTTGAGCAAATTTGGCAAGTCATATTTCTTGAGACAATTTTCCAATTCTTCTGTTTGCAGATTTGGTGGGAAATTTTGATGGAGATACTTTTTAAGATTTTTCTGTGGAAAATTATTTTAGAAGAAAATGTAGGCTCATTTTAGAATGGCAAATAGAAAGGTAGAAACCTATTGTATATTCATTTTTATTCACAGTTCTAAGTCACTGTTTAAAATAGGAATCTTACACAACTACTCACAAGAATGTGAAGGGTTAATATTTATAAAGACCTTTGAGTTTTTATCAGTAGAACTGTGTAAATAGATTACTTATTTAAAATTTGCATATTTGCAGTGCTTCTCCTATTTGGTCACTTGATGCAAAAGAGAATGACATTTATCTTTTTCTCTTACTGTAAACAATATTGATGAATGCTGGGTGGATGAGTCATTATCTTTCATATTTTAGGAAGCAGAAAATTCTTGGTTTATAATGAATATGATACTTGAACTATTTTGTGTGTTTGTTTCCCATCTGGTAGATGGTTTGCTTGCTTTCTCTCTCCTGCCTGTTTTCCCCTTCAATCTTCCTAATCGCTAACGTCCTCTTTCCTCTTTGACTAGATAGCATACGCACATCCACAGAGGTAGGAGGAGCCTAAGTTTATGTGGCAGCATGGTTGAAAGGGACTTGAACTCAGAAAACTATGGTTGATTCAACTACTAATTATCCTTTTGACTATATAGATTGAGTTTATTTGTTTTGGTTTGGGTTGGTTTGGTTTTCAG
Source organism: Saccopteryx bilineata (assembly GCF_036850765.1). NCBI lineage: Eukaryota > Metazoa > Chordata > Mammalia > Chiroptera > Emballonuridae > Saccopteryx > Saccopteryx bilineata. The sequence continues at coordinate 62,120,928 of NC_089490.1, read as the reverse complement.
GCCCAAAGTGCATAACAGTTCATGTATATGCTTTGAAAATTTTTATTTTAATACTATGTACTAGGCACTGTATTAAAGTTCATCTTGATTGAGCTTTATTCTCAAGCTGAAGATAATCCAGTAGATTGTCTTTCTAAGAGAAGGGAACAGTGAGGTGCGATAGCTGTTAAGAGTATCTCAAAGAAGCACAGAATCTGACATTAGAGAGTGCTTCGCAGAGAACGTGACCCTGTAAAGAGAAGTGGCCAGCCAGAGGGGACGGGGGAGGAGATGCCTGCCCTTCAGAGGGAGAATAAGCACCAAGGTATGGAGCAAGAGAGCCTGGCCAGTTCCGGGGATGGAAGTCATTTCATAAGGGCTGGAATGTTTTGAAATCTGATATCATTCTTACAGTTTCTTTGTGTAATGTTCACTAAAGGTTTTTTTCAACACATACTCATTGAGCACCTATTATGTGTTTAGTGAGATGTGGCAGTGGGCAAAACAAGGGCCCTTACTTTGTTTGCTCAAGGGGCTCACCGTCTAAGGTTAGAGTAAGGAATTATACTCTGCAACAATAATATGTGGTACTTCAGGAGCTGACAAAATAGGTTCGGTTCTCTAGAGAAAAATGTCACCTGAAATTATTAAATCAAGCAGCAGCTTCTCTCTGCCAGCATGTTGTGCCAGCAGGACTAGGGAAGAGACGGATGAATGCTTTGCCTGCCAGGGCAGCCTCTTCATGAGTGCTACGAGAAAGCAATAGTTAGGAGTGAGGGGCTCCTCTAGACCCAGTATCTGTTTTCTGTTATTGGATCTGCATGTGTGTTTGTTTTCTCTTTTGTGAGGTACCACAGTGACAGCGGTATTTTTTAGGCATTTACATGTGCAGTAGGAAACATCTAGTTCAGAGGGATTCTCCAGTCTCATTCCCTCTGGCACCTGAAGGCTGCCTAAAAAAGAGGAATTCAGTCATAGAATAAAGAAGTCGTTTACCCTACTCATATGTTTGGATATTCAGGGTCAGTTTTCTTGTAGGTATTCACCAATATTCTGAGATAGCAGTGATTAAACTGACATAAGTATAGCAAAATAGTACATGCTATAAATTAAGTTTAAATTCTCAAATAAGGGTTTTGCTTGTAGCAGGTTCTTAATGTTATGGAGCATAGAACTGTGTGGCCACTGGAAATACAGAGCTGTGGACAAGCCCGTTCGGGGCTTTGTTAGGCTGCTCTGTTGACACATGAATACATTTCATATAATTATCATAAAATTGTGGCCTGGAAATGGAGCAGCCATGGTGCTGCATTCCGGGCTCACATCTATAATAAACTGTAATAAAGTAAACATTTTAAATGGATTTAAGAATAGGCATTACTTGTGATCACAAATGTATGTTCAATTGAAGTGCTTTTGAAAGCTCAATTTAACAAAGCAAACAAATTTCCTGGCATTATCAACATAATTGTTCTCACTGTTGGGTTTTGGTTTCTAAAAAGTTATTTAAGCTTGAAAAACCAAACCGATAAAAAAACAAAATCAGCTAAAGGAAATGTAACTAAAAATGAGCTACTTTGCTTTTTTCATGTCAGATTAAAATAAAAAAATCCCAAATGTTCACTTGGCCACTTCCCCTAATTTGCCAAACCATTGCCAGCCTGTGTAACTTGTAATTTATATTTTATGATTTAATTTGGGGTTAAATCCAGCTGTTTGCTCTGCCATGAGCAAGTTCTGGAATAGAGCCCCATAGCTTTCATGGACTGGTGAAACTCCAGGCTGTGTGATAGTTAAAACAGGGACTTACCCTCCCCTTTCCTAAGAACAGAAAAGGACTAGAATATCCATTTAACACCAAAGTTGGGAAGCAGTACTATATGTAAATTTAGCACCAATTGGTTGGTAGGACTCAAAGGACTGTTGTTTCTGGAATATTCCAAAAGCAAAAATGGAAATAATAGGGTAACATCTGAAGTATGGTAGTAAGAATTTAAAGCAGTCATAATTTGGAGCCTCTGGGCACAGAACAGCACCAGGAGGTGATCACCAGGTCTTCGATGGCATCTGGCACGCAAAGCAGATGCTAGAATGTTTTCAGCTGGTTGGTGCCCATCACTCCATAGTGTGCTCCAATTTTAAATACACTTTCAAAACAAACATCCTTCATGTATTATCAGGTGGCTAGAGCAGACCCTCATGTAGCAGGTGTGCTGCTGGCACAACAGTCCACCCCAGTGGAGGCTACAGGAGCTCAGAGTGGCAGGTGTATCGACTGAAAAGTTGACGAAGGCACAGACCACATGGCATTGGTAGGAGGAGCCCTCTTCAAAGACTCACATGGTGATTTTGCATAGTCATGGAATTGAGGTGACTTTAAACATTAGAGAGAGGCACACTTGTGCGAGAACATCTCATAAAATACTGATTTAAAAGCATACCTGCCAAGCGTACCATTTACCTGCTATATTATATTAAGCACCAAGGTTGTACTACTTTTTAGAGAAATGATTTAAAGCCACCTACCTTATTTATCCTGTTAATTCCAAGTAGTTTAGCATTATAGTCTAGTAAATAATTTCCTTCCTAATAGGTAACCAAAACCACATTATTCAGAATAGGCTCTCTAAAGGCTTGATAAAAGAACAATTGAGTGGTGAATGGCCAAAGATATGGGGATTTTTTTGCCCATATAATTTTGATTTTTGTTCTTTATTCTAGGAGACATCCCCATTAGCCTCATCAAAGACAGGACAATAACCTAAAGGAGAGAGAGAGAGAGAGAGAGGGAGGGAGAGAGAGAGAGAGAATGTATGTAACTAAATGAGAAATTTAATCTGATTTCCAGTGAAATCTTGGTACTTGTAAATTGTGACAATTTTGATCTCTCAAAGATAGGGCAACCAGATACTTCTGAATGTAGAGCTTTTTAGATAATAGCTAGTATTTTTTTTTGGCATGTTACATACAAAAAAGGAATCTTTGCATAATTCTTTGCAAAGATTCCTTTTTTTCAAGTATGGAAATAACATATGAACCATTTGTCAGGTCAGGAAAGACTTAGAAGTTACTAGAGGCTGCTAAAAAATTAGACAGCTCTAATCATCACTAAAATCTTTGCTGAATAGGCCTCAACTGAATAGACCTCAACTGAATCTCCAATTCAGAGACCTGGCTCAGGACACCTGGAACTTCCTTTGTGGTCTTCTCTCTATCCACGTTGAGACTTCTCCCACTTTGTTCCTCCTAACTTCTTTCCAGATCCCTTTCCTCAGACTAGTGTTAGCAAACCCCTGGCACTCGAGGCTGGTGTTTTTTGTTATTTGGGGGGGGGGAGGGGTTGCCTCTTTGTTTTTCTCACATGCAGTCTGTTTCTTATCATTTCTGTTTTAGAAGATAAAATTACCTTAAACTTAACATGACCTTCTAGAGTTCAATGTCTCTTTTTAGTTTATGATGACTGCAAAGGATACTCCATTCACTTTGGTTTAACTATTTCTTGATTAGGAGTAAATAGTAATAAAATTCTCATTTTCTTCTAGTATGTTGAATTTCCTAGGTATTACCAAGAGACAGTCTGATGTAGAGCTCTAGATCCAAACACAACCTTGAAAGAATTAAACTGCTCTGATAATTTCCTCATTATTGTAAAATAATGTATATAAAGTGCCCTGCACAGTGCTGGCCTGTAGCAGGTGGTTAATAAACGTTAGCTCTCTTCCCTACCCTTCCCCATGAAGGGAAAAAAGAAATCTCAGTCAATAATTTTAAAAGTAAGTACCTTTGATGAAAATAAATGTCTTGGGTAAAAACATTAAGTTAGTTTTGAGTACAGGTTACCAAAATAATGAATTTGCTACTTCACCTGCCCCCCGGTTTTGTATCTCCTTAATGCATGAATGCACATGTAGATATATTTATTAATAAAGAAAATGGATGAGGCACATCTGTACTTGAGTATTTCAGAATAGAAGTATTTGATTTGATGAGATCCAAGTTTTCTTTCAGCTCCAAAGTACTGGGTTTTAAGAAGGGTAGTTGTGATGTGTTTTGGAAGAAAAAGAATTGTTTTGGTTTTTTTTGAGGAAGGTATTTAGGGAGTGTGAAACATGATGCAGATAATTTATCATAATCATTCTCAAACTGTTAACATTGTCTGAATGGTTTGTGATAACCGTAATACCTGAAGCTGATGAAGTAGATTTAAATAAATCCCATTGTGAATGTCATTCAGATAGTACATGGAGACACAAAATAGAACCCCTTAGGGTTCTGAGCAGTGTTATTATCACTCTGTACTTATGTAATGCCTTTGTTGATAATGCCAGGATTTCTCTCTCAAAGAAGAAGAAATATAATTGTTGAGAAAGCATATATAAAAATAAAATGCATTGTACACGGCAAAAAGTGAAAGAATTGCCAATCAGACCTACCAGAAGCAGATTCCTCTGCTGTGGCTGGAAGATCACAGCGGGTGCCTGCTCTAACCTGAGCTGCGGACTTGTAAGAAAGGAATTCTGGAAAGCTTTGTTTACACAGCTGGGTTCCAGGCACCGTAGGAGCTTGGTCACTAAACTAAGGAGTTCTTCAGACCCAGCTAATGACTCAACGGTCTATTGGGCAGTGGGCTCTGGTGCCTGTTAGTGCTGCTGGAGCAAATTGAGTCATCTTGTAGAGTTGATGATCAAAAGGGAAGAACTTCAACATTTTTGTTAGTGTTCTAAGTGGTAGGCAGAACAGGAAAGAAATCTTCACTTATTATTGTAACATTTTGGATTACTTCCACATGCCATGTAGATGTATATCTAGAGGACAGTTCTCTTGAGGTCTCTAAAGAGGGCACAGTTGAAGAGCTGGGTTTAAAATGAATGAGAGAAAGGAGATCAAGTTACATATTACTGGACACGTTGCTAAAGAAATTTATAAAATGAATGTTATTGGGTTCAAAGTGTTAGCAGGTCCTTGGAAAGTAAATGAAGGACTCATTGAGATAAATTTGAACCATGCACTGACATCTTAATGAGTTACCTAGCTCAAACATTAGATTCAGTGTAGTACGAACTTCATTAAGTTGGGTATTTAATGATCATTAAAATGATTTTAAGGTAGGTGTTTGTTACCACCAGAAGTAGATAGACCATCTATCAAATTCAATCTGACAGATGTACTTTATGACTTACTTATTTGCATTAGTTGTGGCAAAGACATCTTAAGTAACAAGCAACATCAGGTAAGTCTGCCATCACACTTAAAACCATTTAGAAAGAAAAACAAGTGTTAGATATGCATATTGCAAATTAGCCTCCTCCCCGTGTTAATGGTAGATTATAAAGCTTCCCTTGGTTACCATCATGTTTGTTATCCCTAGCACGCACTGAGTCCATGACCTGCTTATAATTCTCATCATGCTTTGTACTAAATAGACAGGGAGTGATACATTGTGCCATTGTTTAACAGTCTTTGTAGTAAGTCATTACCTCACCTCACCTGGCAGAGCTACCTGTTTTGTCCATGTGACCTTTTCCTTTTGCTAGTCACGCCCATGGAAAAGATTGTTCAGTCCAGTAACAACTTCTCATTTGCTCTAGAAATCAGACAAAAGCTTTGCAGCTGTGAAGTGCAGCCCATTTTAAAATTAACCTATTGTAAATCCTTAATGATTGAGAAATTCTGCAATTTGCTATGATTTGTGGTTTGGGCTGCAACTGGAATAGCAAACAGCAGAGACAATGCAGGTCAGAGTGGTGTGCATTTAGAAAGTGAAAGAAAAGAAACTTGATAGACGTTGTGCTTTAAGCCGATACATTATGCTCTTCTTCCCTTCACCCGTCACACATCACTTCATCTTCCACCCATAGACTCTCCCAAGTGGAAGTAATTCTTGGAAATAATTACTTAAATTACAGTTTATTACCCAAGAAGTAAGAGCATCCACAATGTAGTCTACTTTTACCTCCATTAATATTTTTTCAATTTACAGCTTATAAGGGAAAAGCAAACACAAGTTTGATTCACAAAGGCGTAGAATTTGAATTGTGACACCAACACAAATTAGTTCTGTATCCTTATTCAAGTTACGTAAACTCTCTGGGCCACAGTGTTCACATTTGAAAATCTCATTGTATTCTCAGTCAGATTAAATTAGATACTGTTTTAGAAAACCTAGCAAGGGTATAATATGTTTCACTGCCACTTACTAGCTGTGAGACCCTAATCAAATGAACTAATTTGTGACTCTGCTTCCCTATCTGTAAAAACAGGATTACTTCTTAGGGTTGTTGTGAGCATTAAATCAATCCATGTAAAGCACTTAGAACAGCACTCACCACCTAGTAAGGATTCAGTAATTATTAACTATTTTGGTTGATATATATTAAATAATCAACAGATAACTGTGTGTACAAATTGTGATAAATAATATATATAAAGGAAAGGTGTAGAGTGCTCTAAGGCAATTTATATGAGCTAGAAAGATAAGCAGAGTTTTTTACTACTCTGGCTTCTACTAAATGCCACATTTAAGGCAATGGGTGGGTTCTGAGATTCGGATCTGGAAAATGATGAATTAAAAGAATTTAGGGCAGAGGTTGTTTAAATTTCCTTGATTTTGCCCCATCTGCAGCACCTCTAAGTCACAAGAAATACAAGTTCCATTTATGAAGTGGATAGATCCAGTCAGTTTAAGTGTTTATGTCCTAACAATTTGGCATGTGTTAAGGACTGTTAAACTTCTCAAACCTTGGGATCAGATTGTATACCACCAGTCTCATTACTGTTCCACACTAATTTTTGTGATACTTGGTTTTTGTCACAATAACTGCCAAACACTCAGCTTTGCAAAGATATGATGTTACTTAAAGGAATCCCACATCAGAACTGTGAACTACTCCCAGCAAGTGGTTTGCCTGGTGTCCAACACATACTGTTGTGTTTCCTTAAAATTTTAAAATATCCCTCCAGTGCTTCTGTCAGTTAGTGGCCGCGCTCTGGGGCACTGCATCGCCCAGTTCGTGAACTGGGCCCCATACCCAAAGACTTTTTGTTTTATATTTAAATGTTTATCTCTTTTTATTGTTTTGTACCTCTATAACAAAAGCCAAGCTGATGTTTATAATTTTTTATGAAATACAGTATATCTTAGAAAGATTTTATTATTTAAAAAATTTAAAGTTAAATATGTATAATGTAGGAAGTTTGGAAAATACAGCAAAACAAGAGAAGAAAAGTTCATTCTAATTCTATCATCCACTAATCACCATCACTACATGTTGTTTTATCTATGTGGTTATTTTATATGAATATTGATTATATTTTGAATAACTATTACTAACTGATTTTATTAGAAGGTAATAACCTAATGTTCAATGGGCGTTTCATGTCTGGAAGTTGTGCTTGTCATTACTTTGAGGTTAAATAAGGCAGAGTTTTAGCTACTTTCTTCTTATTGGCTACTTTCATTAGCTGATTGGAGGGCTCTGAAGACCCCTCATGCCTGAGCCAGACTCCCTGCTGCTGTGTTTCTAACCTGCCAAATGCAAGGTGTGTTATTTGCACAGTCGTTCTTCATTATAGAGGCACAAACATGCATAGATTTTAGTGCAGGAACTTTTCTTTTTAAGTGGTAGGTATAGTCTAGCATATTTTTTAAAAGGGCAACTATATAGTTCAGTAAATGGATATACTGTATTTTCCTATGTATAAGACGCACCTTTTTGGGGAAAAATTTGGAGTATAAAAACTGGGTGCGTCTTAAATGGTGGTTGTAGGTTATTTTTACTCGCATTTCCTGCTTTTCATGCTTGTTTTTGCGCTCGTTGTAGATGAATAGAACTTGAGTTCGATAACTTTATGTAATACATTTCTTTTTTTAATTTTGGGCCCCCACATTAAGTTGCATCTTATACATGGGGAAATATAGTACTTTCTAAAAGTATCAGGACCCTAATATAATGTAGTAATTCTAAAATATCTAATAATTCAAATTAAAGCTGTTTGTATAGTTCTTATATCATAAAGAAAAACTTTTATAATTCTGTTTTATTTCTGATTCACTTGTTTTATTTTTTCTGCCTTTGTTGTGCTAGAAATTGAGTTATTTACATAAAAGTAAGAGTTTTGTTTGATTTCATCTTCTCATAAATGTTTTTGAAATCTACCTTTCGTCACACTATAGAAGTAGAACTTGAATTATCAGAAAGTAAAATAACTTTAGAAAAGAAAAAACGGGCCACTTTGTTTAGCTCCAGAGAGCAGTTCACAAAAGATGGGTAGAAATATCTAAATACAAACATATTTGTATTTATAGTTTCATTGTCATTTTTTCTTCCTCATTCTCACACTAATTTCCTTTCTTTCTTCCTCCCTGTCCTTCTCTCAATAATAATTTTAAATTCTGATTAAAACAAGGAGTGGCAGTACTTGCTTAGCATAGCCTGAACTGTTGAAGAGTAATTTTGTTTCTATACAGTTCTGGTAGAAGACCAGGGCTGACTCCAAGACTGGAGCAGAGAAAATACAAAATGAGCCTGGAGTGGTATCTTGTATTGCTAGAAAGTAAATGCTAAAAATATATTTATTTTGTAAGTAAAAATGGAAGCAAGTTAAAAGGACACAGCAGTCAACTGGAGAGAGTTCCCAGTAGCCAAAACTAGAAATATTTGAGCAACAAAATAAATGACAATGGTATTTTATTATAAACTAAAGAATATAATAAATATCTATGAGTCTATACTGATATAAATAAGCAAATAAATAAATGGAGAAGGGACAGACTTTTCCTACAGAAATTCTAGATAATGTAGAAGGAATAAAGAAAGTAGAATATTTCATTAGCACACAGCAATGATTGCTACAGGCAGGATTCATGGATGAATGCTCAAATTAATGAGCAAAAGTTTAAGGTGAAACAGGATTTTGTATAGCCTTCAGATAGCTATTTCAAGAAACTTATTAATTTCTGTGGTAGTTTTAGTAAATGTCCACAAATTCCTTGATACCCTTCCTTACAGGAAGTGGAGTTTACTTCCCTTTTTGTTGAGTGGGGCTGTACATGGTGACTTGTAACTAAGTGAAAGAGTATAAAAAAAGGATAAAAGTAGTAACTTTACAGTAGAGAACTTGGCAGGCACCATCTTAACTAAGTGGTCTGAGTAAAAATCACCAGTAATAAACCATGTTGATACCCCCAGATATTATGCAGCGAGAAGGGCACTGACCTTTCCCCCCTTGTATTGTCAAATTCTTTTGCATTTTTCCCCCAAAATCAATAACCTCAGTCTAATAAGAAAATATCAGAAAACCCCAAATTGAGGGACATCCTACAAAATATCTGACTAGAACTGGAAAAGTGTCAAGGAAAGTCTGAAAAACTATCGCAGATTAGAAGAGAACATGGAGACATGATGACTAAATGCAATGAGGTTTTCTGGATTGGATCCTTGAACAAATAAAGACAGTGGAAAAACTGATGGAGTCTGAATAAAGTCAGCAGTTTAATTAATTGTGTTGTACCAATGTTCATTTCTTAAAGAAAATAAATGTACAATGATATGTAAAATCCGAATATTAGGTAGGGGTGACTGGAATACTGGTACTCTCTATACTATCTTTACAACTTTTTTATAAATCTAAAATTATTTTTAAATTGAAAGTTTAAAAAAAACTAACTGGTAGCTTTCCAGTTCTAAGGATATTAATTTAAAGTGTCTCTTGAGCAAATTAGTCAGAGAAATCCCCCTCCTCTCATTCCTTTGCGCAGTTCCTCTAAAAGAAAGGTAAAGCTCTTAATAACCAAACAGCTTGCACAGAGCAAGGACAGTAATCTAGAGGCTTCTGTCCCACCACTAAAAATAGAGTTGTATCATTGCCTACTCTGTGCGGGTGTCAACCAATGGTTGTTGGTACCAGTTCAACTCCACTGGAATCCCCCAGTTTGGGGTGCAGTGAAAAAGGAAACTTCATTCAATGCGAACCAGGTCAGTTGGGTTACAGCATGGTTATGAACAGCATGGATACCAGCAGGGGTGGGAGTCAAATAATTTAACAACTGGATCTCTGTCCTGATGACCATTTTAAGTATAAAAAAAGATATACCGAAAGGTAGTTTATCATTTCATGTATTTAAAACTTAAATAAGGACAATAAAAAAGCACACAAAACTAGATTATAAGAAAAAGTTAAAAATATTAATGAAAAAGTATTAAATAATACTTGACCAAAAAACAATAAAACCATTATTTAAGATATTTCCACATTGCTTCTTGATTGGTGTCCTCACAATTATTTTTTCACCTGTGGATGGTATGAACATTACTATGGGTGCTTAGAACATTGCTGTGTAGATGAACGTTAAAAAAGAGTAAGGAATGTAAACTTGTGATTTCCACATTGGACGGGCTACCCAGGTGCCCACTTTAGAGAGAACCTTGATTACAAGTGCCATTTTAACAACCGGTAGCCTAACTCAACCAAAAATTAGGTGTCAGTTTTGCTGAACCGGTGTGAACCAGCTGAACCCACCACTGGCAAGGCCCCTCCAGCTAGATCAGTGGTTTTCAACTGCTGCACCACAAGAATGTTTAAACATGCAGTACCTATTTAGTCAGAGACACTGACCTTTCCCCCCTTGTATTGTCAAATGAAAACAGGACAGCAGCCAACATAATAGCTGTTTGGTGTGAATGAATCAAAATTATACCTTTTTATTGTCAGATCGGCAAAAAAAAAAAAAGTTTTGCTGTACCATGGAATTTTAGTAGTTTTATATGTGCATCATGAGATAAGAAAAGGTTGAAACTTGCTGAGCTAGATAGCTGTACTTTGCTCCTTGCTGTTCTGCTCTCCTCCATGCAGTCTGCTTTGCCCTCACTGGTCTGCTCCATTCTGCTCTGGTGAGACATCTTCAGTGTTCCGCCCCAGCTAGGGAAATAGTCTTTAGTGGAAAGGGAAAGTATACTCCCAGAGCCAGAGCAGGAGATGACTTATGCAGACAGAAGTCCACACCTCTGGTCCCTGATTGGTCGGCCATCATGTAAATGAGGACTCCAAATCTCACAGTTTGATTGTTCCAGAAGGTACAGTCCTGACTGGTCAGAAAGGAGAAGCTCTGATTGGTTAATGATGAAGCTGATGAAAAGGATATATATGTAGCTGCACAGCTTCAATTGGGTGGCGAAAACTTAGTCCTATTGCTTGAAATATGATTCCAGGAACTCTTTTATAAGGGTTGGCTCAGATGGCAGAAACAGTAGGCTGGTAATTTAGTGCAGGCTTCTCCCTGAAGTGCAGTTTGCATTAAAGGCCCGTGTGTAGAAATGGCTAGTAGGCTAGCTGGAGGAGGGAGGGTTGCTTGTTAGGTTGGTAGTTTGCCCCCCCCCCTTTTTTTTTTTTACAGGGACAGTGAGAGAGAGTCAGAGAGAGGGATAGATAGGGACAGACAGACAGGAACAGAGAGAGATGAAAAGCATTAATCATCACTTTTTCGTTGCGACACCTTAGTCCATTGCTCTCTCATACGTGCCTTCACTGCGGGCCTTCAGCAGACTGAGTAACCCCTTGCTCGAGCCAGCGACCTTGGGTCCAAGCTGGTGAGCTTTTTGCTCAAACCAGATGAGCCCGCGCTCAATCTGACAACCTCGGGGTCTCGAACCTAGGTCCTCGGCATCCCAGTCCGTTGCTCTATCCACTGCACCACTGCCTGGTGAGGCTGTTTGTTTGCTTTTCTTTTTAAAATAAGAGCCTAAGTTAGCCACTGGAAACCCTTTTTTGTAGGTATTTTCTTTTTCTCGATCCACACACTGATGCTTTGCTTTTTGTGACTTGGTAGTGTGCCTAGCATCTAGGTTACAAAGAGTATTCTGTGAAAACAGTGTAGAGTGGAACAACAGTGATTTAACCTACCTTTGTTTTGGGCCCTTCATTCCAGATGTTATCATTGAGCTGCTAATTTAAAATCTCAGAGGTACTATATTTTGTTTCATCTGACTGTTTCTTAACCCTAGATTATTAGTAAATTCAAATAGTATATAAAGTGTGGTACTCAATAAAATGGACATGTGAAAAATATACTTTTCAATATAAACACACTGCATATTGCTCTTCTTTTTAAAAATAGTAAAACATCATTAGTCTAATGTAATTATGGATACAAATGTGAAATCCTGATTTCTAAATATTATTATCAAAACCTTCTTAACTCAAACTAGGATAACCAGAGTTTATTAGAGAAGCCCTAATGGGGTCCTGTTTTAGTAAATAATATGTAATTGGCTGAGGATGATTATTGTCATAGTAACAAATTAGAATTTGATACTAAAATTAAACTCCTCCTCTGTATGCCATTCATTCTCTTGATCTGACCATTAGTGAAAACTGTCTTAATTTGTGCACATATGAGAGGTATTATTTTTATCAGTTAAATATATTCAATCACCTAACTAAATGAGTACCTTGCAGTGTGTCCATCTTGACAATATCACTGGTGTGATCAATGAAAGGCAATGTACTATTCTTGAATATGGAAATAGGTTTTGGTAAGTATAGTGGAAGGTATATACATTTTTTGGAAAGCTCTGTTTTCTGGGTTGTTAATACATGCCCAAGTAGATACACAGATACTTAATAATAGTGCTTAATTGCTGTCATCAGATTGAGCAACACATCATTTATTGCAGTTCTGAAACTAGGAACACAGAATGATAGGTTATATGATAAAGACTTAATACAACTACTAGTCAATAAAAGTATATACTGTATATTGTAGATAGCAAATCATTCTTATAAAATGCATATGATACAATTTTCTTGACAGCTGTTTCCAAAATGGACCTTTTCATGTCATCCTAGTTTCTTTAGTGAATTTCCTCAGAAGGGTTACACACACACACACACACACCCCTGTGTTTGACTTCTAAATCTTATTTTCCTATTCAATTAGGAAGTTTACTGGTTTGCTACTATGTGCCAAGCACTTTCACTTATTATTTTTCCAGTGTCTCAGAATTCCTTTGCTCATTTTAGAAATTAGAAAATGGAAACTGAAAGGTTTAGAAACTATGTGTTAGATGCTACATATGGTTTAATATATGATATAAATGGGTTACTTAACTGAATGAGTCACCTAATACTTAAATATAGATAATGTATAATAAAAGAAGGTGGATCCCTAGGAAGCAAGGAAATGAATATTTGAGAATTAATTTAGCAAGTTTGTTAAGTGAAGCATCACTGTTTTGGGCAGGTTTGGTTCCAGAGCCACTGAATATATTGGACACGATGGATTTGTTGAAATGCAAATAGTGCAATCAAGGGTAATACTCATTAAGAGAAGAGGAATACAATTTGAAAGTTTCTATGAAGCCATGCATTTCTTAATCTATGAATTGAAAGCATCTTTAAAATTTGCTTCCCTTCATATTTCTAGGTGGTAGTGAATATGGGTAGAAAAATGAAAGCGTTTCAAATAATGCTAATGAAGTTAAATGATTGCAATCTACCATATTGTGAGGAAAAGTTGTTAGCTGAGAAAGATGAGGACAGAATTAAAATATTACCATGACTGGCATTTGATTTGAAAACTGCAAAGATAAGCTTAGGTTCCTATTTATGAAAACCAGTCTCACAGTCTGATGAAATATCTTTTAGAAGGTTTTATAGTTACCATGGATACTTGTTAGCTTTGATAGAATAAGTTGTAATCCATATTTAATCATCTGAGTTGAAGTAGCCAAAAACGTACCAACTAAAATCAAAACTAGCTTCATCTTTAAATTCATATAAGTTTGGAAAGGGAAAGGGTAAATACCCTAAAGATTAGATTTTGGGGTAATTATCACTGCTTGAAAAGCAAGATATATAGGCTGCACATTATCTGAATGGGATTCCATTGTTACTTTTTATGTGTAACTCTTTCTTATAACTAGTAGATGGCATTTCTTGAGTTTTGATGTAGGAATTTAGACTGTTCTGGAAGTTGATAAAACATAAGCAACAGACTCAATTTCTGAAAGCCAGAGGGACACAGACAATATTGAAGACACTGATCCCCATGGCAACATATTTGCCTTTGGTCCAGAATTGGCTGATTTCTGCTTAGCTTCTTTTAGCTGCTATATATTGACAGCCATTTTCGCAACCGTTTATAAAATGTTGGATTATGAGCATGTGTACAAGGTAGTGCCTTCTGTAGCCTTAGGCTTGATTAGACACCTCAGATGACAAAAGAGTCGTGCATGAAGAGTTCCTGAGGTGTTTTCGGCATTTTCTAATGCATCTGTCACATAGTGGAAGCAAAAAGCCTCTCAAATGGTTTAAATATTTTCCTCAATTCTCTTTTAAAACAGGTGACAAAAGAGCTAAAACAGTATGACAACAAAATTATAGAATGCAAATTCGAGAACAACAGCTGGGCCTTCATGAGACAGAGAACAGACAAAAATTTTCCTAATGCCTACAACACTGCCATGGGTGAGTGTGACAACCTACCAAAGCTTGTTACATCCAAAAAAAAAAGTTATGGTGTAAGAAGCTAATGTGCTCTGTTGTTCTGCTTGGTGGTCAGAATCACGGGGACCCCTGTCCTTGCTTGCTGGGGTCAGGGTGTGTCAGTTGTGCACCCTGCTGGCTCCAGTTGCTTTCTGGGTTCTCCTTTCTAGAGACCTCTGCGGGCTTGTGTTCGTATGTCCAAGAGAGAAGTTAAAGGGCAGGATAACGGGCTGTATACAAGTTGCATTTGTTGAACAACAACAACAACAACAAAAGCCATGATAATTTCAGTTCTATTGAAAACTATAGCAACCATTGTTTGCCAGATGGTAAAAGACAAAATTAGCAGGGGAGAGTAATTTCCAGCTCCTAAAATAGTTCTATAAACAATGGAGAGCAAAGTAAATGAAAGCTATTAAAAAAAAAAAACAACAAAAGAAACCCTGAAACCCACTATGCTGTCCTTCAGCGTGTCCTTTGGGTGCGACAGGGGCTCTCTGGTAATTCAGAATTGTAGTTTTCTTTCATGGGGAACAACACAAATTAATAAAGTTTATAAGGTAAAGTAGAAGTAGCAGTTGTTACTCTGGATTGCATTTATAGTGGAGTTAAAAAAAAACAAACACAGATAAAAGCCAAGATGAAAGGTTAATGGAATCGTGTAGTTTTAGAGTCCTCAGTCACTGATGATGATGATTATATGATAAGCTTATGAGAAAATAGAAATGGCCAGTTTGAGTTTCTCAGCTGAAAATTTACTGTTTATGCATTTAAAGGTTCTGTTGGAATGAACAGACATGTTGAGGAGACGAGTTAATTTTGAAAGAGTAACTAAGAGCCAGTGTCCTTTTTTTCTAAAACCAAATACTGTAGGTACATAAAGTTTAAAAGGCTGGTACTACATTTGATCACGTAAGAAAAGTTGCTTTATTTACAGTATTAGTAATTTTTTTTTACAATACTTTACTTCAACCAAGTTATTACAATACAAAAACCTTACCTGCCACTGCAGTTGCAACCTGCCTGTTTGGTGGGAACGGAGGCCGGTGCTGAGTTCCATGCTTCTCGGTGTGGACTGGTTTCTGAGAGAAGGACTGAGGACTAGAGCTCATTTCTCTTGTAGGAATTTTGATTGACTGTGCTTTGTATTGTGATGCACTATGCTAGATTAAAATCCTGTAAAAACTGTTTTGGGGGGTAGAAAACCATAGTGAATACATGCTTGCTTGTAGCCCAAGTACTTGGTTTAAAATTACCATATTTCCCATGTATAAGATGCACCTTAATTTGAGGCCCTGAAATTTGGAGGGAAAAATGTATTACATGAAGTTACTAAACTCAAGTTTTATTTATCTACAACAATGAGCACAAAAACAAGCACAAAAAAGCAGAAACTGCAAGTGAAAAAACCACAACCACTGTATAAGACGCCCCCAATTTTTAGACCCCAAAATTTTTGAAAAAAGGTGCATCTTATACGTAGGGAAATACGGTAGGAGCACAGTAAAGAATAGCCACCAGGAAAACACTCATTTGGGGCTGGGGAGGGAGAACAGTTGAATCTGAAGCATATCACTCCTGTAGGTGAAATGGAAGTGCTTAGCATACTGGGATGAAAACCTTTCCCTTTCTCATCTCCCTGAGGTGAGTCAGCTGCCTTAACTAACCCTCACATGACACACGTGTCTCCCTTTGTCCACAGCTGTGTGCAACAGCATCTCAAACCCTGTCACCAAGGAGATGCTGTTTGAGTTCATTGACAGATGTGTAGCAGCTTCTCAGGGACAGAAACGAAAGCATCATCTGGACCCTGACAGGGAGCTCATGCCTCCCCCACCTCCCAAAAGACCGCGCCCTTTGACCTAAGTCCTGCCTCTGACTTCAGGATTGAGAGGAAAGATGAGTGAGAAAAAAATGCTGTTGCCCCACTTACAGCCAGAGAAGTTCAACAAAGAATGTGTCTTGATGTTGATACACATTTGAATTTTTTTTAAAGAAAAGTATTGTAGCCAGCCTGTAAATATTTGATGCATTTGTTTTCTTAGTGCTACAATAAATACATCATGGACTTAAACATTTTACTTACATATGAGAAACTCAGCCTTACCTTGTGGAATCCGAAGATTGAAATACCCAAAGGTTTGAACAAGATTGAAATCAATGAAAAAGAGGCCTTGTTTATATATAGATAACGTCTACCTTTATTTTATAAAGTTAGCAATCTGGAACTGTGAGCACCTAGAACACTGTATTTTTTAGAAGCTGTATTTCAGCTATGATAAATTTTCCTTTTAAAAAAGTTAAGCAATGGCATTAAACATTCTTCTTATCACTTATCATGGATTTCCTCCATTTCTGAGATTCTTGTATTCAAAAACAAATGACAAGGTTGTTAAGTATTGTACTATTAATCGACTTGGTCTGGCTTTATTATTTTAAGAAGTTCTTTTGGAAATGTAAAAGAGTGAAGGTCCATTTTTGTGAATGGCATCTTTTCTGAAGAAAGAATATTGAGTATTTTCACCTGCCTCTACTGTTTGCACTACACTAACAGATCTCTAACGTGTCTGTTCTGGCAGTGGGTTTGAAGTCCTCTGTAGAAGAACTTAGATGTGCACCACCAGGTTCTTTACGAATTGTTTCTTGGGAGACATATTTTTAAATACTGGGGCTACTGCTTTACCTCAGTGGTATCAGCACATTGTAAATTAATATTAAAACACACAACTCACTGTGATTATAGGAGTGGCATCAAACACAAGCAATGCGGTGTTAGTTCCCTTGAACTAACCGGCAAGGGAAATGCCCGCTGACTCCTCTGATTAGAAAGTATTGTCAGTGGACTAGAATGCCCCCTAGAAAATCCTCTCCCACTGCTACGTAAGTGCAGAGGCAAGAGCAGAATCTGTAGGAACTAAACATCTGGGAAGCCAGGGTATTTCTTTTCAAAGCCAGAATGCCATCTCCATTTTTTTCTAGGAATACTATTTCTGTTGTATGTCTGAATTGTAAAATGTTTACTAGTGGATAATGGATTTAAAGAGCAGCTAATTGGTCATTTGCCATTGTTGAGAAACTTCTGATTGGTTTGTGAAGGAACTGAGAAGTAGCTGGATTAGAGGTACAAGTTTTAAGTATGTATATTTAAATTTTTTTCCCATGATCTGAATTTTATATATGTCTGTGCATATATATGTGAGTATATGCAACAGTGTATATTCTTCTAATGTAGTCAGAATGCAAATGCAAATAACTTTCCTAGTAGACTGAATATCTGACAGGATTTCTATATGTCATGGCACAGATTAACCAAAAATGTATTTATATTCATCTGAATTTAAATGTTTTTAAACCAAGTTTTCTCCTGCAGCGCTTTTCTTTATGAAATAGTAGCGTCATGCTTTTCCTTTGTTGTGCCCACGTTATGTCATGTATAGTGAATTTATCCAAAATGCCGTTTAATGTTTCTTTCCAGGAGTACTTTTGTGTGCTTGGGCGCTGAAGAGATTAAAACACCCAACTGCCACAAGGACTGTAAAAAGATGGAAATTTGTCAAGATTATATCTATAGTGTCTCGTACAAAGGGGATCTAAAAAAATGCCTATGCAGCTCCAAATAGTGTGATGTCTGCTTCACCAGATTTAGTGACTCTTTTCACCACTATGAGTTGCTCTCCTGAGCCTGGGTAATTCAGGGCCCTTTTGCTGATGTAAAAGCAAGCTTTTGCCAGTGATCTTTAATGGAGTAAAATGTTTATGGTAATTGTAACCTTTTAAATGAGTCATGTGAAAAGAACATCTCATTTTTAATTCACTTAGATATTTTCTCCTTGCCTTTGTGCATTTTTCAGCAGTTAACTTTTCTTAAGTTTTTCTTTCTTTTCAGTTATAGCGAAGTTGGCCTTGTAAGTAGACCCATCTATCCCCTGAACACTCTTGTCAGCTGCAATATCATAAAACGTCGTCTAGAAAGTCAGGGGGAGGGAGTCTAGAGCCAGGATTTGGAACATCAGGAAGGAAACACTTCCTTTCTCAGCTCACTCAATATAACTATTTTTTGACACTGAGGTTTTATAGACAAGAATAAGAAAACTTTGTTTTTCCAAGGTACCACAAAAGCTTTTGCATTGCATTGGAAAGATGTGGATGACTTGACTGCCTGGATGGTTACACGTGCTTTCCGTGAAATGCTCAGAAATGTCAGGACATTCCTTCTCTAATTGTGTGTCAGTGTATGTTGTAATAAAACTACTGATTCAAAATAACAGAAAGTGTATCTACTTTGTTTTACTGGTGATGATGCCTTTGTATCCTTTTATTTAACTGATGCTTTTGTGTCCCTTTCATTGCTCTCTTCAGATCCTGCTGCTGCAGCCACACCCAACACAGTCAGTCTATCTGGGTGTGTTACATTAGAAAGACTAGCATCAAGACTTGGGAAGTCCTCTTTTTTTTCTTCCTGAGAAACCAAGAAATTTGATTGGCATGAGGGATACAGTTTGCACCTTTTGTTATTGGGGTGGGGAAAAACACACTTACATGATTTTAAGTATAATCTGTTCATCCACCTCATTTTAGCACTCTATTATATGGGTAGGTATTTTGTTATATTACTTTTAATGCATTTAATTCATTTAGAATACTCAGCAATAAATATTCTAAAATGATGAATTTATGACCTACCACTTTTTTGTTGACTGTGCATTTTGTATTATCAAATTTGCCATCTTTAAATGTTTAAATGATACATACCACTGTTTTTGAAATATGTGTATAGTTTTTTCTGGTCAGAAAACTTGGAAATGAAGAACCGTATACTTCCAGGTACAGAAAGCTAATGTGATGGAGAAAATTCTGGGCTAGGCCCAGGGACCAAGTTTAGGCCCTGACTCTCAGGGGTTCTGTGTTTTCTCTAAAACTGGTTTCTCCCCTCCCCCATCTACAGAATGCCAAGATTGGGCCAGATGAGCAGGTCTAACATGATTCTTGTATAAAAGGCAGTACTTTTTAACTATCTTCTATTCACAGTGATAGCTATGTTACCATTATTGAATATTCACCAAGCACCAAGACTATCCTAAACACAACACTCTATACAGTAGGTACCATTGTTAATTCCATTTTGTAATTGAGGAATCTGAGACTCAGAGGGTTAAGTGACCCTAAGGTAACCTTGCTAGTAAGTTGTGCGCTGAAACACAAACAGGTCTTGCTGACTCCAGCGCCTTATTAGTTGTACAGTATTCTTCTAAAGGCTCATTACAGCCCCTGCATGGAGGACTGCTTCCATGCTGGGATCCCAGAATACTGAAGGTGTTCTTTTGGTACTAACAGGTAATAATAAGCTTCAAACACCTCTAAAATAAAGAGATGAAATTGGGAACAGGGAAGTAAATACATTTTTAGGAACTTGTTTACTTATTTTAAAATATTTAAATGTGAATGATGCAGAGGCCATGAAAAGTTTAATATTTTCATTAAGATGCTAAATTGAAAAGATGTAATTAGAACACAGTAAGTGATAAAATTATACACTGGGCCAGCGTTTCCCTTATTGTTGCTTAGTCATCAACTCTGCCACTCTGGCAGGTCAGTGTGGGCCTGGGTGAGCCCCTCCCTGTCGGGACCTGGTATCAGGTGACCGCTGCGTGATGAGCAAGGTGAGGAGGGCACTCACAGCAAGGGCCTCCCGGGCTTCTCAGAAGAGTTCACATTTCAAAAAATCAGTGCACAGATCTGGGATTGCCAGCTCTTTTATTGTGGACGGGTATCTACCAAAAAATTTGTGGCCATCATTTCATCAAATAATGGGAATCTTTTTTTTTTTTTTTTTTTCCTAAAGCTGGAAACGGGGAGAGACAGTCAGACAGACTCCCACATGCGCCCGACCAGGATCCACCCGGCACGCCCACCATGGGGCGACGCTCTGCCCACCAGGGGGCGATGCTCTGCCCATCCTGGGCGTCGCCATGTTGCGACCAGAGCCACTCTAGCGCCTGAGGTAGAGGCCACAGAGCCATCCCCAGCGCCCGGGCCATCTTTGCTCCAATGGAGCCTTGGCTGCGGGAGGGGAAGAGAGAGACAGAGAGGAAAGCATGGCAGAGGGGTGGAGAAGCAAATGGGCGCTTCTCCTGTGTGCCCTGGCCGGGAATTGAACCCGGGTCCTCCGCGTGCTAGGCCGACGCTCTACCGCTGAGCCAACCGGCCAGGGCCAAATAATGGGAATCTTAACACCCTAAAAGGAAGTAAAGCCTAGTTTAGAAGACAGGACGTACCTATACATAGAACAAATTTTGTTTTATAAACAACTTGCTACACTGCCCTTTGCTTTAACATGTCACCTTCAACTGGTGACAACTTTGTCATGGACCAGTGGTGGGAACTGTGCATGGGTCAGGTTCCAGATGGGGCTGATAAGTGGGAAGGAGGCAAGAAGACCCTCAGGGAAGAAGCAGCTCTGCTTTCCTGGCTGCAGGTCCTGTTTATAGCCAGAGTTGACCCCAGTGAAATTATCTCACAATGCTTGATTATATTGTGCTCTTGTGATAACACCTCTTGTGAGGTGTATAGGTGAAAAATGAAATAATCTGAATGTTTGAAAATACTCAAATAAGTGAAACCCTCAGCTGTTTGAGGTACCAAATAAGCATAGCCAAATACAACACAGAAAACCAGAATTTGGCTTTGACAACAAATCAGACCAAGAGAGTGACCAGTTTCCACAACTCTGAAGTTAGCAGACAGTCTGTTTTTCCCTTAGGTCACTGCCACCAGCACGATCCTTCACAATCGCAGGCCTGCTCCTCTTACGCATCCTCAGAATGTGCTCCCTGGCCCGTGACGCCGAAGGCCCTCCATGGTCTGGCCTCAGCCTGTGTGTGCAGGTGTGGATTTCATGCCTGCTTATGATACAGCGGCGTGACTCCTGTCCATGCCCAGAATGCCTGCTCTATACCCAGGAACCCCGACCTCCTCTAACCTCAGGGTCAAGGAGGCCTTCCTGCCACAGATACCCTTCCAGATTCCCCCATGGGATTGCGATGGTCTCCCTGGTTTTCCCTCCAGACAGGGGACTTTGTCGTCTCTGTGACCCAGAGCACTGGGCCTGGCCTGGTCGTGGATACTCGGCAGTCATTAGGGCAGGAGGTCCAAATGCCCTTTTGTACACGCTGTTGAGACTCAGTTAACATGTGGTTGCTGTTGGCTCCCTCAGTTCAGCCACATGTGAACACACAATTTTGTCACTCCAGCCTCATTGTAATAGACTCACCAGTTCCATCTCTCATTTCTTAAGAGTTTCTTCAGAGGCCATCTCTGATGCCTTTTGTATTTAAGCCTCACTAGAAGTATCTTGTCTTTGCTTTTTGCACTGAAAACGAGTGCTTCCGAGGGAAATTTCTCAGCAGGAAGAATCTTCAGCAAGCGCCTATGATACACTCTGGTGGAGGTGTGAGGGAAGTAGTGGTTTCAGTCATATCTTATTTTTTAGCGCAGTTCCTCTGAGCTTGCCACATCTCAAGCTAGCCCGCTCCTTCTCCCTACCCACCTACTTCCGCTCAGTTTCTGATGTTTTTCAAAGAGAAGTCTTTTGATAATTGCTGAGGCTTTTGTTAGTTTTAAAAATAAATACCAGTTTGTGATCCCTTAGTGTGTGGTGCTTGTAGCCAGGTCTTGGGAGTGGAGATGGCAAGTGAAAGATGTTATTCTTGCTGCTACTACAGAATTCTATTTTCCAGGATCTAAAGGAATAAGAAACTTTACAGTTTCTGTAGAAGTTCCGCTTCCCATCTGAAAGCTGTCAGGGGAACATTGTGTAGTTTTGATCTACGGCATAAACACACAGAGGGCTCTGCTACACAAGGAAGACGAGGGCTGCAGAGACCCCAGACGAACCATAACCACAACCAAAATTCAGCTATAAAAATTTCTTGAAAATTCTACACAAAAGTAGAAACTGTACACCTGGAGACATCACACACAGTTGGGATGATGCAGGAGGTAAGATGTGACCTAGGCCCTGGTGGATGGGTAGGATGAATGGGTAGGGGTGGTGTGGACAGAAAATCTGGGGAAGGGTGCCTTGGAGGTTTGTCTAGGGCTTGTGTGAAGGACCATGGTAAGAAATATGGTTGTAATCACTCTATCTTCAACCAACCACCTTGGCCCCTTGATTTTCCAGCTGCTGACCCATTCCTCTATTCCCTTCCTGCACAATTCCTAGACAGAGGTGACTGCACTTTTTCAGTCCACATCTTTTCCTCCTCTTCTCTCTTGAGCCACTGCCAACAGGCTCTCCTCTCTGCTGAGCCTGCTCTGTCACTACCACCAATGCCCTCTACAGGGTCAAGTCCATTCTCCTAATAGACCTGTCAGTACTGTCAGCATTGGACACGGTTTCTCACTCCCTGTGTTTTGTTATTATTTCTTTGCTTTTGTTTTCACTCTTTTTAATGAGGAATTTCAAACACACAAAAAAGTAAGGGAAATGATACATGATCAGTCTGTGGTAGCTCTTGTTTATTTAGACTCCAGCTCGTGTCCCCCACTCTTGCACATACAAACACGATTTTAAGACAGACCACAAACTACTTTTCTCCTTGTTGAACCCTGTTTGCACTTGGCTTCCAGACCACTGTAGTCTCTTAGTTTTCTTTCATCCTACCTTCTGGTCTCCGTGGCAGAGCCCTCTTCACCATCTCTACGTGTTGTAGTGACCCAAGCTCAGTCCACTGACCTCTGTCTGCGGTCTCCCTAAGAGATCTCTCCTGATCTCTGCACATGAATGTCATCTACACACAATTTCCCAATTTCTTTCTAGCCTGGAACTTTCTTGTGAATTCTAGACTCAAATATCCAACTGACAACTTGACATCTTCACTGGGATGTCTACCAGTCACCTCAAACTTAATACATCAAAACCTGAACTTTCCTCCTCCTATAGACTTCCTTCTCTTCCCACGCTCTTCTTATAGAGCTTAGTTCATGGCAATTGCATTTTTCCAATTGCTTCGGAATCATCCTTGATTCTTTTCTGTCTCTGACACTTTGTGTCCAATCCATCAGCAAATGCTGTCGCCACTCCCTTCAACTCCATCCAGAATTTGACAACTTCTCAACCTCCCCAACACTTCCCATCCCATCTCTTGCCTAGAATATTGCAATAGCTTCCTAACTGGTATCCAGTTTTCACTCCCCACCTCCCCCACCCCCAGCTATTCTCCACGCAGCTGTCTGTAATATTTTTTAGAACATGTCACTCAACCACTCAAAACCTTCCAGTGCCTTCCACATCATTCAGAATTAAATCATAATGTGTGCGTACCACAGTCCACGAGGCCTGCAGAACCTGGGCCCACGGCCCCTCTGATCGCACTCAGCTTCCTCATTCCCTCTCCTCATCCACACTGGCTCTTTTGCTGTTTCTCCGACTGCCAAAGCTGTTCCCACTTTCAGGACTTTGAACTTTCTTTTTTCTCTATCTGAAAATGTTCTTCCCTGGGCATTCATCAGTAAGACTCATTCATTTCATTCAAGTCTAGGTAAATGCAAACTTATCAGAAAGGACTTCCTGACCATCCATCTAAAATGCCATTCCCACAACCATCTATGCCCTTATTTTTTTTTCTGCTTTATTTTTCTGCGAGTGCTTATGATCTAACATACATGTTTACTTGTTTACCTGTTGTCCGCCTCTCCTCTCTAGAATGTAAGTTCTATGAGAATTGAGAATTTGATTTCATTTATTGCTGTATTTCCAGCAATAAATCTGGCCCAATCTGGCATAAATATAGGACTTCAACAAATATGTCTAGAATCTGTAAATGAACTAAGGTTAGATAGTAAGGCTGGGGACAGATCATGAATGTCTAGCTAAGAAGTTAGGCTAAGTTTGCCCTGGCTGGATAGCTCAGTTGGTTAGAGCATCATCCCAAAGCACAGAAGTTGCTGGTTCAATCCCTAGTCAGGGCACATTCAGGAACAGCTCAATGCTCTATCTCTCTTCCTTTCTCTCTCCCTCTCTCTCTCTCTCTTTTTTTCTCTTTCCCTTCATCTCTAAAATCAATAAACATTAAAAAAAGGAGAAGAAGAAGTTAGGCTAGGTTAATCAACAATAAACAAGGAAGTTCTTTGTGAGAATAAATTGGTAATTTGTCTAAGGTGGCAGAAGAAGAAAAATAAGATGATAGGCCAGTTGGGAGGCTGTTGTAATAACCTAGGGGAGAGATAAAGAACCTAGAATAAGGGGAGATGGATTTGACAGGCATTCAGGAGGGAGAATCATCAAGATTCACCGATCAGTTGAGAAGCCACAGTTACTTTCAAGGGTTTAAGCCTCAGTTAGGGAATGGATGGTGGAGCTCTTAACAGAAACAGGGATGTGAGAAGAGAAGCCAATTTGGGGCGAGGTTGAAGAAGGAGCTTGTGAGCATAATGAGCTGGAGGTGCAGTCAGGAGGTTCAGATGGAGGCCCAATGAGAAGGCAGAAATTGAGAACTGAAGCTCAGTCAGATCACGCAACAGTGATGATAAAAGCAATGCATAGAGTGAAAAAGAGGGTCAGGGATTTCCGTGTTATGGGTGGAAGAAAACAATAACTGGTAAAGTAAGGCTTCAATAAATAATAAGGACATGTGCAGATCAAGAAAGTGTGGCCAGGAAGTAAGAAGAGGCTCAAGAAAGTAGAGCCCCCAGGAACTAAGAGAGAGATGTTTCTTGACAGAAAAGGCAGAGAACAGTTTGGGCTGCTCCAGGAAAGTCGTGGAGAGCCAAGCCCTGAGAAGAGGGCCATCTCTAAGTGACTTTCAGAAGCACTGTGGGGATGGCTGGAGTCGAGGGGAAAATGAGGCAATGTGAGGAAATGGAGGTGGTCAGTTTGGGGTGTAATATGTGTCAGCAGATGAAGTAATATTCCCAGGGGTAGAGGTTACACGTGGTGTGGTCACTCCGTGGTGATAATCCTTGAGCCCAGCCACTGTTTAAGACTCCCTACTGTGTGGCCAGTAATTCTCTCAGCTAGTGGGTCCTGCACTGTTGCCTCCAGCAAGAGATCCTCTGAGCTCCTGGGAGGTGGCACCTCTGGGCTCCCGCAGGTGAAAGCACCATGGCCATCATCAAGGGCACGTGATGTACTGGTGCTCCACCATGGAGATTGGGCGAGGCCAAGCGCAGAGCATGACACTGCCCAGCCCAGACAAGTTACCCATGGAGCTGCTGAGTGCATGGCCTGAATGTGGTTGATCAGAAGGGGGCTTCCGGGAGGCTAGAGAAGGCTGAGTATGTCAGAACTCATATCCATGAGCATGTCAGATACTCCTATCCGTGATGGCTGGTGGACTATTAACGGTGGCATTTATTTTAGGTCCAGGGAGACTGTTTTAGCAATGCACGTGCATTCTGCACATTAAGGCTTCATGATTATTTGGAAATAATTGATGTAAAAATAATCCTATTGGGTTAGAAGTCCATTTGCTTCAGCACAAGAAATGCCAGCAAGATATCACAAGAAATTTGTATGTAGAAATGAAAACAGAAACGTTATTTGATTCTTTAAATATAATTTAAACTGTTAACATTTTTGAAAGGTTTCCAAAAAATGGTTTTAATTTTTATTTCCAACATGTGCAAGGTTTCTCATTGATAGTGACTCTCAAGAATTTAAAGAGATTTTCATTACAAAGTTTCAGTCAGGATTTGAAGCATGATATAAAAAAGGCAAGTTCTAGGACACAAGTTTCTCATTTAACATTTTGAAAAGATTTTTGTTTTTGAAGTTTCATACAAAGCTGTATCTTTCCTGGGACTTTCTATTTTACTTTTTCTTATCACAATTTTATAATATAAAGAAAAATGCAATGGATTTTTTATCCTCAAGACCCATATAGTCACCCTAATACTTTAGTTTACCCCCAAGGTGTTCTTCAAAGATTGTTATTTTCTGTGTTTGCCATGATGTAAATAGGTCTGGGAGTATGGTTCTCATGGCCAGGATTTGAGATTGGCAAGGTGAAAACAGAAGATGGTTGAAAGGTAAGAGACTTTATCCCAGGCTGAGTAAGAAATTAAGCCAGAAAGGGATGATGACCTGGGTGAATGGGACCAGATCCCAGGGTTCGAGTGTAGAGACAGCTCCAAAAAGCTGGGGGTGGGGGACTGAGATGGCAGGCCACCATCTTCCATCTCTTTCGTATACCTGCATTTCCTTCGCTTCCTCATCGCAGCATTGGGACTTCTTTATAAAAGGACAGAAAAACAAAGTTACCTACTTTAGATTACTGAATAGTCAGAAAGCAGGGATGACTTTGGAATGGCTTGATCTAGGAGCTTTCCATTTCTCAAATCCTAGCGAGACTGGGCTTCACGTGATGGCCCCTGTTCCCTCAAGAATCACAACTCAGCATCCATCATAAAGAACAAATATCTATCATTGGTCCCAGCGAAACTTTTATTATACCTCATGGCATCCTCTTGGGTCATTTACTTATTTCTTAACCAGTTACTATGGTCAGGGAATGTAATGCCCTTTCTGAATGACCAGGCTTAAAGGCTGGCCCTCATCACGACAGCTGAGAATGGAACCAACTCTCCCAATATTTTCTTTCTTATTACTTTAGTCATATTCAGTAGTGATAGTCAAAATATTAATCAACTGCTAGGCATGGGTGCCAACCAATCAGAACAGCTCTGGGGCAGCATACTGTAGGTTCCCTACCTAGCCAACTGTGAGCATCTTTGATTGCTAGGTTGTGGGGTGGTCTAGGGGTTCCACAGAAGAGGCTGGATAGCTGGGAGGAGGAAAGACACAGTGCAGGGGGTGGTCAGAGAAGTGGCTGTTTCCCAACTAATATTCAACTAGTATGATCTTCCAATATTCACAAATCCTTTCCACCACCATAGATGGACCATTGTCCTAAGCCTGTTTATTTCTGAATCTGTAGCACCCAAAAAGGCATTTGTCCATTTATTCATTCAACAAGCAATTTTTGAGCCCAACAAATAGAAGGTACTGAATAATTTTATTTGAATGAATGACATGGTTTTTTTGTTTGTTTTGTTTTTTAAAGCAAGAGCGAGCAAGAGAGAGACAGGAAGGGGAAAGAGATGAGAAACATCAACTTGTAGTTGTGGCAATTTAGTTGTTCATTGATTGCTTCTCATATGTGTCTTGAGTGGGGGGTGGGGAGTCCAGCTGAGCCAGTGACCCCTTGCTCAAGCCAGCAACCTTGGACTTCAAGCTAGTGACCTTTGGGCTTACGTCAGTGATCATGGAGTCATGTTGATGATCCCACGCTCATGCCAATGACCTCAGGATTTTGAACCTGGGACCTCAGCATCCCAGATCAGGGCTCTATGTACTGGGCCACCACTGGTCAGGTTGGCATGGTTTTCTTTAAAAAGATTGCAAAGAGCCCTGGCTGGTTGGCTCAGTGGTAGGGCGTTGGCCTGACGTGCATGAGTCCCGGGTTCGATTCCCGGCCAGGGCACACAGGAGAAGTGCCCATCTGCTTCTCCACCCCTCCCCCTCTCCTTCCTCTCTGTCTCTCTCTTCCCCTCCCACAGCCAAGGCTCCATTGGAGCAAAGTTGGCCCGGGTGCTGAGGATGGCTCTGTGGCCTCTGCCTCAGGCGTTAGAATGGCTCTGGTTGCAACAGAGCGACGCCCCAGGTGGGCATGCCAGTTGGATTCTGGTAGGGCACATGCAGGAGTCTGTCTGACTGCCTCCCCATTTCCAACTTCAGAAAAATACAAAAATATATATATATTAAAAAAATAAAAAATAAAAAAAATAAAAAGATTGCAAGGAAAGTATTAAGTTGGAGAAATACCAAGTTTCATTAAGGAGAGGAGGTGATCAAAGAGTTTGAGGAAACTGACAAAACTCTAGGGAGTTTATAATAGACACAATCAAGTTGCCTAGGGACAATGACAAAAGCTTATCTAAAGTTTGGCCAGGTTATAAATATGTTATCCCAGGTATACTGTTGATGGCATCCAGTGGAGGGGCTGTTTGTTGGGTGGCCAGGGCTAGCCCAGGAAGGCATGCGCAGAGCGGATGGCAGTGCCCTGCAGCCAGGAGCAGAGCTGCTGTGCTCGAGGCAGGAGGAGGGTAACATGCAGGAGGAGGGTAACATGCAGGAGGATGGATGGGTGGAGGAAGCTTGGCGAGGAGGCAGCTGGTCCCTGGACACTCACCACCTTCTGGGATCTTCCCAGAGAGAAGGAAAGCATGAGACTGGCTTTGAACTGGAAGTTGTCTTCGAGAGCCTGTGGTCCCATTTTAGAGGTGAGCAAAGTGAGACCCAGAAACACTAGGTGATGTTAACAAGAAAGCACAGCTGGTCTCTGACTGTCTGATTCCAGGCTCATTTGGCATCATTCCCTGTGGTGATGAAGGCGGGGATGAAAAAATATTGCCTCCAATTAGGGAGACATATTGACCTTTGACAAAGCCCGTAGTGTCTCAGAAGTGACTGCCCTTCATTCCTGCCCCCCTGGAGCTCAAGGATCTGGGGTGCATGGACACCCTACGGAGCACGAGACCTCTCCAGGGCTTAGCAGTTTATCCAGAATGAAGCACAGACCCCAGACGCCGCTGGTGGGAGCTCGCTGTTGCGTAATCCACACACGTCTACTTCGGCAAGTTTGATTTTGATTGCCATAGAAGGCAAAACATCTTGAAATGAAGTTGAGCTATCTTTGGGTAGGATGCAAAACCGCCCATGGGTATATCACATCAGAAACGATGTGTGATTTCTTCCAGTCCCTCGACTCAAAAAAAGATGAACAGATTTAACTGATGCAGTCTAAAAATAAATAAATAAATAGAATCTGCTTGGAGCTTGGAGCCCAGTGTAGACGTTTCAGGCCCTCTCTTCTTTGGGTGGTGGTGGGGCATTCAGGAAGGCGGAGGAAAGGGCAGTGCAGGGGGGAAAAAAAAGTTTTTTTGGGTTTGTTTTTTTTCCAGTGTAAATACAAAATTATACGGGACTGTTTTAGCTTTGAGCATTTTCTGCTGGGAATAAGAGTACTAAAGGTTACAAAACAAGGTTGGCTTGGAACACATTACGAATGATGGTTGTACATTTAAGTCATCACCTACGTGCCTGAGGAGATTTCTTCCGAGGTAAAAAAATCAACATTCTTTTTAAACGTGTTAACTTGCAATAACAAAGCAAGTCAAACCCAGAGCGGACCCAGCTCACAGGACCCAGATCTGGGGAGGCAGCATTTGCCTTTTGGGGAGAGCCCTTTGGGGAGCCCTGTCTGGTGGGTGCTGTCACACTTCTCCCACCGTCTGGGTCCCGGGGCCTCAGGACAGGGGCAGCCCTGCGGTCCCTGTGACGCATCAGCCACTCGGAGCCAGAGACACACTGGCCCCTCTCTTCTCTGGGGCCCAGCGGAGCTCTCACTTATTACATAACAGGGTTTTCTGGAGAGAAGCAGAATGTCCTTTGGAGGTCAGCCGCTATAAAAATAGGCAAGTTAATTAATTTTGTTGTATAATCCCCCCCAGACCCCCACACTTTGGAGTGAAAGTTTATTCTTTTGGTTCTCTTTTGTCTCTTTCCAAAAAGAGATTTAATGTATTACTGTGGTACAGAAAATCAATGCTTTGAAATCAATGGTAATTTTTCAGGCTGTTTAAAATGATTCACATGACTGGCTATGCCTGCTGCTGATAGAAAAATGGCTTTGTTGCAGAGGAAATCAAGTTTGAAACATCACTACTGTGTGTATCTATGCGACTTTTCTTCCTGGTACTTGAATATTTATCCCACAACACTAAGTCATTTGATCCAAGCAGTATTCATTTAATCCTAATATATGCTGGAGGCTTTGGCCCTCAGAAGCTTACAAAAGTGTGAATGTGTATTAGAGCCCAGGTTGAGGAGTAGATAACAAACACACGTTGCACGATGGGTAATAACTCGCCAGGCAGAAGAAGAAGGAGATATGAAGGGGACAAATTGCTGTGGAGGTTCCAAAAGGCTGAGAAGGTCTTTGGTTGGCTCCGGGAAGCTGCTTCCTGGAGGATGGACCCTGATCCTGAGCAAACACTGTGGAGAACCCCGTAGTGAACCAGCCACACCTAGCCTGGGACTACAGCCTCGCAGCAGCTCTGGGACCTCATCACTCTTCCCATTGTGCGGGGTGGGGGTGGGGTACTCTGGAGATTCCCAAGGTCGTGTGGCCAGGACGAGGGGGAGCTGGGACTGCTGTCTCCACATAGCTGACTTTATGGTGGCACTTTGGGTCTTTGGGGGTATTATTTCAGATTTTACTGGTGGACAGAGGCACATTTCAGGGGGACTCATGTCTGCAAAGGCATGAGCCCAGAGACCGGGTTTGGTTGGTGTCCTGGGTGGACATTAAAAAAAATAAAAGACACAGTTGCTCTCCTGGAACTTATCCCAAGGTTGAGAAGATAAGGTGCCCAGTGTGAAAACGCTGGAAAATGATTTGTGGCAACTTGTAAGCAGAAAGAATGTTGATTCACATCTGCCGATGACTCGAGCATTCCTGGTAGGGAGCTGTGTCTTCCCCTTAGAGGCCTGATTGTTTGATGCTACAGTGAACCCCTGTCCCAAATACTAATGCTGAACAGATGGCTGGCCCTGTCCTGTTTGTCCTTACGGGACAGCCTCAGGTCTGGACAGCTGCCAGACACCCTCCTCCTCCGCCTCTGACCTGGGCTCGTCATCACCCCTGTCAGTAGGGAGTCATTCAGAGGCCCTGCTCACCCGTAGGGTGTGCCTCTGGGAACTAGAAAAACTGTCTCCTTGTTTAGCTTCCTAAGCCAAGAGTGAGCTGGCTCTCAGCCCTTCCTACAGCCTCGGCAGGGCACTGAGTGCATGTCACAAGGGGCGAGCCCAGCCATCCCTCTCAGCCCCTCCTGGGGCCAGCCAGTGCCCTGCCAAGCAGCTCACTCCATTCCAGCTGCCCCAGGGGAAATGTTTGCCCAACAGCCAGCACTCCCATTACCGCAGCTAAGAATTTGGTTTGCACAGTGATTCCTAAAACCTCTAGTTCTGACGACCACTCCAGAGCATCCGTGTGCAGTTTGAGGGAGGAAAAGGCGGCTACCAAATAGATGGGAATAAAGAGCCAGTGCTGGATGGAGCCTTGTTTCAGCGGTGAGGGGATGCACACTTCGGCCATACCAAGTCCCGGCTCAGCCGGCAGGCCGTAAATCACACCAAGGGGGAGGGAGCCAGCGCAAAATTCATCACTAACATTGTCACTAAACAGGCCCCAGACGATCGCCACTCAGATAAATGATCAGAAGCAGATGAAACACCCAAGAAAACACTGGTGACGCACTCCAACTCAGACAAACTCTTGGGGCAGCTGGGAATCAGGTTGGCGTGTGATCGAGAGAACCAGCTCCTTCCAGCCTTCTCCGCACCATGCCACAGGTGTGTCCTGCTTTATCTGCACAGACATTTCTGAGAAGTTGTAAATATTTTGAATTTTGGTAAAAATGATCATTTATACTGTGTTTAGTAAATGACCTTCCTTGGCAAAGCAGTGACGAATCTTCTCTTTGAAGGGATTTTTTTTTTTTTTTTTGTCAACTTCTACACTAGGACCTTAACCTGGAGACTATGAATGAGCTGCGAGGTGCCTGCTTTCAGGGGAAATCACAGGCAAATACAGTGCATATGTTTATTGTTTCTGGAATCCTCATTCCAGAAACTTCAGATCCAGAGCTTCTCTGCCTAATTAATACTCAAAGGCTTCTACAATCCACAAAGTTTAAGAACCTAAAGCAGTTTTGAGGACATGTTTGGAGTTGGGGTGTTTGTGCCCACCTGTCCAACAGCACAAGACTGTCCCTTACACGGGCCACTGCCATGAAGTACGTTCTAGGCAGGCGACCACCTTAGTTTTGGCACCCAGAATATTATCAGACCTTTTTGTGTGCATTTATAAAGACCACGGAGAAGGAATCCCAGACAGATGTGACCTTGTCTCCATTTCTAAACGGAATGGCCACCACACGTTTATCACTTAGGGTTACACCACTTATAGTCCCTCTGGGGTGTGAAGGTGATGGATGCTTCTGTCAGTACAAAGTCACAGCCCATAATATGCCCTGAGCTTCCTAGAAGGTCATGGTCCTTCCTAGAAGGCCACGGTTGAAGAGTCTATGTCAGGCTCCAGCTGCACTGCCTGCCTTGGCCCCAGCCCTTCTCTCTCTTTGTTGCCTCTTTCATGAAGCAATGGCATAGTCAACACCGTGGATGGCGTCCCCTACTGTCAGCATCTCTGCTGGGAGTTGTCATGAAGTGCTGGCGGGTTGCTGGATTTTTTGTTTTTTGTTTTTTTGCATTGTATTGAATCCCAAAGGATAGTTAACTGGGAAACATGTTGAGGTTGATACCATGATGGAAGGTCAGGTGGAGAAGAGGGAAAGTAGGTGATTATTTTTACACACCTTTAAGTGAAAGCCAGTTTGTCTCCTCACTGGGACTTCAGGGTTATTATTTCTTTGTCTCCAAGGCAAAGTGCTTGTTCATGAAGCTTTGCCCAATAAATCACCGCCCCAAGGAGCCAGTGTGTGAGGGAGGGAGCCAAAAGCTCTAAGACCCTCGAGAGATTGCTGGGCTCTGTTCCTAGTCCTTCCGAATGAAAAGCTGAGGTTCTTTCATTTTCCTAGATTCCTAGGGGTGAAATATGGGCCCAGAACTAGCCTTGAACAATCAACCGCAAAGGCTGGTTTAAGTCAGTGAGTGGTGGTTGGACAGAATTCCACCTCGAGTGTTTTCATTGTTGTCCCTTTCTGTCCATTCTAAGGGGGAAGATGTGGACCTAGCATGCTGGCCATATTGGCAGTGATTTGTAAGTGGGAGCTTAGTCCTTTCTCGCCCACCTTCCGCGTGACCTGAGCGCAGCCTGGGAAACGGGCCAATGTCTCAGTGGTCCGAAACTCGGAGAGCGAGCCCCAGGCTCCCCGGTGTGTTTTAGATAATTATCCCAGTGACGGAGCGCTGCCTTACCAATGCACATGGCATTCGGTTTTATTTTTGATGATTTCAGAGATTTAAAAATGTCAAAGAAATTCTGGCTGTAAATGTCCCCACAGTGATTTTTGTCATTTTGTAGAGAAAAGAAAGCAGCTTCGCTACAACCCCTTTCGGAACAGTCCACACTGTGGGGCCCAGCCCCTCCTCTCACCGCCCCTTCCTACCACACCCCATTTCCTGACCTGTTCCTATCCTGATCTTCCACACACTTGAAAAGATGTTCCCACCAAAGAGAAAAATCTCCCTGGTGTTTTTACAGCCTGCCATCAAAGGGCTTCATCTGCCTTCAGGGCCTGTGGCTGCAGATCTGAACACGGGGCATGAGAGCTTCATGCCCGGCATGGCTCAGCGGGGGTTCCCCCTCCCTCGGCCGGCCCTTGCCCACACCGGATGCAACCTCCACCCAAGGTGCCACAGCCCAGTGATGGGATGAGCTCACCTCCCGACTCCCGGGGCAGGACTCCGTCCCTCTGCTCCCCCGCCCTTCCAGAGTGGACTGTGTGTCTGCCTGGGGGCAGCAAGGAGACTGAACACAACAGGCCACGTGGGCCGCCCTAATTCAGCATTCATGATCAACTGAACAAGAGTAAGACCAAGGTTACCCTGTGTGCCGTGTGTAGAAGTCGGTTTGCAAGCAAAGTAGTGAAATAACAAGAATTGATAGAAAACTTGTAAAAACAATCTGAGAAGACTAACACAAGCATTCTTTTGACAAGCATTTGTTGATGGTCTACAGTGTGTCAACCGATGAGGGTGGCAACGCCTATCTCTGCTCTTAAGGAGTGAGGCAGGCAGACGGGCAGATGCCGTGTGGGTGCCTAAATGCTACCCAATCGCGTAGGGCGCCGTGAAGGATGCTTACAGCACACTCGGAGATTCGGGGATCTTTGACATCTTCCCAGTGGACTCCAGGTCGAAACGGAGTCCTGAAAGATGTAAGATGAAGAGGAGGTTTGGAAAAACCACGCTGGCCACGCCATGGGCAGTGAGCGGCAGGAGGAGGCCCTGTGGCTTGGCCTTGGCAGTGCCGTGGCGGAGTAAGAAGCTGCAGCCTGGGAACTGGAGTGGGGGGGGGGAGGCAGAGGAGGACAGGAGAGTTCATGAGGAGACCCCTACTCTGGGTTAGGTGGCTGTCTGGATGACAGGGAGGTCCTGCTGGAGGAGGAGGGGCAGAGGGGAAGACAGGTCTGAGGAGTGGGCTTCTTAGAAAGAGCTGCAAGTATGGGGAGCGGACAGAACTAGTTCAAGGTGCTCTGGAACAGAGAAGGGGCCCAGCAGGCAGCTGACACCTGGACGGGAATCTTGGAGTGGCGATGTGGGTCGGAGGTGAGGTCGGGGAGGTCCTCTGGTACTTGGAGACTGGAGTGAGGGTTTTAGCCATATCTCTTTCACAATCAAGGATTTCGTGCTAATTACAGATAACAACAGGGCTCATTTACATATTAACAACTAAATGTCCTAATTACAAATTAGCTTTATCTATTAAAACAAGCCCAGGGGGCTTTTTGACTTAGAAAGGCTTTGATAGCGTTTAGTTAAATCGCCGTGCGCACCTGGAGGCAGAGCCGTGGCGTGTTCCCTCTGCCGTGGTACTAATCAGGCTGGCAGAGCCGAGGCTTCCGCAGGTTTAACACCCGAGAGGGGCTTTGATTTTGTGCCCTCCTCAGAAAGCCAAGGTTTGCACAGCGCTAAAAGTAGTTTCTAGGCTAATTAAAAGGAGAATCCAAATTTTTTTTTTAGCTTTTTAAGTAAAGTTTGGTATAGCTTCTTGTACCGGAGAAAG
Source organism: Saccopteryx bilineata (assembly GCF_036850765.1). Classification (NCBI taxonomy): domain Eukaryota; kingdom Metazoa; phylum Chordata; class Mammalia; order Chiroptera; family Emballonuridae; genus Saccopteryx; species Saccopteryx bilineata. The sequence goes on along the minus strand of NC_089490.1, from coordinate 62,085,661 downwards.
CATGGTCCCAAAGAGTCCCCGAGAGGGCCTCTGGAAGCGAAGTGATTTTCCAGGTTGAGAATGAGAAGCTCCCGCGTGCCAGCTGGGCAGCCTGCTGGAGGGCGCCCCCCCCCCGGGGGGCGGGGCAGGCAGCGCAGAGGGAACCCCAGGGAAAAGCGAAGTCTTTGGAGGGTCAGCTGTGCTCCGAGGTAGGAAAGGCTATTCGGGGCTCAGTTGGGCAGATTGAGAATGAGTTAGTGATAGGTACATAGAGAAACCAAGCAAACGGACAATTACTCTAAGAAAAACAAAAAGCAAACCCAAAGAAAACATTGTTCTAAGATATGTAAGAGGTGGCACAGCTTTGCCGAAAAGACTAAATTAGCCACTGATTTAGCAGAGTGACATAACTATCTTGAGAAAGTGAAGAGGAGATGAGGTGTCTGTATGGGAGAGGGTGTGGCCTTCCACACAAATCTAAAGTGAAGAAAGCATTGTGAGGAGGTAAGTACCAGAGGAAGGAAGACATCTTTGGGGAATGAGAACTGGGAGGGAGGCAGATAGGGCAGGGGCAGTTGTCTTTTACAGTGTGTCCATAAAGTCATGGTTCACTTTTGACCGGTCACAGGAAAGCAACAAAAGACAATAGAAATGTGAAATCTGCACCAAATAAAAGGAAAACTCTCCTAGTTTCATACCTATTCAGTGCAGTTTGATGTAGGCTCACACACAGATTTTTCAGGGCTCCTTAGGTAGCTATCCCGTATAGCCTCTATAGACTCGTCACTGACTGATGGCCTACCAGAACGGGGTTTCTCCACCAAACTGCTGGTTTCCTTCAACTGCTTATCCCACCAAGTAATGTTATTCCTTATGTGGTAGCACTTCGTTATAAACGCGTCGATATTCACGTTGCACTTTGGTCACGGATTCGAATTTAGCGAGCCACAGAACACACTGAACTTTCCTCTGTACTGTCCACATCTCGACTGGCATGGCCGTGGGCTGCTCCGCTGTATACACGGTGTTACGTCATCATCTGTGCATGTGCACATGCTGCCACATCATCTTACAGAAACTGGGAGGGTTTTCCTTTTATTTGGTGCAGATTTCACATTTCTATCGTCTTTTGTTGCTTTCCTGTGACTGATCAAAAGTGCACCATGACTTTACGGACACACTGTATTTCACACTTTGTAGTCATGTTTGAGTTTTTAAAACAATATACATACATGTGTCGCTTTGATAAAAAATAAAAATGCATTTTAGAGGGCCTCTGGTGACATGGAGGACTAGTTTGCTTTGCTCCATTGCTAAGCAAAGGCATGAGCAAATGTTGCCTTGAGTCCCTTCAGCTTAGCAAAGCCAAACTGTGGCAGCTGAGTGTGCGACCATCTGAGACCCAAGCACATGTTGCTGGAACAAGTCTTGGCTGATCTAAAATGCAGCTCCACGATGACACTCGCCTGTCTCAGCATTTTCAGGGGCTTCCCATCGCTTACACGAGCAAGTCCCAACTCTGTAGCACCGGCCTTCAGGGGGTCTGTCACATGGTCCCTGCCAACCTCTCCCCTTCCGACAGTCCTGCCCCACACCCAGGCTTGCAGCTCCAGCAACTCGAAATGTCTGTAGCACTGTAGTACACACACACACACACACACACACACACACACACACACCATACTAGACTGTTCTTCAAGCCCCTAAAGCATACTCAGGTAGCCTTCATGTCCTAGTCCAGACCTTTCCAGCCTTCACTGGCCTACCCGGTGGGCTTGCAACACACCTGTGCTCATCTCTCACATGACCTCCAATCACACCCATCCCCCCATCTCATGAGCCCCTTGGGGTGTGAACTGTGCCAGTACAAGCTGTACAGATAAGTATGGCTACTCCAGGGACGATCTAAAGGCTGAGAGCAGGTCCTTCACCCTGTCTCACACTCCCTTCCTCCGTCCGGGTCTGTCTGCCAGCAAGGCGCCGTCCCTGCTGAGTCCCCCTCAGCCTCTGCCTCCCCTGCGGGACAGAGAAAGCCAGGTCCCTGAGGGAGGAGAATCAGACATGTCTCACCCCGAGAGAGGGAAAGGCCTGTGAAGTAGGACTTGGTCATGATTTTTGAGCCCAATCACCTGCTAGAGCACAGAGGGGAGGTTTTGAAGGCCTGGCCACATTCAGGTGATCTCCCAGCTCAGGTGGTCCCTTATTAAAAGACCCCTCATGTTCCCTGAGCCTCTCTAGGAAGCAGCAAATCTTACATCCCACCCATCCACATCTGACCAATAAGCTTGAAGTTGGCTGCCTGTCTGCCCCCTCTCTGACCTTAGCTGGACCCAGCCCTGCACCACCTTGCAAGAGCTTTGTGGCATCCCAGCTTCCTCACAGGGACAGAGCCTTTCAAAGGGACACTTGTCAGCAATGGCAAGCACTAGGAGAAATGGGCCTGCGTGCATGACAGGCCATATAACGATGAGAATAAATACAAAACGATGGCAAACATTTCCTGAACCCCGGCTTGGTGCCAGGCCAGTGCTAAATGCCTTATGCATATGCCCTCATTAGTCTGGTCAGCAGCCTGTGCGGTACATGACATCACTGCCCAGCACTCAGCAGACGTGTCCCGGGGCTCAGGGAGAAGTCTCTTGTGCAGGTCGCAGGGGGTATAAGGTGAAGTGGGGTCCCACCCCAGGTCTGCCTGGACTCCGAGAGTCTGAACTTGTAGCTCGGATGTTCTGCTGCTATGGACCAGGTTGGCAAAGCAGGGGAGAAGTAGAGAAAAGAACAAAGGGGATGGAAATTTCTTTGTTAAGGTGAGGGGAATTAAATTGCAAGGAAAATCTAGCTCTTGAATGGAATGTGTCCCCCAACACCCCCCATCCCCATTTCTCCTAAACCCAGTCCAGCAGCCCAGACACTTCAGGGGTCCCCTTTTCTTCCTCAGTTCCCAAGTTGAATCAACTGTAAACAAGCACATGCTTTAAATAATGCTCCATGAGATGAGACCTTAATCTGCATCTCGTCTAGACTTTCTAATGCCCCTGCAGGAACATGGGAATCTTATCAGTGTCTACATTTTGACAAGCAATAAACTCACACTTATCTAGGCTGATGGCTTTGGGGGCCTTCCGCAGCTAGTTAGTAATTTCAGATGTTGTGGGAGGGACTTCTCGGTAAAAAAAAAAAATTGCACTCTCAATCCAAAATTAAAGCTCAATCTGGTCTAATTGTCCTTGGTTTTATCAGCTGCATAAAATGGCTGATTCCATATGCAAAAATAAATAAATAGTTGTGGAGCTTCGAAATTCCCTCATCTTGGGGACAGCTCCCATCAAGTTCTTTGCGATCTCCCGTGCTATTTTCACCCACCCTCTGGTGCTGATCTTTTTCTATCCATTTCTATTTTCTCTCCTTTCTTTGCACTTTCCCAGCCCTTACCAAAAAGGAAGAGCATAGTGTCACTGTGTGTGTGCCCATCCCCTCTGTGTCATGTGTAAATTGGGATGGAGGTTCCTTAAGAGCAAGAATAGTTCTTCATGAGCTGATGACACTCAGAAATCTGGACATGCCTATTTAAGTGCTAAATTGGTAAATTGGAATCCAGAAAATAATAAAAAGTGTCCATTTATTTCTCTAACAATCATTTTTGTTGCAAAATCCAATAACAGAAACCATATTTCAGGACTGGAATGAAGAGGCAGAGAAATTGTCCCAGGTCTCTGGTGGGAGAATGCTTTCCAAGAACATCCAAAGATTTCCCCTCCAGCAGTGAGTGTGCTGGAAGGCGGCCATCCTCATGGCCAGCAGCCCTGAGATGTAGCCTGCCTCTACTCTGGGCAGCTCTGTGACTTCGGGCAAGTCCCTTCCCGTCTCCAGTACTCAGGTTCTTGCTCAGGAAAGTGAAGGACTGTAGGTCTGAGGTGCATTTCAATGGGGGTCCAAGTACCTGCGGGAAAAAAAAACGGAGGTTGGTAGTGACACAGAGAACAGATGGACATGATGGAGGCCCAACCAGGGCAGTGGTGGAGAGCTGGAGAGAAGCTGAGGTATTGGAGAGAAATTGGGAGGGTTGAGTTAACAGACACTGGCACCCAGTGGGTGTGGGGTGAGGAGAGAAGAGTCTGGAGACGAGCTTTTATTTCGGCCTTGGGGACACAAGATGGTGTGGAGGACATCAATCGAGATGGCCATGGGAGGAAAAGGTATTGGATTTGGAATTTACCACTTATGCTGATTTTAAACGTGCCCACAAATTAACACTATTCTCATCTGGAACATGGCTTTGCCTTAGTGACTAACTTCTGATAAATACAATGCAGCAAAAGTATTGCTGTGTGATTTTTAAGACCAGGTCATAAAACAATTCAGCTTTTTTGTGGCTCCTTCATTGTCTCTGGCCCTGGGAACCCAGCCACCATTCTGTGAGGAAGCGTGGCTCTGTGGGAAGGCCACAGACAGGTGCCGCAGCTGAGGTCCCAGTGGAGAGCTGGACCATGCAAATGAGAAAGCCTTTGAGATGTCTCCAGCCCCTGCCATCACATCATCACACCATGGGCTCGAGAGACCTAGAGTGGGAACCATCTACCTGGGCTGAGTCAACAGCCAGAACCATGAAAAATAGCAGTAATACATGACTGCTGCTGTGTTATGTTGCTGTGTTTGGGTGGCTTGTTATGCAGCAGTAGATAAGCAGAATCTGCTCCACATAAAAAGGGTGCTGGGTCACTCTGGGTTTCAGCAAAACACAGGTGGTTTGTATAAAAGAGCTAAAAGAAGAGAGTTTGCAGAAGTGGCTATTTACAGAGATGTGGGCAGGGCAGGGTTTGGAGGACCAATGAAGGATGGTAAAGTACCTGGACAATAGCAAAAGGAGGAGCCATTCCTGTCTCTGGGCCTGAAGGGACAAAAGGGGAGGGGACAGTGTGACTGGAGCCTTGTGGCCATAGCACAAGTGAAAGGGAGGCCCAGGAAAAATGAGGGCCTACTAAAATCTCAACAGGGAGGAGAGTAGGAAGGAGAGGGTCCTAAGTACCCCTCCGCCTCCCCTGGTTCTCCCCGCTCCTGCCGGAGTCCCCATTGGCTGTCCCAGCTGCACGCCAGAGGGCAGGGAGGCAGGGATGTAGTTTGTGCAGACCAGGCTCCCAGACCATGGCGCAGCGTGGAGAATACATTCAGCAACAGCAAATGGAAAATGATGAGCAAAACATAAGTAGAATGAAAGAGGGAGATCTAGGCAGAAAGGCAGGACATGCAACATTTATGGACAAAGTGAGGCAGAGGTGTCTGCCTATAAGCGAGGAGGAGAAGGTGAGCTCTCGCTGCAGGAGGAGAACCTGGTGGGAAAGGTCTGCAGCCTATAAACCCATCAAAGGGAAAATGTGAAAGGGAACAAAGGGCCCAGGATGACCATGTTCACTTGGGAGGGTCCTACATTTGTAGACAGCTGAGGCCCTCCTGGACTGTGTGGGAACCGCCTGAAGGGGGATGAGTAGGAAGATGGCCACAGCAGGTCCGTCTGTCTCTCGGGGTGACTGCCTGGTTGACTGGTCTTGCCACCTTCCAGATGCTCGATGCCTCAAGGTCAGGGACAAGGAGTGCTTTTTATATCTCTTGTGTTGTGTACACAGGTCCCACCTAAAGAGTGAGCAAGGAAGGCAGAGGACTCCCACCAGCACTGGCAGAGCCAGCCTGGTGGTCATTTCCCCAACCAGGTGGAGGGGCTGGGAAGCTGAGGCAGCCTCTGATCCCAGCCACACTGGCTGGAAACATTCTCAGAGTTTGTATCTTGCTTCCAGTGAGTGTTATGGAGGACAAGACTCACCGGTGCCCCCCTGGGCAACCCCACGGTCTGGTGTGACTCTGACCTTCCCGAGTCCTCACATTTCTGGCACAAGGACGTGGACATTGGGTGGTCCTGTGGTATAGACAGTGCTGACTGCAGAGGGTGACTGTTTAAAAATCCAATATGGGATTCATGTTTGGGGGTTGTGGGTTCTTGCTCTGACTCACAGTTATCGTGCTAAAGTCTTCTCAGAAAGACCATGGCATGCGGGTTCAGAGCAGAATAATTAGGACTGTGTTTGTCATTTCCATGTTAGGACATTTCTCAGCCCCAGGGCCCAAACCCTGTGGGGAACAGGGCTGTCAGGAGAAATTCCACAGTGGCAGAGATGTGTCTCTGCATTTTCTGGCCACAGGGTGCTACTGAGAAGTTGAAAAATGGCCAGTGTGACTGAAATACTAAATTTAAAGTTTTATTTAAAAAAAATTTATTGAGGTGACATTGGTTAATAAAATTACATAGGCTTAAGTGTACAGTTCTATAATTCATCATCTGTGCATTGTTCACCATCTGCAGTCAAGTCTCCTTCCGTCACCATTTACCCCTCCCCCGTCCTGCCCCACCCTCTTCCATCACCATTTACCCCTCCCCCGTCCTCCCCTACCCTCTTCCATCACCATTTACCCCTCCCCCCCCGTCCTCCCCCACCCTCTTCCGTCACCATTTACCCCTCCCCCGTCCTCCCCCACCCTCTTCCATCACCATTTACCCCTCCCCCCGTCCTCCCCCACCCTCTTCCGTCACCATTTACCCCTCCCCCGTCCTCCCCCACCCTCTTCCATCACCATTTACCCCTCCCCCATCCTCCCCCACCCTCTTCCATCACCATTTACCCCTCCCCCCCCGTCCTCCCCCACCCTCTTCCATCACCATTTACCCCTCCCCCCCCCGTCCTCCCCCACCCTCTTCCATCACCATTTACCCCTCCCCCATCCTCCCCCAAGCTCTTCCCCTCTGCTCATCACCATGCTGTGGTCTGTGTGTACGAGAGAGATTTTTTGCTTGATTTCTTTATCTTTTTCACTCAGCCCCTTAACCCCACTCCCCTCTGAGAGCTGTCAGTCTGTTCTCTGTATCAGTCAGGCATAAAAAAGAAGGTGCTCTTACTTTTTGCGACAGCATGGATGGACCAGGAGAACATTATGCTAGCGAGAGAAAGAAAAATATATGATATCACTTAAATGTGGAATTTAATGAACAAAATAAACAAACCAACAAAGTATAAGTTTTATTTACCTTTAATTACTTTGATTGTAAATGTACAGAGCCGACTGTTCAGTTTTCAGTCCTGAGTCTTTCGTGAGGCCTAGAACGGGTGAGGAGTAGAGTCTCTGCTCTGGGGAATCTGGGGAAGGAAATCACTACACACTCTCTCTAAAAGAAGAGGACTGGGGCTAGAAGGCACCTTCAGCGGCCCCTGGTGTAGGTGCTTCCTTACAGGGGAGGGACCTGGGACCAGCAGGGCCCCTGGTGTGCTGGGGAGGGTGCAGGGGGTGGGCGGGAGCAGATAAATAGGGAAGCTTTTTCTCCCCCTCCAATGTAGCAGACATGCCATTTAGGACCAGCATATAAGACAAAGCATAAAGTTGGGGAACTGGAAAGAGGAGAGAGATAAAGGAAGGCAACCAGGGGGAGCCCTTCCCAAGAAGGAGCGTGCCTCTGGGACTCAGTGGTTTAGCCCCAGGGGTACTCACACTCACCTGACCTGCCAGCTGGGAGCCAGGTTCTTCAAAGCACATGCACACAAGGGAGCAGGCACTGGAGGAAGTGTGGGGAGGAGCCAGCCTGGCCCTGGCAGAACCCTGTGGTGAGCTGGGAAAGGAGGGGGGGCACTGTCCTGAGCTTCCTGCAGGATGATCAGTCCTGCTTTGAACAGCTGCCAACCAGGGGGTTGCTGGCTAATGCCCCAGAACCACCAGCCTCAGGGTCAGGGCTTGGAAGCAGGTCCCAGGCTTCAGCCCAGCTCTCCCCCACTAGGAGGCCCTGCGGCTGGGAAGGGGCTCTGTCGCGCATGCTGTTCTAGTGCCAAGGTTCCCGTTCCTGCTGGGATTGGAAGAGATGCTTCAGGATCAGTAAACACAGATCTTTTTTTTTTTTCTATTCTGATGAACCACTTTTGAAATAAGAATAATGGTTGCTTGTTGATTTTGGCCTTGAAACTGAATAGCTCTGTATCTTTGTTCTCAGCTGAAGGTCTTTTCCTATTACTCTCTTTCTTTCTTTCTTAGGCCAGTGTTCTTGCATCAGCCAAGGCAAAGGCACAGATGTTGGTGTGGGTGTGAGTCCTGCATGTTACCTACACATACGTCCAGTCAGTCAGCCCAGGCCAGGGCCAGGGAGGGGCTGAGTTTTCCCACAGGCCACCAAAGAGGGGAAGGCTGGCAGGCCACCCCACCCCCCCATACACTCACTGGATAGAAGCTCCAAGGGGCCATGGAGCCTGCTGTTGCTCCCTTTTTACCTCATCCATCCATCCGTCTGTCCATCCATCTGTAGGTCCATCCATTTATCCTTTTATCCATTCATTGATCCACCCATCCACTTACCCCCCCCCCCAATCCATCCATTTTGAGTAAAAATCCTTCAATATCTTCACTCCATGCCTTCACTTTTAGGGGTATGCTCACCAAACACACGAGAAGTTCATTTTGCACTTTATTCAACCCAATTACATTTCTTTCACCAATGAGTTTGTACTTTTAAGCTTAATACATGATCTAAACACCTTCCTCGGGAAAACAGTCTGAAGCCGTAAAGGTTAAGGAAGGGAAGGGGCGTGGCACCAGGAATGTTTGTGAGGAGTGTGACAAAACAGGAAGCATGCCCACATTTTTTTTTGCACAGATTTTGGATTCCATTTGGACTTGGCTCAAAAAAAAAAAAAAAAAAAAAAAAAAAAAAAAAAAAAAGGCCATTTTATGCCCTTCTACTTTGAGTAGTTTTTCTGTTGGTGACCAGAGCAGGAAGCCTCTTTAGCAGCAGACAGGGGGTGAAGAGGCACAGGCGACAGTCAGCCCACCCTCCCCTCTCGCCTTCCGCTCCAGGGACTGTGCAGATGTGCAGCCCGAGGAGCACGAGTGGGCAGGTGGGTGTTCTCTGCCTGGCTGGTGCTTGCCCAAATCCAGCTCTAACTGTTGCCAGGAGCCGAGACTGGCTCTCACGTTCCTGAGAAAGTTTGTCAGTTTACTCACATTCTGTTCCCCAAGCCAGGCAATGTGTTGTCTAAAATAACAAAACTCTACAAACGGCAGTTATGTCTCCAAGGAAATGCCTCACCTAAGAAATGATCTCGCTGTGCCAATTGTGGGATGATCATTTTCCACACCAAAAACACACTGAAAATGTTGGCTTTTAAGACACATTAGACAGCGGATGCAAATTTGCTTGCTCACACAGAAAGAGAGAAGAGAAACCAACATCTACTCAGAAAGGCAAGCGGGACGCTCAGCTGCTGGCGTGCGTTCTTCCCAGCACACTTGGCCACGCTGCTCAGTAAGGCTGTGTGGGCTTTTCAGAGGAGGTGGTATCTTTGGCAGTGCCTTGTGGATGACACTCCTGAAACTCACAGAGGTCAGGCATCTGTACCAAGCGCCCCCAGAGTCGGCTTTGGGGGCCGATCAGGCCCTGGGATGGCAGTGTGTGGTTGTTCACAGTGCTCGACCTTCCTTACAAATCTGCAGTGACGAAGGCGCTCGCTTCCTCCTATAATGTTTTCTGCTCCTGCTTGTTTAGTTTTGCTTACAGCCTGTAGTGAGTTGCTGGAGCCAACCTGTATTCAGATTCAAAGCCAAACTGGCCTGGCTCAGCAAGGCGTTGGAAAGTGTGAAGTCCCCGTGGCTTTGTTACTGCTTTGTCTGCCTAACTGCACCATCCCCCAAATCTCACCAAAGGCTGGCCTGTGCTCTGATGCTGTCTGACAATGAGAATTAATGTTCCTCTCATGTAATGTATAAAGAAACAAAAACAAAACCTAGTGTTCCTCCCTGTTCTGTGGAGAAGTAAGAGCAGATGCAGCTGTATCAGCAGAATGTCACCCACAGACACCAGGGAGAGCCTAGGTGACAGGAGGCTGCCCTGGCCCAGAGTCTAGGAATCAAGGCTTGCCTCAGTGAGCACCTGTTTATAACCTTAAGTTTCTCTGGATACCTGAGCACAAAACTTGCCATTAAAACTGAACAGAGGCTTCTGATTTCAGACAAAATGGAGTAAGTGCATTACACCTTTTTTCTTCTGCTGATTACAACTCAAAACCATGACAAAATGCATCAAGTACCAGAAGACCCTGAAAGGAGTAGGAAGGAAGACAGATGGCTAGAGACTTTGGAATTTGAGAATAACCCAGAAGTGAGGGGTCTGTGTGTGTCTGTTAGCCCCCCTCTATCCTGTCCTGGGCACTAGAGATGCTCCCAACCTAAAAATGCCACTGATTCAGACATATACACATACAAAAAGCTGCAAGAAAGCCTGTGTTCTCTACCAAAGGACTAGGAAAAGGATGGTCCTGTAAAATCCATATTTTTAACTATATCCCCCTATGGCAAGTAAAAGATGAGGAAAAAGCTGCAACCTTCTGCCTCCCCATTGGGCCCTGTGGCTGTGGAGGCTGTGGCCAGAGCCCCATGGACCATTCCTCACCTGCATTGTGGAGGCGGCACCTCCCCTCTGCCCGCCTGTCACTGTGGCGAGTCACCCCGCACTACACGAATGTCGGAAGTGCCTCCTCACCCCTTCCCACTGGCGCAGCGGCTGCAGAGACTGGGGAAGGAACCCCGCTGACCAGGACCACGCTGTACAAAGGGAAGAGCAAAAGAAGCAAAACCCAGCCTTCCTGAATAGAGACTAGAAGGAGCTGAACAAAAGCCTTTATAAATCTCTGAATGAAGCATTAGGCAACCCTCAAGTGAAATTGATCAGAATTCACACAGCAATAGGTTTGAGCGCTGAACTAATACCACACAGGTTTCAGATTGACTTCTGGGGAGGACACAGGTGGAGTCGATGAGAAAAACATGAAAAAGGCGTTGGAAATAAGGCTGACTTTCAACCCACCGCCCACACAAGCGGGCCAGGATGTGTGTTCTGAACGTTGGCAGGGTGACAGCTGGCCAAGTTAGAATGTTTATATAGGTACCACGGTCTCATGACATACTACTCAGAATGTCCAAGACACCATCCAAAATACCTTTTTTCATATCAATCTAAATGAGAAAATAAAATGAGCCACACTGAGATAACAGATGTTTGAATGGTGGTAAAATACATGCAATTTACCATCTTAACCATTTTTAAGTGTAAAATTCAGTGGCATTAAGTACATTCACATTGTTGTGCAACCATCACCAACATCCATCCCTAGAACTCTTCACCTTGTAAGACTGCAATTCTGTACGCTAAACAATAACTCCCCTTCCCTTCTCCCCCAGCTCCTGGCAGCCACTGTTACACTATTATATAGGGTCTGTCTTTATGATGTGACAACTCCAAGTACCTCATATAAGGGGAATCATGTAGTATTTGTTTTCTGGTGATTGTTTATTTCACATAGCATAATATCCTCAAGTTTTATCCATGTTGTGCATATTACAACATTTCCTTCTTTTTTAAGGCTGAATTATATTTTGGTTTTACATTTAATCACTATGAACATCTGCTTTGCTTTTATGTTTCACCAGTTGTAAATAATGCTACTATGCACATGGATGTATATGAATATCTTTTTGAAAACCTGATTTCAATTCTCTTGTGTATACATTCAGAAATGGAATTGCTGAATAATATGATAATTTTATTTTTAATTTCTTGAGGAACTGCCATACTGCTTTCCATAGTGGCTGTACCATCTCACATTCCACCACCAATGCACAAGGGTTCTGCTTTCTTCATGTACTCGCCAACACTTACTGTCCCCTGTTTTTTTGTGTTTTTTTTTTTTGTATTTTTCTGAAACTGGAAACGGGGAGAGACAGTCAGACAGACTCCCGCATGTGCCCGACCGGGATCCACCCGGCACGCCCACCAGGGGGCGATGCTCTGCCCCTCTGGGGCGTCTCTCTGTTGCGACCAGAGCCACTCTAGTGCCTGGGGCAGAGGCCAAGGAGCCATCCCCAGCACTTGGGCCATCTTTGCTCCAATGGAACCTCGGCTGCGGGAGGGGAAGAGAGAGACAGAGAGGAAGGAGAGGGGGAGGGGTGGAGAAGCAGATGGGTGCTTCTCCTGTGTGCCCTGGCTGGGAATCGAACCCGGGACTTCTGCACGCCAGGCCGACGCTCTACCACTGAGCCAACCGGCCAGGGCTTGTTTTGTTTTTGATACTAGGCACTCCAATGTTTGTGAGGTGGTGTCTCATTGTAGTTTCGATTTGCATTTTCCAAAGGATTAGGGGTGTTGAGCATCTTTTCATATGTTTATTGACCATTCATACATCTTCTTTGGAGAAATATTTATTCAAAACCTCTGCCTATTTTTTTTATTAGGTTTTTATTTTGTTATTGTTGTTGTTGAGTTTTAGTTTTCTGTATATTCTGGATATTAATCCCTTATCAGATATGTGATTTGCAAAATTTCCTACAATTTTGAAGATGACCTTTTTTTTACTCTGATAATAGTATCCTGTGGTGCAAAATATTTTTATGTTTTCAAGAAGTCTGATTTGTCTGTTTTTTTCTTTTTTTACTTGGCGTCATATTCAAGAAACTGTTGCCCAATTTAATGTTATAAAGCTTTTGTTTGATGTTTTCTTTTAAGAATTTTATTGCTTTATGTCTTACATTTAGGTCCTTGATCCATTTTGAGCTAATTTTTGTATAGGGTGTTAGGTAACGATCCAACTTCATTCTTTTGCATGTGAATATCCAAGTTTTCTCAGCACCCTTTGTTAAAAAGACTGTTTTTTTCCCATTGAATAGTCTTAGCACCCTTGTCAAAAGTTTGTTTCTGTTTTCAAAGAACCAACTTTTGGTTTCATTGATTTTTTCTGTTGTTGTTCTTTTTTTTCTTTTTTTTGTATTTTTCTGAAGCTGGAAACAGGGAGAGACAGTCAGACAGACTCCCGCATGCGCCGGACCGGGATCCACCCGGCACGCCCACCAGGGGCGAAGCTCTGCCCACCAGGGGGCGATGCTCTGCCCCTCCCGGGCGTCGCTCTGCCGTGACCAGAGCCACTCTAGTGCCTGGGGCAGAGGTCAAGGAGCCATCCCCAGCGCCCGGGTCATCTTTGCTCCAATGGAGCCTTGGCTGCGGGAGGGGAAGAGAGAGACAGAGAGGAAGGAGGGGGGAGGTGGAGAAGCAAATGGGCGCTTCTCCTATGTGCCCTGGCCGGGAATCGAACCCGGGTCCCCCGCACGCCAGGCTGACGCTCTACCGCTGAGCCAACTGGCCAGGGCCTCTGTTGTTTTTCTAACCTCTATTTTGTTTACTCTGCTTTCATCTTTGTTATTTCCTTTCTTTTTCTAGTTTTGGGTTTCATTTTTTCCCCCTAGTTTCTTAAGGTCTAAAGCTAGGTGGTTGGTTAGAGATTATTTTTATTTTTTAAATTTTACTGTTTTTAAAAATTAAATTTATTGGGACAACATTGGTTAATAACATTATATAATTCTCAGGCATACAACATTATAATTCAACATCTGTATATTGCCTGCTCACTACCCCTCCTTCTCTCTTCTGCCTCCTGCCTGGAATCCAGATGTGATAGTTGGTGTTGTAGCATCAGTCTCTGCTCACAAGGTGACCTTCAGGAGGAAAGCCAGAAGCTAAAGAGATCAAGCTAAACATTTGAAGAAGCCTTAGTTCTTGATGCTCATTGTGATGTCAGCCTGGAACTGCCACCTGTGAACTTTTATGTGAGAGAAAAATTGAACTTCTGTCTTCTCTTTGCTCTCACTAGCAGTTAAATACAATTCCTAAAAGAGACACTCCTGGCAAGCCCTGGCCTGTCAGCCTTGGAACCTATTACAAAAGACGATGAGGTAACTGTGGTATGAACATATGCTATTTCAAGGGAACATGTGTTTGAAGAACAAGGTTAGAAAGAGAAGAGTGTGGAGACAGGGAAGAGGGCAGACTCTGCTGTGGGAACAGCGAGGGGGAGAGGGCTGATTGAATGTGCACGAAGTTTGAGCCATACCTTTGGCATCAGCTGGGAGGAGGTCACCTTCTTCTCCCCCTCAGTGCTTCCAGAGTCACTCCTTCTGCCCAGCAGTCCCTGGGCATTGAGTTGTGGCTGCCCTCAGCCCCTGCCCATAGGGGAGCTGTCACTGGCCAAAGTGAAATGAAACCGGTGTGAAGGGTCACTTCCTGAGGGACATGCTGTGAGAATGCACCAAGCTGCGGTCAGATTTTGGCCTGAAGTTCAGGGCTGTGTACATTAGCAGGGCTCTGATTTTACACAACTTAATCCACAGTTTCAATGCTATAGAAGTGATTACTTGAAAACTATGTACTCGTATTGAGCAGTGTCACCCCATTAAATTTAATTTCTAAAAAAAAAAAAAAAAGCCAAGTGTTGCGCAAGAAGGCGAGAATCCAGTGTGCATGCACGGGGCATTTACGTACACAGTGCAGAGTGCGAGGCTCTGCACAGCTCACAGGCAGAAAGAGGACTTACCGGATGCCCTTGGTTCGTGAATGGGTTGCAAAGTCTGTGTCCAGGTCTTTGTGCGAGGAGACAATGAGAAAGGAGCAGTCCTGGTGTCTCCCGGATGTCACTGTGGCTCTGATGGCTGATGTTTCCGTAGAACAAGTCCTCTTCCTTGACAGGCTTGTCGGTGCCTTTGCGCGCAGGCTCCTCCCGTCTGTTGTGATGGGGCCACTGTGGTGGTGGATGTGTGCTTGGCCACAAGGAGCTCTGTGGCTTCCTTCTGCAGTGAAAATTGTTGCTTTCTTTTGTTTCTATGAGAGCATTAATGACGTCTCTTAATTTTCACTCTCTACCCTCCTCCCGCAGTCGGACTCAGTCTTAGAGTTTAGTCTCGGGGTTCCTCGCCCTCCATGCTGTCAGGGGGACGTGCACTGCTGAAGCGACCTGGCCCTGTCTTGCTGGGCCTCATACAACTGGGAGGCGCAATCATGTTCTTCTCTCGGCTCAAGATAGGAATTTAAATTAAACCTCATTTAGCCGGGCGCTTCCTTTTGATTTATCTGCAGATGCCTCTTGCTGTTTGAGCCTTGTTAAATTGCTGGCAGACACTTCACTGGCCAGCTGTTCCTATTAAGCCGAAAGAGCGCTGCGGAGCAGGGTCAATCCCTTTGCACTTTGGATGGATCTTATATGTCATCCCTGTGGAGCGGCCACAGGGAGGGCATTATCTCCTGGGCCCTGGGAGCTGGCTGGTTAATGGCAGTGAGGGATTCTTCTGCTTGTGCGTGGGAACGGGAGGGTGCCCCAGTCCAGGGACCCTTTGCTCTGTTCTGCACACACGGGTTCTGTCACGTTACTAGACTCTGGGAGAAGGCAAAGCCTGATTCCTAGCTCTGCGCTAACATCACGTAGGAACCTGCTCTGTGAGTGAAGAGCCCAGCACGTGGATAACTTCTGCCCACTTACCAGCCAAAGGTGTGGTTTTGCGCCCAGACCCGGGTGCAGCTCATTGTATGGAACCCAGGTGTTCCCCAGAGGAAGGGAGGGGGGACAGGTACTTTCATCAACTGTCTCACAGTCATTCAGTTGACATGTAACTTAGCGTCTCCTTTGTGAGAAGCCCAGGCCTGTGCGCTTGTATGTGCTGCATCTTTGTGTGAATAAGAAAGCAGCCCTGTCTTCCTGGTGAACACAACTTTGTGCTCAGGCCAAGGCCTGGTCAGGTGGGCTGCATGTCGGCTCCGCTTGCAGATAGGCCATGCCCCTGGGGGACACCTTTGTGTGGGGGAGTGGCACAGCTGCCCCAGGCCCCCAGCCAGTCACTACCAGCACTGAGGGAGCTTGACTGACTGGCTGCTTAGCTTTTTTGCTCCACAGTGTGCCCCCCCCCCCATGTGTCCTTGTGCCCTCCTATCCATACACTTCCCCGTTCTCGCTCCCCCAGCAGGACCCCCACCAGGCCGTGAGCACCCCTCTCCATGGACTGAGCACAGGTCGGAGTGGCCCTTGGATGCCTCGAGTGAGGCCATCTAAAGCTCAGCTCAGGGCCTGGCTCCTGGATCAGGGCTGTGTGGGTCCCGTGTGCCAGACCCAGGGACCAGGGAAGACCTGCTTCCGAATGCTTGGTGGTAAGGTTGGTGGTGGTACTGACACGTGGACCCGAGTGGGACCCACAAAGTCACAACTTCCATCACGGTCCTTACCTGAGACTCTATTGCCAGGCAGCAGAGGCATTGCTTTGGACTTGGAAGTTCCAGCAAAATGTATGAGAGGCAAGAACTTCAGAATGTTCCCTTGAGTGCAGCCTAGGACTACATACTTTCCCTGCAGCTGCGGACCTGCAAACCAGGGCCAGCTCTGGTAGAGATGACTTGGGGGCTTTAATATGTCCTGGGAGTCAGGCCATGTCCTGGCTCAAGTCCGTCTCAGAGAAAACACCACAAAGCTTCCTTAAGGCTACTATCAGAGTGTCCGAGTATCTGCTCCAGTGTCCCGTCTACTCACAACAGAGAGATAAGCATATAAAATAGATCTTGGGCCAGAGGGGCTCTTGATGTAACCTGTCCAGGGACAACATCATCTTCTCTGATCTCATCATGGTCACACCCTTGAGGAGGGTGTTGTGCTCTGAAAATCCTAGGCTCTGGAGCTCATTCTCATGATTCAACCTGGGCCACTGTGGCCCAGCGTCCTCTCCTGCACATTCGTCGGCCCATGCTGTCTTCCTGAGGCGCCACAGGGAAGTCCACGCAGCCATCCAGAGGCGTGGAACCAGGAGGGTCCTGGGGTTGCTCACAGAGCGCTGTCTGATGCTGCACAGTGTTTCACTAACCTTTTTGGTTCCTCTGACAGGCAGCCCTGATATTTTCTAAGAAAAACAGTTTCCTTTTTATGCCTCACAACAGTGGGATCTACTCATTTCTCTGATGCAGGCCTTATTTTCATCTTGGTGAGGGTTTTACTTGTTTTATTTTTGGTTTCTACTTTGTGACCCATGAGCTCCCTGAAGATGCCCAGTGTGTTTGCCTGCTGCCCTGCAGGCGTTCACTGGACAGCTCTGCACCCCCTGGCACGGCCCACACCTGCCCGGACTTTGCTGGAGCTACACACCACGTGCTCAGAGAAATCTCCCTGTGAGTCCAGTTGAGATGATGTTCTCTGAGTGCAGTTCCTGGCATTTTTCTCCCCTTAACACTTCCCTGCCATTTCCTGGTCCATGCCGACTTTGAAATACTCGGCACTTTGATTCCTTTCACTCAGCATTTGTCTGCAGACTTGGAGAACCTTCCTCCCTTTCAGCATTGTTACAAGTAGTGACGTGTGTTCTGATTTGAGAGCAAGGCTTCATGTCTGAATCCTTTAGGCTCAGTTTTCTGTGCCTTTCTTTGCTCTTCATTGACTTCAAAAATAAAAAATTGGGTGATGGTACACAAGGTAACCAATGGTTCAAATGCAATAGATGTGTTTACCTGAAACCTGAGTACTCTTATTGATCAATATCACCCCATTAAATTTAATTTTATAAATAAAAATCTTTTAAAAAAGTTTCCCCTCAGGTTCAGGGAAGGGAGGCCCGGAGGTTGAGCCTCTGAGCACACGTGAGGTCCAGCTTAGACCACGCTTGGGGAGGCAGCACAGGAGAGCACACACGCTTCGGACCGTAGGGTCAGACCTGGGTCGAGTCTTAGCCCCCTTCAGCTGTGTCACCTTGGGAAACTTATTAACCTCTCTGAGCCTCAATTTTCCAATATAAAACGGGGATAATAATCTCCGCCTCAGAAGACACCCAAACAAAGAGTAAGGAGGATGGACGAACAGGAATCATGATAAGCAGAAATCATGGAGGGTAGTGTATTTCCCAGGTGCCAGGGTCTCCCTTTGCCTCCTAATCTTTATGTTAAAAAAAAGGTTGGGCTCCTGCTCTTCTCTAAAAATGTACTTTTAAAAATTGAATTGATTGTACATTCATGTTTATAGAACATTACATGCAATAACCCAAAGGTAAAAGCAAGCTAAGTATCCATGGATGGATGATGAGTGGATAAACGAAATGTGGTATATACATAAAACGGAATATTATTCGGCCTTAAAAAGGAGTGAAATTCTGACACATGCTACAACAGGGATGAAGCTTAGATACATTATGCTCAGTGACATAAGCCGGTAACAAAATTACAAATGCTATGTCATTCCACTTATATCAGGTTCCTGGAGCAGTTAAACTCTTAGACAGGAGGTAGCCTGGTGGTTGCGAGGAGCTGGGGGGAGGGGAGGGAGTCGAGGGAATGAACGTTGGCTGTATACAGAGATTCTGTTTTGCGAGATAAAAAGAATTCTGGAGATGATAGTGCTGATGGTTGCACAACAGTGTGAATGTACTTAATGCTGCTGAACTGTACACCTAAAATTGGCGGAGAGGGTAAATTTTATGTTATGTGCATTTTACCACAATTTAAAAGAGAAGAGGTGATCTGGCTGTGCTTTTCAGTTATGTTGTCTTTTAACTACCTGCCAGGTGAGAGGAAACATTTTGTTTTCCTTCCATTCTATCATAGTAACATATGCACACAAGTGAGAAGAACCAGGCAGCTCGGTGCTGAAACACAGCCGTCCCCTCTCGGATCCGGCTCTTCCCCATGCTCCACAGGCCCTCTGATCTTTTTCATCTGGGCTATAAAGCTGCCTTCAAAAACCGGAGGAGCGTCAGAGCAGATTATTTCCTGGCAGGACTCAAGACCAAAGATGTGAGGATGTGATAGAAAAACCAGAGGGCAAGGCAGGCTCTCCTCTCAGGAAGGAGCCAGGCTGCAGGAAAAGCCTGGCTGGCGGGCAGACGAGGTGCGGAGGGAGGGGCCAGCTGCGTCTGTCCAGCTTCCTCCAGGCCCTTCCCGGCTTGGTGAACTCGAAAAAAATCCCCAGTTTTGCTTAAACCAAAAGAAACAGGAAGGCCAGAGGTGTGCTGAGAAGGGATAATACAAAAATTGGCTCCAATTGGGACCAGACTACAGCCAGCCCAGGGTTTAGGTCACCCATCGCCGCAATGGCCAATGAGCAGAGACTGGGTCTGAGAGGGTAACAGGCGTCTTGAATCAAGAGTGCCAGCAATCTGAGAAGACAGGGGGCACGTCCTAGCCCAAAGCCTGCCTTCCGATCTCTTTTGTGAGGGCTGGAGTATCTACTTTTTCAGGTTAGGTTAGTACAATGAGAGACATGCAGTTGGTCATAAAGTAGGATAGCTGGTTCCCAGCACTGTAAGAGTCATCAAACAGGATGGCCAGGTCCCAGGGTCATAATTTCTTCTCCATGGCATTCCGATCTAATTGCGGTCCTTATTGCTTCTTGGGCGCCAGTTATCTCCTCAGGGGTGTGAGAGTGTCTGGCTTCAGTAGTTCTCCTGCACTACTGTGGGATGAGGGGATGCTAAAGACAGTCTAGGAAATAAGTTACATGTGGTGCACTAGCAATCATATATATATATATATATATTCATATGTTATTGATTGTATACTATATGATACCCTATCATTCCCCACTGTTAGTTTTTACAATCTTATATCTATAAGATTAGTTTTACATGGAAGTAATTACTTTGCTGGTTCCTGCTCAAGAGGAGTGACATTTTCCTTCAGAGCCAAGAGGTCCTTGCTCCCCGTCAGAGGGACGATGAGGCCTGGGCACAGGGGGAGGTGGTGTTCCCTGAGCACGAGGAGGGCTTGTAACCTGGTGGAGACAAACTGGGTTATAAATTCTAGTATTATTTGGGCAAAAGCTAGAGCGACAGAACTATGAAACAATGTTTAGTTCTTAATGATTTCAAGTCAAAGAATAGGAGAGAAACAAAGCAATAGTTCAGAGAATTGTAGCCAAAACATTCAAGAAGAATCAGAAAATTCAGGAACCAGTCTAGTGTCTGATATTCATAACTGTGTGTTAATAGATTTTACTAAAATGCAATTTTTCTCCCTAAAAGTACCCTTATTTTTATTAAGAAGACAAATTAAGATTAACCTAGTTATAGTATTAAATCTAGTTTTAACTTGGTCTGGTAATTTGCATAAACACAACAAGAAGGCACCTTAGTTGTTAGTTGATTGCTTTCTCATATGTGTCTTAACTGCGGGCTATAGCAGAATGAGTGACCTTTTGCTCAAGCCAGTGATCTTGAGCTCAAGCCAGTCACCTTGGGCTTCAAGCCAGCAACCATGGGGTCATATCTGTGATCCCATGCTTGAACCAGTGACCCCATGCTCAAGCTGGTGAGCTCATGCTCAAGCCCGCAACCTCAGGGTTTTGAACTTGGGTCCTCCATGTCCCAGTCCGACACCCTATCTACTGCGTGACCACCTGGTCAAGCCAGATTGAGTTTTGATTAGCCCTTTAGTGCACACACAAAAGCCAAGCCATACAGTCGCCATTAGACTCTGCCTGCAATACCTGTAAGTTTGGATGAATTCCTCAAGCTCCTGAGGTCCCCAAGAATATCCCAAGGTTCTTTTTTGCCATCCCCTAGGAAAGCAAATTTTGTTCCTTACCTGAAAATGCTATGAGCTATGAATAAGCAAAGTAAAAGCTATTTCTTCATTGGTTTTTATCAGCTTTAAAATCAATCTCAATTCCTTGAAGCTTTCTGATGACATCCAGGGTCTAGGCATGTCCTTTTGAGACACGGTATTCCAGTCAAAGTCTTAGAAACTGGTTCTGTATCTTATAAAGAGAGCAGATTCTTACTGGATTTATGCAAGTAGATACATTACTATTGCAATAATACTCATTAAGAGTTGCCAGATTCTGCAGGGATTAGGTAGGGAGGAAAATATAAATGCCCTAACATCATTCATAAAGATATACTTTGTTAAACTGCTTTAAGAAAAAACAAGGTTTCTTATATCTGGAAAACAAAATGATTTAAGAATCAACAATACTCAGAACAAAGTCAGAAAAATAATAACCAAATCCTATTTATGCTGGCCATTTGTTAGTGCTTTGATGAACCCAGTCATTTTTCAGAGCTCTACAAATCCTTATCTGGTTCAAAGGAATAATCTTGACAATTTATTTTCAGAAACCCATATTCTAGAATAAATTTAAGTCCTTTTTCATGGATCATCCTGAAGATGTAAAATACATTTGCAAATTTATCAGACCAAAACAGTTGCTGTTTCTAAACAACAAAAAGAAAAAACAACCCTCCAAATATGAACTAATAAGTATTTCCAATCTTTCTTCCTGGGCATTTGTGTGAAGTCTATTTGCCAGTCCTCAAGGGATATTGCCCAGAATATTGTCATCCTTTTTCTATTTGCCATGGTCCAGTCTTAGGGTTGTTTTTCTGACATTCTGACAGAGCACACATGCAGCAGTTATTTGCCATAGTGCCTTGGAAATTCCTGGTCCAGTGACCAATGGCCTGACATATTCTGTTAGTGCATCTCTCCCGTAATGAGTGGCCTCATGCAGATATTTTATAACTGGCCTGACAAGTTTTTCTGGCAGTAGTACTATTCCTTTCTTATTCTTCTTCTATTTCCTATTGAAGGTTTCTTCCTGAAAACCCCATTCCTCTGCTTTTCTGATATCATCTTCTATATATTTGGGGGAGAACTGAGATAAGTGTACAGCAGGTGATAGGGGCAGTAAAACAAGTCCTTGGCTACCTCCTCAGCAGCCTGACCAGCTAGGTTGTTCCCTCTGGTAATCTCAGAGTCAGATTTTTGATGACCTGGGCAGTGCATACTACTTGAGCTGGTTTCTGAACAGCCTCTAACAACCTTAATATTTCAACAACATCTGTAACTCCCTTTTCATTAGAGGTAAGAAGTCCCCTTCCCTTCCAGATAGAGCCATGAGCATGTAAAATCAGAAAGGTATACCTTGAATCCGTGTATATATTTATCATCATTTCTTGCAACAATCCAAGAGTGTGATCAATTCTGCCTTCTGGGCGGTACCAGGTGCTGATGCCTGGGCTTCAACCATTCTCTCAGGAGTCATGACTTCATAACCAGCTTTCTGGTTCCTTCTGTTTACGTAATTGCTCCCATCTACATCCAAGGTCCAGTCAGCCTCTTCTAATGGTTGGTCCTGCAAGTCAATCCAGCTGGAGTAAACCTCATCAATTGTCTCAACACAATTATGTTGTGGGAGTTCTGAATCCGCATCTGGTTTTGAATTTTAGGTGACAAGCCCTCTTCCATGGTGCTGGCAGGTTCCCTAGGCTTCATCACTAGCTGCCAAACAAGCTCTGGTGGAACCTGTAGGTGTAAGTTCTTTTTTTCAGGAACAAAAGTTATTTGAGCTCTGAATTTAGCTAGCAAAGCTTGTCCAAGCAAAAGTATCAGGCATTCAGGGATATAAAAAAACCTTGTGGCTTAGCATAGAGTCCCCAATTAGGCAATTCAAGAGCTTCTAGAAGAGATGGATTTTTTTGGGTCTCCCAGAGACCCCCATCACAATTACAGTTTGCTGAGACATCCTTGCTGAAGGAGTATTGGTCACCCAAGTTGTAGCTCCTGTCTCTATTTAAAAAAATCTACAGGGGCACCCCCACTGTTGGTTCCTGGGGGTTACTTTGATAGGTTGCTGAAGCAAAATAATCTCTGGGTCCCATCATTCGTCAGACTCTTCACCCTTCCAGAAGCAAATTTGGACTTCCCTGGGACCAGGTTTAAGATTCCCCCTCTATAGGCATTCTTTCTTGTAGTGACCTTTCTGCTTGCAATATGCACATTGATTCTTGTCATAATCTGTCCTTGGGATTTCCTTCATCTTCGGGCCTTTTCCTTCTCACCTTTTCCTTCTCACTCTCTCAGTTCCTTCTCTTTTTGCTTCTTTTCTCTGCACAAACCTTCTACAACCTGCACAAACCTTCTGCGATTTACACAGTCCTTCTGTAACTTTTGTAAACTTTCTTATCTATTCAGAAATAACTAGTGTTCAGAACAATTTACTTTCTTCCCTTTCCTTTGAAAGTACTTTCATACCTTATACCTTTTGTCATTAAAACCATGCAATTGCTGAGTCCCCTATATTGCACACTGAGAAGGGTTGTGACCTGCTAGGAAGGGTCAGAATGTCAAAGGCAAGACCAGGAATTTGAGAAAAAAACAACAACACCAGACCAGAGCCACAGAGGTTGTGAGGATGGTAATAATTATCTGTCAATATGTCTATCCATCTGTCCATCCATCTGTTCACTCATTTATTCATCCAATCATCTATGCACCGTTTGTTTTTTTAAATCTATATATCTTTTCTTACTTCCTTTTTTCTTCCAACCATCCTTCATTTTATTCATCCATCTCCCCCTATATTAGTTTGCTAGGGCTGCCACAACAAAGTACTACAGACTTGGGGTGACTTAAGCAGCAGATATTTATTTTCTAACAGTTCTGGAGGCTGGAAGTCCAAGGTCAAAGTGTTGGCAGGGTTGGTTTCTTCTGAGACCTCTCTCCTTGGTTTCTCTAGATGGTCAAAGAACATATGGTCTTTCCTCTGTGTGTATCTATCTCCAATTTCCTCTTATTATAAGAATACCAGTCTGCCTGACCAGGTGGTGACACAGTGGATAGTGTCAGCCTGGGACCCTGAAAACCCAGGTTCAAAACCCCAAGATCACTGCCTTGAGCGTGGGCTCATCTGTATTCAAGCCAGATGCAGGGTTACTGGATTGAATGTGGAATTGTGGACATGACACCATGGTTCCTGGCTTGAGCCCAAAGGTTGCTGGCTTGCAGCTTAAGGTCTCTGGCTTGAGCAAGGGTCACTGGCTCAGCTGGAAGCCCCTGGTCAAGGCATATGAGAAGCAGTCAATGAACAACTGAAGTGCTGCAACTACAAGTTGATGCTTCTCATCTTCTCTCTCCCTTCTCATCTGTCTCTCTTTTTCTCTTCTGCCAAAAAATAAAACATAAAAAAAATACCAGTTATATTGTATCAGGTTTCACTATAATGACCTTACTTTAACTTAATCACCTCTTTAGAAGCCCTATTTTTAAACAGTCACACTCTGATGTAGTGGAGATTAAGACTTCCACATGTAAACATTTAGGGATCACAATTCAGTCCATAGCACTTCCTTTTCATCCATTCATCTTTTTACTCATCCATCTATCCTTCCTTCTATTCATCCATTTATTTATTCAGCAAACATTGATTGATCGACTATAATAGGTGTTAGGCCAGTGGTTCTCAAAGTGTATGCCAGGGTGCACTGGTGCATGCTAAAAGATTTCCAGGTGTGCCCTATGGTATTCCAGAGAAATATGTGCCTGTTGGGGACCAAAAAACCAACAGGGTTCTTGGAGTTTAGATTTTTGGGGGACAGAGGTGTGGGGAATTGGCTGTAAGGTGACAGTCTGCCCAACCCCCCACCTCACTTGCCTGATTAGGTTGCAAAAGGCTGTTAGGCTGTGGTGTTGGATTGTTTACACTATCCCCCATGTTCCCTGGAAAGACTGGAGGCAAGTTTCTTCTATTCTTTGTTTGGTGTAAAGTTAAGATTTGCTAATGGCCTTTCTTTGCCCTATAAATAAAGCAAGATGCAGTTTTTGGGTGTGCTTTGTTCTTGCCAGCAGCAATTACAGAGCCCTCCTGACCCCGTATTTTCTTAATTCCACATATTTTCTTAATTCTGCAATGTTCCTACTCGGGACCTGGAATTACTAGCTGCGCTGGTTTGTGGCATGTGCCCAGATATAAAAATAAATATAGTTACTCTATTATACCATTCATTACAGAAATAGTGCTCTTTTTGTTAACACATCATTATTATATTTATTATTAACACATCATTATATTATTTTTAGATAAATACACCCAAATAAAATGGATAGATTTCTCAAAAAGAAGAATGATATTGAAGAATCTGAATCTGGAAGTGAGCAAAAGTTAAGTGTAAATAAAATAGGACTTGAAGGCTGACGGGCAGAATTTAATTTATAGCATTTTCCATCACTTAAAACTGAACAATACTATTGGATTAGAAACCCATTCATAGAAGCTTCAAGTGACTTTGGTTTAACATTAACAGAAGAAGAACTGGCAGCTATATTCACTAATCGTGGATTGATGATTAAACATAAGGAATTGTCTCTTGAAGCCTTTTGGATTTCTATAAAAGAAGAATATGTGGCAATATCTAAAAAAGCTTTGAACATTTTACTACAATTTTCAACATCCTATTTATGTGAATTAGGGTTTTCTACCCTCAACACAATTAAGAGTAAAAAAGGAGGAATTCTTCAATGTATTGATGAAGAAATGAGAGTTTGCCTTTCAAGTATCTGCCTAACCATTGAAGAAATCGCTAGGACACATCAGGCTCATGTTTGTCATAAACACAAGAATGAAAAAACTAAACACATTCACGCTGGGACCTGCCAAATTTACTAAATCTTACTAAGAATGTATCTATATATATATATAAAGATAACTTTTTGTTGTTTTTTTATTTTTTAACCCCTCTTTTTTACAAATTCTAAAAAGTATAAAAACTGTAACATAAAAATGTTTTTTAATGTCATAATAATTTTAATTTTGTCATATTTATTTTGTTTAATTGCCACAAAAGCACGCTTGGACTTTATATTTTTTTCTTTAATATTTGACTAAATTATAACATTTCTCAGAAATTTGTATATAGTGCATCTACAATTATTTGTAGGATTTTAAATGCACCCTGACTTCAAAAAGTTTGAGAACGACTAGGTTAGACACTTAAAGGATAGAAAGGTCACAGATCTCCCTAGACAGTGGGTAAATGAACAGTTACAACCTGGTGAAGAATGTCCTAGGAGAAGGACGTTTCCAGTGAGATGAGAAAGATAAAAAAGGGCACCTAAACTGAGATAGAGGTGGAGTGGTGGGATGGAGGGGGTGGGGAAAGATTCTTAGAAGACATGATCCTTAATTTAGGTATTGAGTATAAGTTACATTAGCAAACAGAATGGAGGAAAGGAGAGGGGCCCTCCAGGCAGAAGGAATAGCATGTGCAAAAACAAAGATGTGTAAGAGAAGGCACAACTGGGGAACTGTAACAAGTTCATTGTGCCTGGAAGGTGCAGTGCAGGTAGCAAGCATAGAACAGGAAGAATGGACACAAAGAGTTGCTCCTGGACCTAGGAGCTTGAGTTTTATTCTAGAGACAGTAGGGGGCCAAGAATGGTTTTAAGCAAGCAAAGAATAGGACTCTTCTCAGCAACATTTGACACTACAGATTTTGCTTATTTATCTTGCTTACTTCCTGCCACACCCTCTAGACCTCAACCTTCCCAAGGGCAAGGCATTTTGTTTGTTTTGTTCATTGCTATACACCCAGCATCTGGAACTTTTTTCCTGGCACATTGTAGAAGCTCCATGAATATGTGTGGAATGATTTACATTTAGAAAGCTCATTGGGGCAGACATTGAGTGGGACCCATAAGTGAAGCTGGGACAGATTGTTATGACAAATCACAGTTTGAAGAGCTGAGAGATAACTTTGTGTGAGCCAGGAGAGGGGTAGATGAGGCCCTCTTTACAGTCTGGGCTCCCTGAAAAGGCTGCCCACTGCTCTCCTGCTCCACGTGGCTGATGCTTCCTCCTCCCCAAAAAGCAGGGTGGTAAAGGCCACCTCCTCCCACCAATCTTCTCTCACTCCTCTGCTGGAGCCTGGGAAGATCATCATTAATCTGATTTTCTCTTCACATTCAGCAAGTATTTGTTGAGCATCTGCTATGTACCAATCACCACTCTAGGTGCTGGAGATACAGCAGTGAACAAAACAAACAAAAATTCTGCCCTTGTGGCTGATGTTCAAGCTAGGGAAGGCATTGATTATTTATAAACCTAATAATTAAGTGAATAATATGGAATGCTAGGAAATGGTTAATATAGAAGAAGATCATGGGGCAGGGTCAGAGGGACAGGAATGTGTTAGTGAGGTGCAGTGAGGTTGCAGTAAAACATAAGGTGGTCAGGCTGGGCCACAGTGAAAAGGTGACACTTGAACAAAACTCTAAAGAAGTGGAGGAGTGAGCCAAGTGGACATCTGAGAGAAGAGTTTCAGGCAAAGGAAATAGCCAGCTCAAAGGCCTTGAGGTGGGAGCTGATCTAATGTGGATAGATTATGTGGTTAGAGACAAGTGAGTGAGGAGAGAAAAAGAGAGACAGAGGAAGTCACAGTGTGTGTGTGTGTGTGTGTGTGTGTGTGTGTGTGTGTGTGTGTTGGCAGTGGTGGGGTACAGATAACACACGCCATGAAGACTATCATATGGACTTTTGCCTTTACTGAGGGTGAAATGGAGAACCATTGCAAGGCTTTGGTGTCTGCTCCTGGGTCTTTGGAAACTCATGACATCTTAAATCTCATTTAATAAGCTTCCAAAGGGCAAAGCTTGCATTGAAATGATTTTTCACAGAGCTACATAAAGCAGGTATTCCTTAACTACTTCTAAATACTTGTGATGAGAGTGAGGTAAGGTAGGGGATTGGCCCAGGGGTTCATGGAAGGCATGGGGAAAAAATAACCACTCAAGTAAAGCATGTTATTTGGAGAGAGAGAGAGAGAGAGAGAGAGAGAGAGAGAGAGAGATATTTAAAACCTACAAGAAAGAGATTCCTTTCTGTATAATTAAAAACTGGAGGTAGTCACTGAAAGAATGTTCAGAAAGGAAAGCCAGGCAAATATCTCTTGACCAGCCAGGATGTTGTCCAGCCTGAGCTTTAGATTGGAGCAAATAGACTTCCCGTAATTTCCAGTTCAGAGACCTCTAAATCCATTTATTTCCTTTTCCTAAAATAATTTCTGACATGGACTGTGGTGACAGTGTGAAATTATATTTTAGAGCCTGCTGGGGCTTCCCTTTCCCCTCTTTAGTTCCTTTTCATACTGCTGTGGATTAACAAACACAATTAACATTGCTATTGTCAAGGCTCTATAACAGAAATCTGTAAAAAGAGGTATTACCAGAGCGAGATAAATTATTTATTTCCTGGAGTCAGCAGATTTTAGAGTGGGACTTGAAGCCCTTTCTGGAGAGACAAGCTTGCTCTCAGGGCTGTCTGTCCTGCTCAAGTTTAAGAGTGTAGCCAATTTTTCAAATGCTTTTTTAACATCTAGTGATACGATTCTGTGACTTTTATCCCTCATTTTGTTTATGTGATATATCACTTTTATTGATCTTCAAATATTGTACCAGCCTTGCCTCCCTGAAGTGAGTCCCACTTGACTATGATATATGATCTTTTTAATGTATTGATGGATCCAGTTTGCCAATGTTTTGTTGAGGACTTTTGCATCTATTTATGATAAAAACTCTCAGCAAAGTGGGAACAGAGGGAGTATACTTCAACACAATAAAGGCCATATAATAAACCCAAAGCTAACATTGTATGGGAAAAAAGTAAAAGTATTTCTTTTACTTTTCAAGATCAGGAACAAAACAGGGGAGTCCACTTTTACCACTCTTATTCAACATAGCACTAGAAGTTCTAGCCACAAAAATCAGACAAAAAGAAGAAATAAAAGGCATCCACATTGGAAAGAAAAAATGTAAAACTGTCATTATTTGCAGATGACATGACTCCAACAAAATCTACTAGATCTGATAGATGAATTCAGTAAAGTAGCAGTACACAAAATTAATATTCAGAAATAGGTGGCATTTTTATGCACCAATAATGAACCATCTGAAAGAGAAACAAATAAAATAATCCCATTTACAATGCCAATAACAACAAAAATAAAATACCTAGAAATAAATTTAATTAAAGAGGTAGAAGACTTGTGCAGGTACTTGGAAAATTATAAGATAATGAAGAAAGAAGCTGAGAAAGATATAGGAGCATATACCATGTTCATGAATAGGAAGCATTAACATCATTAAAATGTCCAAACTACCCAAAGCAATCCTATCAAATGGCATTTTTTCACAGAACTAGAAAATACAGGGATGGGCAAAAATAGATTTATAGTTGTGAGTATGCAGAACACAGATTTTATTCTTGTTTTATATTTGTTAATTGTGTTGTTTATTTGTATTATAACTGTAAATCTACATTTTCCCATCCTGTATTCCAAAAATCATGCTACCTGATATCAAATTATACTACAAGCCATAGTAATCAAAACAGCATGGTATTGGTGTAAAAACAGATGTATAAATCAATAGAACAAAATAGAGAGCTCAGAAATAAATTCATTCCTTTATGGCTGATTAATAGTTGGCAAAGGAGGCAAGAACATACAATGGGGTAAAGACAGCCTATCCTATAAATGTTAAAAAAATTGGACAGATACTGCAAAAAAAAAAAAAAAAAAAAAAAAAAAAAAGAAAGTAGATCACCTTCTTTTACCATATACAAGAATAAACTCAAAGTAGATTAAAGACTTAAATCAATAAAAATTTTAGAAGAAAACAGGCAGTAAAATCTTGGATATTTCTCATAATATTTTTTCTGATATATCTCTTTGGGCAAAGGAAACAAAGAAAAATAAACAAATTGGACTACTTCAAACTAAGAAGTTTTTGCACAACAAATGAAACAATCACAAAATGAAAAGACAATCCACTGAATGGGAGAACATATTCACCAATAATACATGTGATAAGGGGTTAATATCCAAAATTTACAATAAACTCAAACAACTCAACACCAAAACCAAACCAAACCAAACAAAGTAAAATATTTAATTAAGAAATGGGCAAAAGACCTGAATAGATACTTCTCCAAAGAGGACATACAGATGGACAATAGACATGTGAAAAGATGCTCACTAATCAACATAGAAATTCAAAATAAAACCACAATGAGATATCAACTAACACCTGTCAAAATGGCTATTATCAATAAATCCACAAACAATATGTTGGCAAGACTGTGTAGAAAAAGGAACCCTCATGCACTGTTGGTGGGACTGCAGATTGGTGCAGCCATGGTCAAAATAGTATGAAGTTTCCTTAACAAATTAAAGATTGATCTTCTTTGCGACCCAGCAGTTCCAATTCTGGGAATATGTCTGAGGAAATCTGAAACACTGACTGGAAAGAATACATAATCCTATGTTCACTGCAGCGCTATTTACAAAAGCCAAGATTTGGAAGCCACCCTGGAGCCCATCAGGATATAAGTGGATAAAAAGCTGTGGTACATTTACACAATGAAATACTACACAGCCATGAAAAGAAGGAAATCTTACATTCTGTGACAGCATGGATGGACGTGAGGGTATTATGCAATAAACCAGTCAGGAAAAGACAAATACTGTATGATTTCATTTATATGTGGAATCTTATGAACAAAATAAACAAACAAAATAGAAACAGACTTAATGATAGAACAAAATGACACCTGTCAGTTGGGGATTTGGGAGTGAAGTGGGGAGCTGGGTGAAAAAGATGAAGAGATTAAGCAAAAAAACCACAACAAACCCTCATAGACATAGACATCAGTATGGTGACTACTAGGAGGAAAAGGGTGTGAAGGCAGGTAAAAGAGGGTAAAGGGGAGGCAAATGGTGATAGAAAGAGACTAGACTTGGAGAGGTAAATACACAATACAATTATACAATGATGCATTACATAATTGTACACTTGAAATATGTATCATTTTATTAACCAAAGTAACTGCAATATATTCAATGAAAGTATATTTTAAAAATGTGTGGCCAAGAAGAGCTTTGTGGGACTGAGTTTATTACCTAGAAAGAAGTGGAGAGAGACAGGCTGCACAAAGTACAGGCCTGAAAACAAATACTTGCATCTTCAGGTACACGCATGTCCGCCGTCACGGGCTGTCAAAACAGCTGAGGCAGGCTTGAGTGATGCTCTTGACAATGTGGAGAGTTTCACTTTATGTAATTCTCTAAAAGACAATTTTATACCAAGAGATTATTATTAACTTTGTCCCCGTGGAAGTTACGGGTGCCCTGACTTCAGGGCTGACAAAGTAATGTGCGTTTTATGGCACCTGTCAGCCAGATGGATGGCAAAGCCATTGCTCACCTGTGAGTAGATTGAAAGGAATTTGGGAGATTAGAACCAGCAATATCATCACCTGGAGGTGAGGGGATATCAATCAGGGGCTATCTATCAGCCTGCTGAGGAACGGGAATAGAGCATAACAGATATTGACTGTAAAATTGACTGAGTCTGACTTGTAAACACGTCTAGTATGATTAAGATTTTCCCCAAGCATTTGGGAGGCTCAAGAGAATGAAATAAAAAGTGATCTTCAGGCCAAAAGTAACCTTCAATTCTGGTCAAAATCTGTCACCTTTTTGTAAATTCTTCCCAATGATCTCAACGCATGGCTCTAAGCATTCTCTTTGACAGTGCCAACTATCAAAGTTTTGAACTTTCAACTGACATCTTGCATAGACATACTTGTTATTGGAAACAGGACATCATTTCAGCTCAAGTCTCAAATGCGGTCCGTTGACATTTATGTTGTAGTGTAATTCATAATTCTTCACAGAAAGGTTAACACTTAATTAAAGTGCCTGGAAATTGCCTTTTTGATAAACCCGGCCTTTGTGCTTCCTTTGGCTCTCAGTGGAGAAGAAACAATTTTCTGTGATGTGTAGGCCTCTGATGAAGCACAGTCATTTCAGGACCAAGAGAAAAGCCAAAGACAGAATGGAAACAGAGTTTGCTGCTCAAAACCCACAACTCTACCCCTCCACTGTCCCCCAACCCCCAGGACAGCAGCCCCTGCCGAAAAATTCTCCTGGCAAGAGAAATGGTTGACTGGGCCACTGGCCAAATGTTGGATTTTTCTTTTGTTTTTAGTTGGAAACCAGTGAAAGTTAAGCTAAAGGCTGATTGCTAGTTTCTCCTTGAGTTAATTACTCAGAAAAGAAATGGTATTAATTATGAGAAGAAAACTTGAAAGACTGTAAGTTGGGGAACCGGAAAGATGTTTTACATATTGCTTACAAGCTTTGGAAGATGAAGCAAGCATTCTATGGCCTAAAAAGTATGATAAACTAACCCACTACTAAAACTTTAAAACCATTATTAGTTTAGCCCAGAAAGATGCTGCTCTTGACTCGTTTAGCCAGAAGGGCTTCCGAAGCCAATCCTACATCCTGATTAGAATTTTGTTTCTTGGTCTGCTTTATTATATTGCAAAATAATTTTACTTCTGATATTCCATCTTTTTTTAATTAAAATTGTTTTCAATTACATTTTATATTTAAAGTTATTGATCTGATTTTGAACCGGGAGTGGGCAGGTTGGGTGGGCATCAGCCAGGGTGATGAGCTTACTGGCTTTGGGAGGAGGAAAAGGATCAGAGCTTGGCCACACACCCAGGGAAACACATGGGACATAAATCTGGGTCCCTTTGTGCATTTTCTTGAGCTTCATTTGATCAAAATGAGTACAGGAAAAGTTTCCTGTGACTTTTTTTTTTCCATAAGGGAAGCATAGAATATTGCTTGGTGCCAAATTCTATTTTCAGCTCTTTGCCTTTATAGAGCTCACTGAAGGCATTAAAAATGAAAGCATAAGAGTTTTATCAGAATAAATAAATTAAAAATATAATTCATCTTATGTATAAAACACAACTGCAAACAAACAAGTGCCTATCAAATCCTTACAAGGCCTAGTCACTTCTGAAAATTTATTTTAAAATGATAAAGATATTTATATACAGAGTGACAAAAGAGTCATTATTGTGAGGTTGGTTGGCAATGGGGGAAAGTCACATGAGGAACCAGATCCCGGGACTTTGGGTGAAAACACCCATACCCATGACTGCCAAAAGAAACGGCCCAGGAGCATTTTGAAAAAATCTGTCAGCCAATGAAATTTCACCAACACATATCAACCCGCCACCACCCTAAATTACCCCCGGGCAAGGGAATCTGCGTGACTTCCCTGGCCCCTGTCTTGCAGACCAGTGAACCTCACCCGGGATGCGCTCTAAATAAAGCTTTTGCTAGTCCACACTTGGTGGTTATGTCCTTCTTTCTTCCTTGGCAGGAAATAGCTTACATTTGGTGCTGAAACCCAGGAAGAGCTTGAGTCTTCGAGGACCACTCCTCTCCTCTTCTCTTCCGAGGAAGACGGGACCCTTCCGACCTCCCACCCACTTCGGCACATGGTGCGGTAAGTCCCCTGCCTCCAGCCTCCCATCAGTTCTTTCTGCCTCTGAGACTCCCTGTCCATATCGCAGCTGCGTCAGGGACCTCCTGTCCATTCCGAGTGTGTGTGTGCCCGTGGAGACGTCCCGGACACTCCCACTCTGCCTAACTGTCCAGTGGCCAGAGATTGAGTTGCAAGATGCCAATTCTCATCTCTGATCACCCTGAGGCTGAAGGCGGCCATGGGGGGCACAGGAATCTAAACCTAGCTCAAAAACACCCCTGGGTGCCTTTTCCAGAATCTCTCAAATATTGATCCCTCCCTAAAGAAGAAACTGATCTTCTTCTCCACTGCGGCCGGGCCACAGTACTCATTAGACAATCAAACCAGGTGGCCTCCTAAAGGGACTTTCAACTTTAACATCCTCACCGATTTACAGAACTATTTCCAGAAAACTGGGAAATGGTCAGAGATTCCTTACATTCAGGACTTCTGGTATATGCATTCCCATCCTAATCTCTGTGCCATCTGCTCTATGGCACATGTCCTTTTAGCCAGAGAAACCTCAACTAAACCCTCCATTCCTGATCTTTCTTCCTTTGCTGAACCCCCTGAGGAACTCTCTTTTTTTTCCTTCTTTTTTTCCTCTTGCACAGTGCCATTACTGCATGTCCCATCCAAATCTCTTCCTAAAACTTCTTCTGTATCCTGCCTTGATGTCTCTACATAAACCCGCGAAACGCTACTTTGCAACATCTGGGGACTCGTCCGAATGCCGGTGTTCCACGTCACTGGATAGAGACACCCGAATCAGCTGGTCTCTCCGGAGGGTTGCCTGACCCTGCTGGAATCTCGAGGAGAGGCGCCACCTGAGATGTTTCAGGGCTCCTGTTTTCCTGTGGGGTTCAGACACCTCTTCGGCAGACACCCTGGTCCCCAAATTCGACAACTCGGCAGAGAAATTGAGGAGGGTGGATAAAAGCCTTTCCCACCTCTTGAAAAACATCAGACACCATTGCCTCCATTCTCGTTGAAAACATCATCCCACGGATTGGACTGCCGACTACTATCCAGTCAGACAACGGCCCGGCCTTCACTACCCAAATAGTCCAGCAGGTTGCCACCTCTCTCAACATTACCTGGAGACTCCACATATCCTATCACCCTCAATCGTCCGGTAAGGTGGAAAGGGCTAATGGCAACCTGAAGGGTCAGCTAACCAAACTTTCCATTGAGACTAGACTCTCTTGGCCAAACCTCCTCCCCCTGGCACTCTCCAGAATCAGAGCAACCCTGCAAAAACCCACTGGACTCAGCCCCTTTAAGCTGGTTTACGGTAGACCATTCCTAATCAATCACAGCTTACCTGTCAACCCCCCTCCTCTTGCCACATTCCTCCCTTTCTATCCTTACTCCGCCATCTTCTCAGGGAACATGTGGACTGGACCCTTCCTCCCATAGGGGGTCCAGATGAAGCACACCCAGTGGTCCCCCTCAAGCCAGGAGACAGGGTTTTTCTGAGGGAGCTCCAGCCCGGCTCCCTATAGCCCAGGTGGATGGGACCCCACACGGTAATATTGACTATTCCTACTGCAGCCAAGCTCTTAGGGCAAACACCTTGGTACCATGTCTCTTGCCTCAAGCTTGCCCCCATGCAGGACCGCTGGCAGTGGGAACCACTGGGCCCCATCCATCTTCGGCTCACCAAAAGTTTGGGCCCTGCAGATCCTCCTGTTACTCCTGTCTCTCTCACAGACAACCTGCCGCCAGAGTGAATTAAAGCAGGGAACAATGCTGTTACTATATCAATGAGACTGGCCTGATGGAAGAGAACATCAATGTCCTCAACCATCTGCAAGAGAAACTGCTCAAGGACTTCTCTTCCTACAACCCGCTTAACTCCTGGTGGCAGCCTCCCATCCTCACCTGGGCTGCCCCTATCCTAGGTCCTCTTCTAATTATCAGCATATTACTCATGTTGGCTCCTCTTTTTTCTTAGATTCTTACAGGGCCGCATCCTTAAGGTTTCTCAAGTCACAGTCAACCAGGTGCTCCCACACCCATATACACAACTCCCCTCAGAGCCACCTCCTTATGTCCTCCCTTCCCCACGATGCCCCTAACCAGCAGGAAGTAGCCAGACAAATAGTGGTGCCCCTATCTAACATAAAAGGTCAGAATGTGAGATCAGCTGACAATAGGGGAAGGTTACATGAGAAATCAGGTCCAGGGACTGGCCGAAACCACCCACCTCTATGACCACCAAAAGAAACAGCCCAGGAGCATTTTGAAAAAATCTGTCAGCCAATGAAATTTTGCCAACACATATCAACCCGCCACCACCTTACCGATGCTATAAATTACCCCCTCCTCCCGCGAGGAAATCTGCACGACTTCCCTGGCCCCTGTCTTGCGGACCAGTGAACCTTGCCCAGGATGTGCTCTAAATAAAGCTTTTGCTAGGCCACACTTGGTCGCTGCATCCTTCTTTCTTCCTCAGCGGAAAATTCCTTACAATTATTATATGGTATATGGAGATGGGCCAAATCACAGGATATTGAAGTGCATGGTAACAGGGCTTATCTATAGCTCTCTTCTTGTTTGCTAGCTTGCACAGTTCATGGAAAATTGTCAGTGAGCACCGGAGTTGAGTGACTCTCATTAATAAATGCCTGATGGCTATAAATGTGATGTGACTGGCTCCTATGTGTTGTTTGTTATTTCTTTAGACACAAAATCTGATAATGAGCTTGTCTCTCTAATGGAGGTCCTCTGCTATGAACTTACTCAGAGACTTCTAAGTGAATCTACAAGAACCTGTGTTGGACCAGGGCCCAAGCTTTTTTAGCATATCTGATTTAGAAATCAGAAATTTCGACAGACCACAAATGGGCTCAGTGACAGCAGGAGGCATGTGGGGAGCCCCACTTTTAAGGAATGAGGGAGAGCTTATTCTGCCCTTCTCTTTGGCCCTACACTCTGATACCAACTGGAGGGCAATGGGTCAGTCCACATAGTCTGAAAATGCAAACGGCGCTAACACAGAGGTGGCTTCACATGGTGGCCAATGGTGGCCAAGAGCAATGTCTCCAGGGCAGCATTCCTTACCAGCTGTGTGATCTTGGGCAAGTTCCTTAATGCCTCTGTATCTTAATTTCTACGATGGTAAATGGGGATCCTAATGGGACCTACCTTCCAGGGCTATTGTGAGAATTCAATAAATTAACATGTGCAAAGTGCTAAGCAGTGCCTGGCACTTAGCTCAGTAAATGTTAGCTCTCATCATTATTGTGTGTTAACCTGGTTTGCGTGTTAACTTGGTTTTTGTGGTATGGGAGGAGGGACTGATCTTCCGTTGAGTTTCCTAAACAAAAACTGCCAGACCTTGGTGTTTGGCAGGGCCAATGACTAAGAGGTGAATTGGATTAGCCTTTCTAAAAGAGCTCTAATAAAAATCTCAGCCTTGGCAAATGAACTAGGAACAGATAAATATACTCAATGTTTT
This sequence comes from Saccopteryx bilineata, assembly GCF_036850765.1. NCBI lineage: Eukaryota > Metazoa > Chordata > Mammalia > Chiroptera > Emballonuridae > Saccopteryx > Saccopteryx bilineata. The sequence goes on along the minus strand of NC_089490.1, from coordinate 62,049,200 downwards.
TGGTCACATCCTCTGTTATTAGTAAGAAGCACATTTCCTTTTGGGGTGAACATTTGGGACAGAAATAAGGCTCTTCAGATTACCACCCCTTTTATTAATGCCGTTGAAGCACCCGGTGTGCATTGAGGCCGACTGGCAAATGCACCCTCATAAAAGCAAACGTGGCCCATTTAGGATCCTATTCACTTTGAGCAGAAAGAGGGGGGTTTTGGTGCTAAAAATGCAAGGCATGATTTCGTCAGTGGTTATTAACATTCTTAGATGGGGGGTGTTTCAGGTGGCAGCTCTTAGGGGTCAGACAGCAGGGAGCAGCTGAATGTTATTTTGAGACTTCCAGAAAGATTTGCAGGCATGTTGCTAACCGTGTGCAGGCAGATTTATCTTTAATAGCAAATAATTTCACTGGAGCCTATTTCTCAACTTCAGCAGGTAGATATTATCTCTTTCAGTGAGTTTAACTTTTATTTGGAAATACTGAAAGAACAAGAAAAAAAATCAAAGCATTGCCTAATGGCATGATTCTCTCCAAATCCTTTAAATAAATTTGTCCTTCCCAGCATTACCAAGTTTTATGACTTCTTGCCTTATGAGAGTTCACAAAACTAAAGAGAATTTTCTTCAGTATTCAGAGTTTTCATCTGAAGAGAAGTCTGCAGCACCGCGGATCCTGGGACACGTGTCTGTCTAGGACAGCCAGCCACGCATGCTGCCGGAACACAGACACAGTGGGATTCACTCTGGTACAAGGAGTTGTCAAGCAGCTTTGCAAATTAGAAGGAAGCAAGCCTCCCCCTCAGCTTCCTCTGTCACCCAGATCCATTTCCAGCATTAGTTACGGGTTTGAGTTTGGGGATGTAGGTGAAATGAAGTTGAGTGGATTTTGGCCAAATGTGTCATGAGAAAGATCAGTTGCATTTTATAGAAATTTTCAAAGAACAATTTTATAGAAAACTTAATGTGTAAATCCACAACAGATTAGTTTACCTGTCAAGATGGTGTCTGGCTATAAATCTAAGGATAACAAATTTGGTTCTATCACATTTAAAGAAACTAAACCACTAACTAGCTGCCACGATGGTGAAACTGGAACTCCTCATTCGAGTTTGGAAACATGCAAGGCTCAGACATTTTAAAGACGTATCACTGAAACGAAGTTCCAGACAGAGGCTGTGAATCCTATTCTTAGAGACTTTGAGAAGAAGGGAGACTATAGGAAGAGCAGATAATGAGAGCTGAAGAAATGTTCAGCTTCATTTTTTTTATGATTCTATTAAACTTCAGCCAGAAACTTGCCTTTGTAAATACTCAAGTTACATTTAAAACAAATCTGATGACTAGAGGGCTGATTCAGTATTTAAATTGTTCTGGAAAACTTTTTAAAAACTGCTTTTGCATTTATATTTTATGGAGTGAAAAGGACAATCATGGAAAAGCACAACCAACTGTGACTGATACAAGTGGAAAAAACCCCGAGCGTAACAATGAGAAGCCTCATGGGCGGAATTGCAAGAAGACAGCCCAAGCGCTCTTCAGCCGCATATGCAATTATATATGGATGAAAAATTACAGAGGCTAATAATTACAGCAGCAATTGTCCACTTGCAGAACAATTAGCCCTTTGCTCCTCATTCTGAGAAAGTGACTAATTGTACCCACATCATGCCAACTATTTGCACGTTTGTTTTGTAATGAAATTTTATGCTTGCCAGAAAGTGCCATCTATAGGATCACAAGATCTAGGGTTACCATGAGACCCAAAACCCAAAGACCCAAGGCTTTGAAATAGCAACAGGACAAATACCAACGTATATGGGCATGAGGGTAAGAATACCAGTGGTGGAGCTCTCATGGACTACTTCATGCCATCTATCTATCTATCTATCTATCTATCTATCTATCTATCTATCTATCATCTATCTATCTATCTAATGAGGAAAGTAAAAAATAGATAACAATTACTTAATAAGTACCTTTCATCAGAGATAAAAAAAATGTATTCTAGTTAAATTTCATAGCCTCCTGTGAGACTTAAATAAAAAATATTTGTAAGATAAACTTTACTTTTCAATCAAAGAAACAAGCATTTTAGGCAGTTGTCAATAGTGTTGTGTTTGATATTAATAGGGAATAAAATTCAGAGACTTCTGACATTTTAAAAAAATTATATCTATTTTTTTTTAGGTGAGAGGAGGGAAGATAGTGAGGCAGACTCCCACATGTGCCCTGACCAAGATCTACGAGGCAACTCCATCTGGGGCCAATGCTTGAGTACCAAGCTATTTTTAGCACCTGAAGCTGACACATTGGGACCAATTGAGTTATCTTCTGTGCCCAGGGCCACGCTCAAACCAATCGAGCCACTGGCTGTGGGAGGGAAAGGGAGAGGGTAGGGGGAGAGAAGCAGATGGTTGCTTCTCATGTGTGCCCTGACTGGTAATCAAACCTGTGATGTCCATGCACTGGGCCAACGCTCTATCCTCTGAGCCACTGGCCAGGGCCAACTTCTGACTTCTTATTCCAGAAATTACAGTACTGCTTGTTTGGTTTAGGTAAACATTTTTTTTTCAAGATAATGTGTATGATATGTCAAGTGGGTTAGAGAGTGGCAAACAGACCATTCCGCCAGTCCTCTTTCTCACATTTCCCGACACAATCACATCCACAGATATATTAAGTTACTGGTTCGAACAGCCAGCAAAACAAAGTCTTATGAGATGTGAGGGGAGCACTTAGGGCAGGAAGAGATGGCCTGTCTCCGAGTGGCTTCCTGGAGCCCCAGATTTCTTTGAGAGGGTCACATAGCTGTTGGCAACACTGTCCACACACTCAAGTTTCCAGCAATTCTTGCACAAACCTCAGACCTAAGTTCACATCACCATTTCAGAATGTGTTACTCAAGCTTCCCTTTTTAGAAAATAGTCGCACATGTTCTTGAAAGGCATTGTCTTCTAAACAGAGTCAGGTCCCTGGGGATGCTGAACATTCTCTTGGCTTCCAGCCTTTTAGGGTCATTGAGCAGACAGACCACCTTCTACTCTGAGTATATTCTTATGATCTGGGTATTTTAATAGTTTTATCTGAGAACTTGATTACAAATCTATTTGGCTGAGGTGCACCACCAGATCCTGAGTTTGTTTGCTTGTTTGTTTTGCATTGGCTGTTCTCAGACAGTGCATATCAGATAATACATTGTTGAACCAACATACAAGGCTCCTTTAAAGGGTGGGGCCCTGGGGGGCTCATTTCAGCCAGGTCTAAGGGCAAACCTGCTGCAGCGTGCAGCCTTCTTCCTCGCACTCTCCTTTCCTATGAAAGCTGAGAGTTCTTCATCTTCCTCTTCTAGCTAAGTTTCAATGGACATCCTTCCTCACCCCCAACTCACTGGTTGGCTCATTTAGCTTCGGTAGGTCTGGCTGGGCATGGGATACCATCTCAATTTCTCTGGTATGGGGAGGCTGGGTGGATGTGGGGGCCTGGTTTTATTGGCCAGGGGCTCTCACCACCCACTCCATTCCTGCTTGCCCTGTCTGGCTTTGTCCCTAGTGCTGATGTTCCAAGTAATGGCACACAATCTCTCCAGTGCGTCTCTGTTTCCTCTGTCTCAAATCCCTTTAGTTATTTTCTCTATAAAAGACATACCATATTTACCCATGTATAAGGTGCACCTTTTTTTGAAAAATTTGGGGTCTAAACACTGGGTGTGTCTTATACAGTGCTTGTAGTTATTTTACTTGCATTTCCTGCTTTTTCACGCTTGTTTTTTTTGCTCATTTTTGAAGACAATGATTTGTCATCAGACACAGGTGAGGACAAGTTAATGGATGGGAGTTTTGACAATGATGAGAAGTTGTCTGAATTTTATGATGAATAAAATTTGAGTTCAATAACTTTATGTAACACATTTTTTTTCCAAATTTCGGGCCCCAAAATTAAGGTGTGTCTTATACATGGGAGTGTCTTATACATGGGGAAATATGGTATTTTAATAACAACCCTGATTTTTTTTCGTTTCCAGTACTTGGCACAATATCCTAATTCAATCGTACCCATTTCACAATCTCCCAACTTCTTCAATATCCATCTTCCTCAGCATTTCCCTGCATGAAGAAAGGGGGGAGGTGCAGGTGCCTGATCATCCTCCTTAGCTACCAAAGACATTATGACCTCAGGCCATGATTCTAAGATGACTAAAAAGAAAGAAAAGCACTTCTTTTTCTGAGATTTCTTTCTTTAGAGACACTGGGCGCACTGCCAGATTCCCCTTATCCCTATTGGCTCTGATCCAGCAACTTCATTTATGCCCCAAACAGAATCATGTCTAAAACAACAGAAGTTAGATACTTAATGCTTTTAGCTGAATTGTCTTGAGACCATTTTAATTCAGTATTCTTGGAAATCACGAATATCCTGAAAATGATGTCTTATATTCCTTCTCTTGTGTATTTAGCCCAGTCACATAAATACGCTATTGTGTCAAGTTACATATGAACAATTGTTTCATGTGGATGTTTTAAAAAGCAATTGCTGACCTAACCAGTGGTAGCACAATGGATAGAGTGTTGACCTGAGACACCAAGAACTCAGGTTTGAAACCCTGAGGTTGCAGGCTTGAGCGCGGGCTCATCAACTTGAGCGCGGGCTCACTAGCTTGACTGTGGGTTCACTGGCTTAAGCATGGGATCATAGACATGATCCCATGGTCACTAGGGTGAGCTCAAAGGCCACTGGCTTGAAGCCTAAGGTCCCTGGCTTGAGCAAGGGGTCACTGGCTCAGCTGGAGTCCCAGTTAAGGCACATATGAGCAATCAATTAATGAACAACTAAAGTGCCGCAACTATGGGTTGATGCTTCTCATCACCATCCCTGCCTGTCTGTCTTTTTCTCTCACTAAAAAAACCCAAAAAACAATTGCTTACCTGTTTACTAATAAAAATGCTATGTCACTACTTTTTTTAAAATTGTGAAACTTCAGAACACAAAATTTAACCCAGTTAGTTTTTAATATATTTGTTTGTATCTGTTACAAGGTTGGATTTACATGCTAGCATAACTATTTAAACACACCTTAAGAAAGAATTACTGTTAAGATTTTAAAATTAGAACCAGTGTTCTCCTTGGTCACCTTTTTTAATGAAAGATTAGTAAATGTGGTGTTTAAAATCTTGCAAATTGACTTAATTCCTCCTTGTCTTCTCACTCCACCTGTGGCAGCAGGTAAATGAGCAAGAGTTAAAGGAGTTAAAGTAACTTTTAGCTTCATACTGGCCCCTTCATACTTCCAAAACCTCAGCAGCTCTCCAACTGATGCTGGGTGGGAGCTCAGGGTGCTCCTCACGTTGTGGTCCCAGATGACAGGGAAACCCTCCTGGCTCAGAAGCCTCCCTGCCCTTTGGAGGCTGTTGCTTTGTTGCAACCGGAGCCATTCTAGTACCTGAGGTGGAGGCCATGGAGCCATCCTCAGCGCTCGGGCCAACTTTGCTCCAATGGAGCCTTGGCTGCAGGAGGGGAAGAGAGAGATAAAGAGGAAGGAGAGGGGGAGGGGTGGAGAAGCAGATGGGTGCTTCTCCTGTTTGTCTTGACTGGGAATCAAATCTGGGATATCCACATGCCAGGCCGATGCTCTGTCACTGAGCCAACTGGCCAGGGCCAACCCCTGAAATTTTTAATGGGTTCCTGGAGTTGCCAGTAATATAGTTTAGTTCTTTCTAGATCATGAAAATATAATTCTTACTAAAACCATATCCTTTTAATATCAAGGGTTATATCAATATTCTAGAAAAATTCACACTAATAGTTCATGTGTTTCCATTTAAGAAAATACTTTTAAACATGCCTTAGCATTTATAAGGCCAAGACTTCACTGGTGGGGCTTTAATGAAAGTAGAATTGATGATACCCAGATATCTCTGAATCACATCTCAACATCCAACTTTCTAATATTCCAAAAATCCCATTTCCTCACAATTATTCTTTATCTTATTTTTTCAAGTCTATACAATGACTCTATTGTCTACTGAATGTGGTATGACCAGCCAGGTCTAATTGAAGGTCTTCCATACTTTGGATATATCCTGCCTGTCTAATGTTGTCTTCCAGGGCTCAATTGCTATATTTTCATATGTAATAAACTGTTTCCTTATATGAAAACCATGTTATTTCCTCCTCTATGCTTCTGCATTATACTATTTTCCTCACTCATAATAGTTTCAACCTGTTTTTTTTTTGTTTTATAAATTTTGTATCAGTATTTTTCTAGCACCTACTTACCCTTTTTCTGGAATTTCCTTCTAGGAATCACCCTTTTCCCTGCCCTCAGCCAGGTGCTCTGGGTGAGACTTCACTTTACCATTCAGAGAAAGGCATTCTGCATTCCCTGGCCTCAAGTCACACACAGGGATCAGCATGTGGCCCACTCAGAACCAGAGAGTTTGTCTGAGAATGCTACAATGGAGGCAGACACTTTACTCACTAGACCTGCTTGAGAGGAAGTAAGGTTTGGATAATACTGGCCATCATCTTGAAATTATGAGACACAAGCCAAGTGGAGAAAAGGGCTAATCCAGACCAAGCAGAGCCAGGATCTGTGAGGAAGGAAAATGGGTCCTGCCATTGATCCTTGCATCAAACTAGCTTCAAGCCAAACTTGGACTTTTGTTATGTGGTCTTTTTGCTTCATATCCTTTTGCTTAGATCAATTTTCACCAGGTTATCTGTCTACCTTCTGCAATACCACTTTACACAGGTTACAATGAAGATGATATGGGAAAGTGCATGTGACGTGCTTAGCACAGGGTTTTACGTGGAGGAATTGCTCAACAAACATTAGCTATTATTAGGATCATGGTACAGAGATTAAATCAATATAATATTTAAATATTTTAAAGGATATTTTTTCCAACAGTGAAGAATAGCTGTGAAATGCTTGATTTGTACAGTAATAAATGATGAGAACTTGGGAAGATAGGCAGGAAATATTCCAAGGCCGGCATTTGATGTTGGACTTTGTTATTTTCTGAGGATCAGTAACAGTGCCTCATGTGTAAAGATTGTTTTTTCATGCTTAAGAAATTCCCTTCATCATATCTGATTTCCTTCGGCATTTTGTCATACTCTCTTAGTAAGCTAGAAAGGTGTTCAAAGAGCCTTTCCTTTCTGAATTTTGATTTCAGAGTCTCAGATGTGGGATGGCATATAACTTAACATCACAACCAGATGCTTCAGTCTGACACACTCTGTTGGATACTAATCTGAGTTTTCTCATATGCCTCCAGTCTCTTAGGACCTTAGAAAAGGACCATTTTCCCGGGTGAATATCTACCAATCTGGCAGATGTTCCCCAGATGGGGAATTAATTTGCTCATTATTTGAGATGCACAGTAATTCATTTGCTTTAGAAATGTTTTCTGTTGCGTAACAACAAGGTCTTCTTTGAATGGTTAATATGATATTAGCCTCTCCATCAGAGTCCAAAGTTTAGCTTGACCATTCATTGACTTACATAACTTTATCAAATAGCTCAGCTTCTCAGTACATCACAGCAGCAATATTTATGAAATGCAGAAAGTTATATTTTCCACTGGATGTTATAATATTGCTTTGTACTCTGATATTAATGTGAGATGTTTTAAAGCAAGTGGTCATTATCACCCTCACCTATTTTTAGTGGAGAGGGATTTAATAATGTTGATTCATTTTTTTTGGTCTGATAATTATAGGATGTGTGATTTTAGTCCAAATAAAGGTTAACACTTATCTAGATTTGTTTCAATCTTTTTTCCCTAAGTGCCTTATATCAAGAAGAGTGACTGTCATCACTATTATTACAGAACTTATATGACATGCTGGTATCTTCTATTGCACCCTGTAAGACAGAGGTTACTCTAGTGCTTACCATGTACAAGAGACAATGTTAATGAATAAGTATGAGAAATTTACCAGTTCATGTGAGTGTTTAGCAATCTCTTCTGTGAGCCTTCCCAAAGGACACTGGTTATAATGGTTACAACTGTCTATAAGTAGTTATAAATGAAATGAAACCATTATTCTTTATTCTGCACCTGTAGACATTATTTCTCCATAGGACAAAGTGAACTAGAAGTTGTTAAGAACTCTTTAAAGAATCTGCACCACAAAATGGTATAATTTTCTATAATTGCTATTCTCATTTAATATTTAGATTATGGAATTTTGAATGAGAATTTTTTTTCCCCTGTCAAAAATGCAAACTTTTAGATCATGACAAAGAAGAGCAAATAGTTAAATGAAGTGAATATAAATCAAAATGTACTCCCAAGAGAAAAACAGAAATAATTAATAAAATCAGGGATTTAATATGTGATATAAACTCTCAACAGAATTTCAGTGGGCTGATTCGGGTAAGAAAAAAGAAAAATTTAAGAGTATAAGCTGACATCATTTATATAAAATTTACAAACACACAGAACAGGCCCTGGCTGGTTGGCACAGAGGTAGAGCGTCGGCGCAGCGTGTGCAAGTCCCAGGTTCAACTCCTCGTCAGGGCACACAGGAGATATGACCATCTGCTTCTCTTCCCCTTCCTCCTTTTCTGTCTCTCTCTCTCTCTCTCTCTCTCTCTCTCTCTCTCTCTCTCTTCCCTACCTGCAGCCATGGCTTGAATGGTTCCAGCAAGTTGGCCTCGGGCACTGTGGATGGCTCCACGGCCTTACCTCAGGTGCTAAAATAACTCAGCTTCTGAGCAACGAAGCAATGGCCCCAGGTGGGCAGAGTATCCTGGGTAGGGGGCTTGCTGGGTGGATCCCAGTTGGGCGCATGTGGAAGTCTGTCTGACGCCCTGCCTCTGAAATAAAAAACAAAAAAACCACACAGAGAACATACTAATTATAATGTATGGATGTCTGCACATATTTGGAAAATATAAAAACAAAGATAGAAACAAAAAGCATGCTTGTCTTAAGATAATATTAAGCTCTTGGGAGCAGAAATGGAAAGAAATCAAGGAAGTCTTCAAACAGGGCTTCAAATATATTTGTCTTATTTTATTTTATTTTTATAAAGAGAAAATTTCAAGAAAATCTCAAAATTTTAAGATGTGTTATATATTGGTAGACGGCAAATAGTTATCTTATTGTTGTTTGTAATTTTGTGTATTTTGAGAACATTTAACAGGAATAGTATTTTTAAAAAAAATTTTAAGAAAATGCATTACTGATATAAATAGAAGAATAAAATCATGGAATTTATAAACTGAGAGATTAAAGTATAATTCTACTTTACGCTCTGCGTTGTATGAATGAGGACACCAGACTCAGAGAGGTGAAGCGATTTTTTTAATGTCACAAAGCTGGGCACCGTCAAGATGTAATTCAGATCCACGACAGCCCCCAGGCAAGAGCTCTGTTCAACATAGCTCATAAGAGTGGTTCAGAAGCAAAACCTTCCTAATGGTGAGATACACCAGATCTCAGGGGAAGTGGCAAAGGATTTCTCACTGGAGACATTAGAAACATGTCTGAACATTTTGGAAAAATGACACTTTGGGTTTGAAGTTAATTCAGTTCAACAAATACACTGAGTATGTAGTAAGCACAAGGCATTGGGTGTCCTCCCAAGATCTTTTCCATCTTTAACTAGCTTTCAGATACCTTTTCTGTTAATTGGTTTAATGAAGGCAGAGAGACATAATAATGATATCTTTTACACACCAGAGGAGGGGTTAGAAGCCAAAGACCAAGTGGGAAAAAAAACATGACATAATGATCTTGAACTCTCTAAATGTGAAATGCATATATAAAAATAAGTGATGAAAGGGTGTCTATGGCTAATTGAGGCAGAATAGCACTTAGTTTCTCTATGGAAAACCTGAGTGATTATGTTGTCATTTTAGTCAGATTTCCAGGATCCAGAAATATTGAATAGGAAAACTATCCTTCTTAAATCAGCTCTCTGATAGTCTAAGTTAGCAATTTTCAACCTTATTAATCTCATAGCACACACAAACTAATTACTAAAATTCTATAGCACATACAAATATATTATAGCCTGACCAGGTGGTGGCGCAGTGGATAGAGTGTCGGACTGGGATGCGGAAGACCCAGGTTCAAGACCCCGAGGTCACCAGCTTGAGTGCGGGCTCAACTGGCTTGAGCAAAAAGCTCACCAGCTTGAGCCCAAGGTCACTGGCTCAAGCAGGGGGTTACTTGGTCTGCTGAAGGCCCGCAGTCAAGGCACATATGAGAAAGCAATCAATGAACAACTAAGTTGTCGCAACGAAAAACTAATGATTGATGTTTCTCATCTCTCTCTGTTCCTGTCTGTCTGTCCCTGTCTATCCCTCTCTCTGACTCTCTCTGTCTCTGTAAAAAAAAAAGTGTGTATATATATATATATATACACACATATATATATATATTATAGTTTTTACCGATCTGACAAAAACAATAGATATAATTTTGATTCATTCACACCAAATGGCTATTGTGGTGTTGGCTGATGTCATTTTTTAAAATTTGATAATCTAAGGGAAAAGAGGGCTGTGCCCCTGACTAAATAGTTATCAAATTGAAAATCGCTGGTCTGTATAACCAAAATTGATTACAAAACGTTGGAACAAGAAAGATGATTAAAGGCTACAAAGAAAAGAGCAGAGCAGGGGTTGTCCTACAGAGGACCTTCACTTTGGCCAATAAGAAGAGATAAATCCTGAATTGCAGAGCACAAGAAAGAAAAGGAGTTTCTGGTTGCTCATGTTGGCAAATAAGAGAGAAGGTTTGTTGTCCAACCTGTCATGGCACAGTGGATAAAATGTTGACCTGGTACACTGAGGTTGCCAGCAACCCTGGGCTAGCCTGGTCAAGGCACATACAAGAAACAACTACTATGAGTTAATGCTTCCTGCTTCTTTCCTCTCTTTCTCTCTGCCTCTATCTCTCTTTCTCTCCTCAAAAAAGAGAATAGGCTTATTCAAACAGGCTTTGGAGTCTGACCAGGTGGTGGTGCACTGGATAGAGCATCAACCTGGGATGCTGGGGACCCAGGTTCGAAACCCTGAGGTCACCAGCTTGTGTGTGGGATCACCAGCTTATGTGTGGGATCACCAGCTTGAGCGTGGGGTGGCTGGCTCGAGTGTGGGATCATAAACATGAACTTGTGGTCTCTGACTTGAGCCTAAGGTTGTTGGCTGAGCCCAAGGTCATTGGCTTGAGCAAGGGATCACTGGCTTGGTTGGAGCACCCCCCCCCCCCCATCAAGGCACATATGAGAAAGCAATCAATGAACAACTAAGGTGACGCAAGAGGAGTTGATGCTTCTTATCTCTCTTCCTTTCTGTCTGTCCCTAGCTGTCTCTCTCTCTGTTTCTCTCTCTGTCTCTCTCTATCCCTCTCGCTAAAAAAAAAAAGGAAAAAAAGGAAAAAAAAACAAGCTTTGGAACCTCCATCTCTAGACAAATTCTAACAACAAAATTTATTCTTATGTGACTGAATCCATTTTCTTTAAGGTCAGTGGGTAGAACAGCCATGTTCTCCAGGGTTCTCCCAAATCTATGATTCTAGATCTATTTCTGTCATCAAAGAAATAAGTGTTGGTTAACCAAAGAGTTGCTAGTATTGTTTGCCTAGAGTTGTAGGTACTGACACAAGTTTGAGTGCTTCTAAATTCCAGATATTAATGGTTTGAAGGAGCTGGTGGTGGTGTGGTGGGTAGTTGTACTATGAGGCCGGTGTTGGCAACTAAGGAGCAGACTGAGGACAGAGAAGAGTTTCCCACATGCATTTGGGAGCCACACACCTTCCTGTTAAGGCCACTATTCAGCCGTCTCCATGTGGTCTCATTATTGATAATGGCTGAATGTGAACGTGAATGCGAGGGGAGGTGCTGCGGAGATGACTGTGCCAACATTTCCCTGCCGCCCCCATAACCACTGCTCCTCACAGGTCACTGCAGGAATGAAGGGTGAGTGTCCAGGGATGAGGTGAGGACTGATGGGGACCTGGGGAGAAGGGAGAGAAGGATGATTGGCTGCACTTCCCAGTTTGCTTACCTTTCTTTTCCTGTAAATGATTGAGACTGTAGCCCCTGTCACTCTTAGAGGTGTCTCTGTTTGGGTGATACATTATGTAATTACCCCAGAGGGGTCATGAGACATAGGACAGACATATATAGAACCTGTGTTAATCCAGCCGAAACATTGAGATTATTCCTTGAAAATTTTGGCACTGTGCTAGTTGGTGCTCTGACTCACAGCTGACTGAAGGGGCAAAATGTCAGCATCACCACAATTTCTTACATGAAGCTGTTACAACGGCTGTGAATTTAAATGGTTCCTATCCTTGAAGCTGCCAATGAACCTTGCCAAATTCCCAGGTTTGTCAGGATCCTCTCAGAGATGTGAGCCCAGCAAGGCAGACTGACTACTCACCCAAATTACCTCCCCAGCTCTGCAAAGAAGAGTTTGAATATCCTTTAATAAAACATTGCTTTTTATAAAAATTACCTTCCCATTTGAACACAGAAAGCTAAGCTGCATATATTTTGCAGCATGCTTGAGAATATATTCCTAGAAAATACAACTGATTATCTTTAAGACCAGCTAACATTGATTATCATTCTTGCACAGATGAAAGAATGCATGATTAAATCTGAAAATAAATATGGGTATTTTAAATGAATTGGATATTCTTTTGCCTTCATCATCATCATCATCTTATTCATGTGTTTTTCTCCCTTGGTAACATTTTGATATACAGCCCATGTTTGAGATCACCAACGGAAGCAGGCACACAGATGAAATGAAATGAACTTCAACAAAAGACAATTTTAGGTATTCTAGGCCATGCTTCCCATGGGCCAGGGAGTGCCTGATAATGAAATAAAGGTCTCTGGGCTCACCAGCAGTCCACAAAGCAACTAATTTGGTATTTCTTGCAGAAAAAGAACTGGAAGCTGCACAGGGTTTGTTTAGGAAAGAACTTGGCCAAGTTAGTTGATTAGGGTGTTTCAGGAAGAACAGATTATACTCCAAACATCGTCAGAATACAAAATAGAGATGTGAAGTGAATTCTATCTAGGATCAGCCTTTTCCTGCATCCCATATTGGGACTATATATGTGAAACTAGAGTTGTTTCACATAAAGGAAAATTATACTTTCCTTTTCTCATGAAAGTAAGAAAAAAAACCCCACTTATCTGTTGATATAAAACCCCTACCTGTTACACACAGAGGTGCAAGAGTAAAAGCCACCATCTCTGTGTGGTTTGGGGTATGCCCTGCATGTAATCAGAAGTCCAGCTGGTGCAATGAGAGAGAGATCAAGAAGTATAAACTTGAAACTGAATTTGTAACCACATGTCACTTGGGAGGAGGAAGGTCACAGGGAAAAAGGGGGTAGCTCCTGAGCCCCACTGGCACTTCACGGTCAAAGGAGGAGACAGGCCTGCCCTGTCGCTCTTGTTCTGAGGCCAGAACGAGAGCCAGCAATTCTGGTGGAGTGGTGCAAGAAGAAAGGGGCTCCGAGAGAAAAACACTGTTTTGAATCTTCTGCTAGTTTCAGAGAGTACGAGAATGAGGGTGGTGACCCCAAGTTTTATGACTCAGATGTTTACAGAGCATCAAGGGGGAGGGCGGCTACAGTTGCTGGGAATGGGTCGCAGGACGCTGAGACAATGACGCCCTCAGCTCAGGGCCATAGGGCAAGCCCGGGGCAGCCTGATCCCCTCCGTGGTGGCCTCAGGCCATGTGTGCCTGCATCTTTGCTCCAGTGGGATGCTGAAATATTGTCACTGTGTCTATGCTGTGAAAAAAAGTTGTGAAGCCTTGGAAAAAGATCCTCAGTTTGGGAACACCCGGGTGGTAGAAGAAGTGAGGAGTGTTGTTGAAGATATGTTGAATTGTGGCCGCGCAAGAGATATACCCAAGCCTGACTCCTGGTTCCTATGAATGTGACCTTATTTGGAAATAGAGTCTTTCAAATGAATGAAGTTCATCTCAAGATGCTATCATCTTGGGGTTAGGTTCTGCCTTATATCTAATGACTGATGTCCTTATAAGGAGGAGATTTGACACTAACAGGAATAAGGCCAGGTGAGGATAGAGGCAGAGATTGCAGTTAGGCAGCCACTGTCAAGGAATGCAGGAGCCATCAGAAGCTGGAAGAGGCAAAAAGGGGTTGTTCCCTAGAGCCTTTGGAGGGAGTGTGGTCTTGCCATCACCTTGACTACGGAGGAGAGAATAAATTTCTGTTGTTCTAGGCTACCAAGTTTGTGATAATTCATTGTGAAAGCTCTTGGATACGGACATAATTTCCATCTTACCACCTGTTCTTTGTGGAAAAGGTTAACATTTTCTTCCCTTTCCCTTGTATTCTACCCCCACCCCCTTTCCCTGTTTCCTCCTTCCCTTACAAAGGTCTTCACTAACTCTTCTATTCTAGGTTCTGGTAGACAGTGGGACTCCAGAGACGAGTAAACATGGTGTCTGCTTGCAGCTCAGTTTGGTGGAGGAGACAGACCTACACAGGTATTTCAAAGTAGAACAGGTGCTGGAGTGCTATGCGAATTCAGAAGCGGGAACAGATCATTCAGTGGGTGTATGGGGACGTTTTCCCAGAGGTGGGGGCATGTGAACTGCATGTCTTGAGGGCTGAGTGAGACGAAGGCAGGAAGACAGTGGAGACAGGCGCTTTTACACAGAGGGAAATGTCATTTCGGGGGGATCTCTAGTGGATGACTCCTCAGTGATAGATAGTTTATGTGTGCTTCTTTCTGCTTTTGTGACACATGATGAAATACTGGGCTGTTTGGTATGTTCCATTACCTACGTTCCATTTTCTGGGTTCAAATTCTGGACTGTGTGGAGCATGGGAATTGATTACAGCCCAGAAATTTGCTAGGATGTGGCCTGGAGGTACAGGCCATAATAATCTAAGATTGCTCACAAACATCACTTATTGGAAGGAAAGAGGATTGGCTGAAAGTAGAACAGAACCCCTGGGTCTTCTTGAATGCGGACCTGGGCTCAGCACTCTCATGGGATTGTGGGTACAGATGAGGACACTCCAAGGCCACAGCGAAGTGCTGAGGAGCGCACTGTGGATCCTTCTAACCTAGAGGTGAACTGGCCCAATAAGGACTCTAACAGTTTCTTTACTCTGGGGAATGGAAAACTCATAGGACTGTTTCATATTAAAATTACAAGTACTTTGAAGGGAGAGACTTCGGTATTATCCAGGTTTGAAATGTATGCTTTTGACTTGTCA
Source organism: Saccopteryx bilineata (assembly GCF_036850765.1). Classification (NCBI taxonomy): domain Eukaryota; kingdom Metazoa; phylum Chordata; class Mammalia; order Chiroptera; family Emballonuridae; genus Saccopteryx; species Saccopteryx bilineata. The sequence continues at coordinate 62,033,967 of NC_089490.1, read as the reverse complement.
CTTTTGGTGTCTGAATTTAAGAACCTTCATCTGACTCTGGGTATTCCACATTCCAATTAGAGGTGGGTGGACTTGGTCCTGAAACCTTAGGTCTGGTCTATGGACAATATTCAAAATATGCTAACGTAAGCCAAAGGGGGTTAATTATGTTCCCCCGCTTGGAGGTAGGTCACTGTTAAACCAAAGAGGGCCAACTTAGGGTAAGCTGAGAGGAGGGAAACAGATGCTCCTGGCATGGTGTAATACCTCCCAGTGTACAGGTGCCAGGGCTGACTCACCTCCCCTGTGTCACTGAGCGAATTGCTTAGCCCATTTGTGCCTCAGTTTTCTTACCTGTAAAATGGGGTATTCATACCTTCTTCATATGTTTGTTGTCAAGTTAAAATGAGGCTACATGTCAAGTGCTGAGCACTGTGCCTGGCACATAAATAAGCAATAGTTAAAGATCATGATCATGACCACGATTACTTATTGCAAAGAATTAATTGAGATGATCATATGAATGCCTAACACAGTTCTAGCACTTGGTAGCTGCTTATCACGTCTTAACGCCCCCTTTCCTGAAGGCACTCCTGAGGTGACCTGGAGTCCTTACTAAGGACTGAGAGCCGCAATGCATGTGGGTTGAAAACAAATATAGCACAGGCAGCAGGGAACACCCGCCGACCACAGAGAAGGAGAGGGCTATTGCACTTTCTCACGATGCCCGGCCTTGGAGGTGACAGGAACCAGCCCTAGCCACTCCTGCTCCAGTTCTGGCAATGAACAGTCACCCTTGGTAGCAAACCTGTTTCCTTAATGACCTCTCTAGAAACTGCAATTAATGCTGAAAAAGAGCAAAGAGGTTGTGCATTTCCTAATGGGGGGTGTGGGGGGCGATAGTGGTGTGTGTCACAGGTGGAGTGGATGGTCTAGAGCAGTGGTCAGCAAACTCATTAGTCAACAGAGCCAAATATCAACAGTACAATTGAAATTTCTTTTGAGAGCCAAATTTTTTCAACTTAAACTATATAGGTAGGTACATTCCTTATTGAGGTAGCGCCCGCACGTGGTATTTTGTGGAAGAGTCACACTTAAGGGGCCAAAGAGCCACATGTGGCTCGCGCGCCGCAGTTTGCTGACCAGGGGTCTAGACTGGAGCAAGGTAAGGGCTACTCTGGGGTGTGGGGGACATCGCTGAGCACAGGCTTAGTGCCACACATGCAATATCTCATTGGACTCTCATTTAACCTGGAATTTTGGGCATTAAGTCTGCTTTTATAGGAGAGGAAACTGAGGTTTAGAGAGAACAGTGACCTGCCCTAGGCTCAGCAGCTGGCAAGGGAAGAGCTTTGGAGACAAACTCAAAGCTCCGATTCCTTTCCCTCCACCGTTAAAGGGATATTAGACCCTTCCTCCTGGTCTGACATCCCTTTAATGATGAACGTACACACTGTTTTTCCAATAAGATATTTTTCTTCTAAATTTTGTATTAAAGGAAAAAGCAACATGTTTTTCTGGTTCAGGTAAGTAAAATGTTTTTGTGCCTAGAGGAATACCTAGAAAATTTCAGAGAGGAATGGAATTGAACATCTAAACTTTTAAATTGACTGCAAATACTGTATTCTTGTAAAGATTTTACCTAGTTTTGCTTTCAAAAGAGAAATAAACCAGGGAATTACAGGAAAAGCTTATTTTCCTTGTGAATCTGGAACAAATTGAAACTAGGATGTTATTGCTACATTTATATATAGAAAAATATTGCTTTGGAAAAAGAACATTTGAATTGTTTTAGATACTCATTTTAGCACCGTAAAATAAAACTTGCAATAAAAGAGAGGTGGTAAGAAGGGCTTGTAGAATTTCTGCTAGATCTGGTTTCTCAGCCTTGGTGCTATGGAAATTCCAGGCTAGACAGTTCTTTGTTTTGGGTGGCTCTCTGGTAGATTGTTGGATGTTTAATAGCATCTCTGGGCTCTACTCACTACATGCTAGTAGCACTCCCAAGTTGTGACAATCAAAGATGTCTCTTAACATTTCCAAATGTCCCTTGGGACAAAATCACACATGGTTGAGAGCAACAGTGCTAGATTAAGAAATGCTATCATCAATTAATATTAGTGCTCATCCTCCTGGTCTGTGGCCTTGTATCAACAACACATCTGCCTCCTGGCAGTTCCCAAGGCTTTAGGGGACAGCAGAACAGAGACTGTCCATGACAGGATTTTGTTAGGACTCCATTCTCCTGTTGTTTAAATAACAGTTTTATTGAGACAAGTCACGTACAATAAAATTTACCCATTTAAAGTATACAATTCAGTATAGTCATGGAATTGTGCAACCACTCCCATTATTTAACTCTAGAAATTTTCATTACTCCCACGAGAAACTCCACACCCATAGCAGTCCAGCCCTTTCCCAGTCCCTGGCCACCACTAATATACGTTCTGTCTTTATGGATTTTCAGAATTCCATTCTTAAACGTGAGATTTTTGGCGTGAAAACCAAATAGCCCACATGAATAAGGTTCCATCTTTTGACCCAATAACTGATCTTACCATTTAGATGTTTTTAATCTTGTTTTAAAACCCAGCTCAAGATTTTTCTTCCAGGAAGCCTTCCCTGGTTTCTCTGTGGTCTGACTGTCTCATTGTCACCCCAGGGCTTCCCAGAGTGGAGCCAGTCGCAGCTTACTTTGGCAGAAAACTCCCCATCTTGCACTCAGGTCATGGCACAGTGGAATCTAGAGTGTCTCAGAGTCAGTATCATTTGGTGGCTGATCTGTCCTGGGCCTCAAAGGGTGCTTTATGGGTTGAAATAAAACAAACAAACAAAATGGAAGATACTGAGTGAGGAATTAGACCAGCTAGGTCTGCAGTCAGTTAGATTTCCGGAAAGTCCCATCCGTGACTGGGCTCTTGGGCCTGGACACTGGGGTGATGGGCAGGGATGGAAAACTCAAGGTGACTATCCACAAAGAGTCTCAGTGGCAACACTCAATTACAACAGGAAAAAACAAGCAAGGAGTATTATTAACTCTCAAGTGTCAATGGTTTTATCTGTGGAGAGCCAGAGCCCAAGAAGTTAGTGCTGGTCCTATAAGTCCTTCCAACCCACCACCCTCCAGCTTTGCAGTGGTGGCAGTAAGCCCCAACCCAACACTGGGGCCTCTATGAGAAAAATGTGGGAAAGGAAGGAAACTAACTTCCTTTCTGTCAGCTCTGGGCCAGAATGATAACAGCTAAGAACACGGTGTCCACTGACTCTCCAGCTCAGCAATAAATGCTCGAGTTTAACCCTCATAACCACCCAGTGAGACAGGTGCTATCACTATGTCCATTTTAGAGGTGAAGAAACTGAGACCCAGAGGGACTGAGTAAATTGTTCAAGGTCACCAAAAAGTGCTGGAGTAGGGTTCTGGTCCAGAATCAGGGTTGTAACCTTTGCATACCCCGCCTCTCTGAGAAACACTGCGGGATCTGACATACATTAACTTCTCTTAGTCCCATGGCAAATCTCTAAGATGAATATTACTCCCCACTTTCCCAGTGAGGAACCTGATGCTCAGAGAGGTTAGCTGACATGCAGCTCACAGGTGGCAGAGTCAGGACTCAAATGTGTTCACCCCACAGGGATGATGTTGCCAGGGCAGTACCAACGCTGAGTCCTTCCAAAGACCAGCCTGGAGACTTAGCTCTTATCCTTCTGGGAAGACGAACCCCTGTTTATTAAGGGGAAATTGTTTAGTTGGTTTTTTATCTCCAAGTGAGGGTGAGAAATACAACATTTCTCTAGAACGATCTGAAAAGTTTTCCTGTCTACGCCCATACCACCCTGAACGCGCCCGATCTTGTCTGAAAAGTTTTCCTGCCAGAGATTGAAAGACTATGGAAAAAAAGAAGCATGGTGCTCAAACTCCGAATCCTGAAAAGTAGTTAGGAATAGGATTCACCTGTTTGCATTTCTTGAAAGAGTTTTTCAGACTTGAAGACTGGTGGGCATGTGAGTTGAGCTTGGAGAGGAGGGCTGGTGGCCAGGCCAGCTTGGTCAGGATGCCGCCATGACACTTCTCTGCAGAGGGGCACCTGCAGCAAGCGCCTGCCTGTCTGGGAGATCAGCGCACCTTGAACCCGATAAATATAGATGAACACACTCTGAACCGGAACGGGAGCTCATCAAAGATGAGAGCTAATTACAGGGCTAGTTATTTACATAATTTAGATGACAATCTTGAAAATAGTTATACTTCAGAGATTCGTGATTTCAATCAGGCTGCAAATAGTGAAGAATAACACAGATCAAGCCAGACTGATGTGCACAGTTATTAAACACATAGGTCAGCACAATGCCAGAGCAAAACTGTCAGGGATTGTAAATCACCTTAGCCATTATGGAGAAATGGGATAATGGATACAAAAAAAAAAGTATGGAAAATAAAAATTGATCACAACAGTTACTTGAAGGTGGAATTAGATGACTCTGTAACTGTTTTAATCAAAGTATATAGCTGTAACATAAAAGGGTATATCTTAGTGAAAGCTTAGTGGGTAGGAACATGGTCTAAATGAAAGAATTTTATTACCATAAAACCATAAAGTTCAATTTCATGCAAAAATAAAAATGACAGGCAATATAAAAGTTGGGCTATCTGAGAAATAACATTCCACAGACATCATCTACCTTCGGGCTAGCAGTAGACAGTTTGATTGTTTTAGAAACACATAACTGACCCCATGAAGCATCTTGCTTTTCCTCTGGAGGCTTTATCTTGCCTGCAGATTTGTATATGTGCCATTGCTTCTGCCTGCAGTGCCCTGCCCCTTCTTGAGGGCTAGCAAACACATATTAATCCTATAAGATAGAATTTAAGGCATATTGGTACCATAGTAAAAAGAGGCTGTTGGGCTTAACCATTGACCAGGTATCTGGTCTGAGCAGTGTACCTAATTTCTCTGATCCTCTGACTCCCACAGCCTTCAATAAGCAAGGCTAATCTCCATCCCTAATGAGTCACTTTGTCTTCCCTTCTCACTAACAGCATTCACAATTAGTCCATTGGCTGTTTATGTGAATGTGGCATGTAAGTTGTAGGGTCTTGGGTTCAAATTCTGAAACTGCAAACTACTTGCTAAGCCTCAGTTTTCTCATTTTCAAAATGGGGAAAATGCCTTTTGAGGCAAAGACTGACAACTACATAATTACCAAATGTGTTCCTTTTCCTCCTGGGCACATAGTGAGATCGCATTTCCCAGCTTTCCCAGTGATGCAGGTTCATGTGATTGAAGAAAGCCAATGGAATATGAACAGGAGTTAATAGACCACATACAATACTGGCCTCTAATAAAACTTCCTTGCTTTCCCCATCTTCCCCAGATTAAGGCAGTTTAAAATTGTGACCTAATAATCAGTATTTTAAAGGCAGCAGAGACAGATGGGGGAGACTTAGTCCCTGAATCATTACTTAGAAAAGTGCATTTCTCCAACCCAATTAGGAATAACCTAATTTGGGGCTTCAGATGAGGAGAAATGGGCATCTCTTGTAGTAAGCTTCCGAGAGCTGCAGCTTTATTTGTTACTGCAGCTAGTATTACCTTGGCTAATACACCGATCCCGTAAAGAGCGCACTATGGTGAAGATGATAGCAATAGTTGACAGAGTTCCTGGAACATAATAGGTCCTTAACAAAGTCTGACAAATGAATGGGCTATTAAGTTCTTCAAAAGAGAAAATAGAATTAGTACATAAAATGATTTTCTCTTATGTCAAGCCAAGTTTAATTTTTTTTCTGTCAAGTTAGATACAAATATAATTGGGATTCCTAAAAGTATGTAAGGTTTGTACTCTCTTGTGGCTAAATTAATTTAACTTATAATCCAAACTTCTCACAGAGTTTTAGAATATTGGTGCTGAATGGGACCTTAGCTAGAAGGTTATACACACAGCCTCCTCATTTTGTGGATGATAAAACCAAGGCTTAGAGAGGTTATAACCCTCAGATAATCAGGGGCAGGGTAAGGACTTACAACTTGTAATTATTTTCGCAGTTGAAAGAGAAGTTTCCTGATTGTAAAAGTTACAAATGATTGTGGCTGAAAATTGGGGAAATAGAACTGTTTTGTTTGACGGAGAAAATAAGAATGGCTCTAATGTAGATATGGGTTATACTTCTGGTCTTTTATCTACGTGTATATCTCACAGAGTTTAACAGAGATCGTGGTGATCACACAATTTTAAATACTGGGTACTAAACCTTAGATCTAGACCTCAGGGAAACATTCGAGGCTTCCTGGGCCCTTCTTGGAGCTGAGATTAGTGTGGGGTAAGGTTGCTGTGGCTGTTTTGACAAAAGTGACATCCCATAGAGTGGAAGAGTTCCCACCTCTGGAGGAGGCTGGGGCAGGAGGGGTGAGAGTTGGAGCCTGCGAGTTCCCGCCCACGCCCTGTGCCTGGGGTAGGGTGGCAGGGGTGGGGGATGAAGAAGGCTCTTGGGTCCCCATGGCCACCATACAGCCCCTGGTGCGCAGTTTTCAAAGCCAGGGAGCTGGAGCTGGGGGGTGAAGGCGGAGGAGCACCTCTGCCCTCCTTCCCAACCACTCTCAACCATTCTCCCCTCAGTGGTGATTTTGGGGAACTGCTCACTTCTTTTTGCTCTAATAGAACTTCTCACCTGTGATAATTTGTTAATGATTTCAGTAAACCCTAAAAGGGGAGGGTTGTTTTTTCATAGGTTCTCTTTGGCCCCCCAGATGCTGGGCTCACCCAGATCAACTGCCCAGAGAGATCCCTCCTGCCTTAGGAAGTGCGGTCAGTAGCCTCGGCAGCAGTGAGTCACGCTCTCATTGCAGTGGTGTCTCCAATAAGCATGTGACTGGCAGTGGGCGGCTGTTAGCATTGCTGCTCTGACCACAGAGAAAATCACGAATTAACATTTAGCAGGAGGAGGTTGTTTTACTGAGTGGAAATGTGGGGTCTTGGGCAGGGGTGGGATTCAAGTAATTTAACAACCGGTTCTCTGCCCTGATGACCATTTTAAGTATAAAAAAAGATATACTAAAAGGTAGTATACTATTTCATGCATTTAATACTTAAGAATAATAAAAGAGATACACAGCATTAGATTATGTTATAAGAGTTTTAAAATAGTAATGAAAAAATATTAAGAATATTAAGTAATATCTGACAAAAAACAATAAAACTGTTAAGATATTTCCATATTGCTTCTTGATTTTGTAGTCCTCGCTTGCAATTTTCTTCACTTTTATCCGAGCATCATGGGCTGTGTGATTTATCCTTAACCATCTTTTCACTGAAGGAGTAGGATCCCATTCCTTTACCTATGGACGGAATAAACATTACCACAGGTACTTAGAATACACTGTTGTGCAGATGAACGTTAAAAAAGAGTAAGGAATGTTAAATTTGTGATTTCCACATTGGGCGGCTGTCCAGGCACCCACCTAAGAGAGAACCTTGATTACAAGTGCCATTTTAACAACTGGTTTTCCGAACTCAGCAAAAAATTAGGTATCGGCTCTGCCAAACTAGTGTGAACTGGCTGAATCCAGCACTGGTCTTGGGGTTCTTTTGTGATTGTCATTGCTCCATAAGTGTCAGAGTTCAGGATTTGAGGACAGTCTGATGGACAAACTGAGCCGGACTTCTTCATACCATTATGAGGGGCTTATTTACCCCTCTTTCCCCCCTCTGAACACCGTTCTCTAACCAGTCCCACATTCTTTGCTAGCTCTAACTCAAACTTAGTTTCTACAGTGATGCTAGACACATCTGTCACCCATATAAAGACAAGCTGCCACATGACCCTTCCTCAGTGTGGAGTCACATTCAAAGAAAAAAATTTATTACCCCAAAATATATACTCAGACATGACTTGAGTCTTTATTACAATTTATTGAAAAAATACTTAAGACAGACTCTACCCATAATGCACAGAAAATTTCTAAAACTTGTTTTTCTCCGTCCCCCAATACAGCAGTTCTTACCAGCCTCCCTCCCCTGCCCAGCTGTGCTCTTCACGTAATGTATCTATTCTGCTCTTTCTAAAGCAGACCTAGCCAGGGGTTGAGGTTCTTCCTCCATAGCCTGTTATGCAGGTAGAAGAAGCCTAGGACATTTTTTCAGGTTGGGTAAAGGCAAGGCTCTGAATAGTTAGTTATACGTTAATATTTCCTGTCTCAGAGCTTAAATTCACCCCTTCAGTTTTAGTTGTGCTTTCCAGTGACACGGCTTCATTTCTGTAAGGGAGGCCTTCCCAGGTCGTATGCTTACACATGCATCAGGCAAATTTAAAGCTGAATCAGGCTCACAGAACTGAATAAATAATGGGGTGACTGAGTTCAAGACATTGAAAACTGAAGCTAGCACAGCCAACGGGAGGCAGGGAGTTGTTTCCAAAACATTTTGCCTTGAGAGTCCTTGGTCCTACTGGGAGCTTGTTCCCTTTTTCTTTCTGTTCTGCCACCCCACCCTCCCCACCCCGCCCTGCCCCGCCCCACCCTCAAGCTGTCAACAGCAGTGCCCAGCGACATTGCCCAGCACAGAACTTTGCTGACTTCTGCTCTAAAAACAGTAAGAACAGAAGAGAAAAAGATTCAGGGCAGGAGAAGGGAGTACAAATTTATCTCGAATTTCATAGATATGGAAAGGAAAAACCACCCTGAACTCCTAAAACTGCGAGTTAGTACTTTGAGCCAAAGAGAACTGTGAAAGTGAAGCCCTCACAGCATTGCCCAGGAAGAAGTCTGGATACCACACTTGTAACCGGCAACGTACTGCCACCGTCTCCTCAAGAATCGGAGTGGGGTGTGGAGTGAGAGGGAGACGGCTCACAGTATAAAGTCACACAGGGAGATTTTACGTGAAAAATTTAACTGTAGCTGACACAATCAATTTCATGGTACCAGACAGATCTAACTACTTAGAAAGCATCTGCTAGGAGAGGTGCGGGTCAAGCACCTGGTGGAACACCACTTGCGGATTTGAGGTTAGACACGCCCTGGTCTGGGTTACCATTGATTTGCACGTTGATGGATTCCTCTCTGGTCGGCATATAGCAGCTGTCTGATAATCACTGGCTATTGATTGACTGATTATTTAACCATATTCAGTATGTCATTATAGGGGACTTGGGAAAAGAAAGGGGTGTTGCAGGGAGATCTGAGAGCAAAGAGCGGCAGTTCTGAAAAAGCCACAGAATCTGTCTGTGCTCCTGGAAATGACTGCTCGACTTCTGTAGCTCTTGCATTAAGTATCCCATTCAAAGTGTTTTTCTGGTGTTGAGCTGAGTGGCATTTCCCCCATTTTCCCAGGTTATGCTGGTCGAGTTCACTTCATGTTCTTCCATGTCCTCTACTACTCCCTGCCCCCACTGTGTCCATGACAAGGACAGACACAGGCTTCGTTCTCAGTCTTCCATTCTCAGCCTCCTCTCCCACATTCTGAAAGGTGGCACGTACCATGGATAACAGCTCTTGTCAGAGGCTGCCTGCCCTGGGAAGCACGTGCTGCACCACAACACGAGATGATTCAAGCCGGAAACCCTTTGCTCATGAACATTTCCTCCCCAAGGATGTTACTGCAGTCATCACCTCATGCAAGCCATTTGCAGCTCAGGTGAATAAGGCATTTTGGCTCCTTTTTATGTGAAACAGTCTTTGTCATAAAGCTGACTTGGTAGCAGTGAGGCTGTTCCCAATTCCATGATGTCACTCTTCTTTTCAGCAAAAACATGTGTGTGCCTATTTCGTGCTTACTGTGCTGGGTTCTGAGGCTGAAAAAGGATGCACAATGCCAGTTCCTGCCTTTCAGCAGCTCATAGTCTAGAAATTATTGCAGTACAAACCGTAGTACCCTGTTTAATGTCAGCCCTGTGGAAACAGCTCCAGCCCTTCCAGGGCCCTGGAGGAGGAAGAAGGGCAGCACTCCAGGCAGGTGAAAGCTCCTTCTCCCTCCCCAAGTCATCTGCTCTTCTTTTCAGTTAATTTTGAGACTCTTTAACCTCATTTCCCCATCTTATATTTTTACCCTTTGTCTTCATGCCTTCCTTGCCCTTACCCTCCCTGACATAGTCAACAGAAGTGTGGGTTTAGCCTCAACCATGTTTTCAGACTCTCATATCCTTCAATTCTGGCCTCCTTCCCCCACGGCCTTGAGAGCCAGCATTGGTCAGGTGGCTGACTGCTCTCCTGGCCTTCAGGCTCACCCTCATCCGTGCTTCTCTATCCTATCTACATGGCTTTCCTAAAATACAAACCAGATGGCATCACTCCTCGCTTAGAGACAATCCCTGACTCTCTTAGCTTACAGCGTGACTAGACTGTCACCATCTGCAGACACTTGGCGGAGGAGGGGGTAGTGATGCATTCCCTGACCCAGGAAGAAATGTGAATGGAAGGGAAGGGGACTCATCCTTGAACTAGGATGGGTGAAGGCTGGGTTATGATGGTGACTGCCCATCGGAACCACCTGGAGAGCTCTCATAAACCGTAGACACTAGGGTTGCACAACCCCTTCCTGCCACTGGATTGGGATCTCTGTGTGAGGACTCAGTGTCTATAGATTTAAAAAGCTCCCCTGAGTGAGTCTAATGAACAGAGAGTGTCAAAACCCACTGTGCTGGGGAAGCCAGTAGGCTCTGTACTTTGGGATGGATTCTGTTTTTTGAAAAAGGGCATTCATATCAGCTTCACCTCATAGGACATGGTATCTTTGGTGGTTCTTTGGCTCATGTCCACCAAAAAAACAGTGACCAGTTGGCCCACAAGGCCGTCAGAACCCTAATCTTGGTTCTGCTGCTCTGCCAGCTCTCTCTGACTGACCTAACTTGCCAACAGCCAGTCTGTTTCACACATAATATGTTTTAACACTTAACCGATTCCTTCTCCTAGATATGTATATGCTACTTTCTATATGAACTTAATCCACAAAATTTTACTTGTCTTCTTAAAATAGCATGGTAGTATATTTTATGAAGCACGACTCAAACCAAATGCAATCTTTGCTTCGGGCTTGATTTGGAAAGCTTCCTCATAGGGTTTGTGATAATTCAGTAGTTTTAGAAAATATGTGGATTTGCTTCTAATTCACTTAGAAAAATCTGTTGATCTTGTAGGTCATTGTTTAAAAAAACTATTGGTTTGTTTTCTTTCAGGGTCCATGAAATGTGTGTATACATATTTAAAGTATGAGGGGAGGTATGGTTTTATTTGATTTTTGTCATATTAGTTCATGTCTTATTAGGAAACACATTTCCTTTGGTGGTAACTACAACGTGACAGCTGCAGAAAGCTACTTTATGGCTGCAAAAAATTATAATATATAAGAAGCCTCATATTTGTTTTTGAGGATGGTAGATAAGTCCAAGAGTTTTTTGCTTTGTTACATAAGTCTCTGCTACTGGCTTCTGGCTCGTCCAAACAGCCTTATTATTTAAGTCAGGGCTGGCCAGGCCTTGGCAGAGCATTTCTGCTACTCAACCTGACGTGCTTCAGACTCCACTGTGTACTGCCTACCATGCTATACAAACCTGAAAAGCTTATTTGCCTGCACATCCTCATCTCTACATGCCTTGTTTTCTTTTTTTTTTATTAAGTGAGAGTCAGGGAGGCAGAAAGACAGATTCCCACATGTGCCTTGACCAGGATCCACCTGGCAAGCCCCCAACAGGGCAGTGCTCAACCCACCTGGGGCCGTTGCTATGTTGCTCAGCAACCAAGCTATTTTGGCACCTGAGGAGAAGCCATGGAGCCATCCTCAGCACCCAGGGCCAACTCGCTCTAGGCATTCGAGCCATGGCTGTGGGAGAAGAGAGAGAGAGGGGGTAGAAAAGCAGATGGTCTCTTCTCCTGTGTGCTCTGACTGGAAATTAAACTTAGGACTTCCACATGCCAGGCAGATACTCTACTGATGAGTCAACCAACCAGAGCGTGCCTTGCATTCTTAATGCAGGCCTTCAGTTTTGTCTCAGTTGCCCTGCCCCTCCGCCCACGTTCTTCACCAATTTTCCTCACCTAATAATTATAAAGAAAAATGTTAGCAACAAAATCTCCTCCTCTCTTGTTCTTTTATCTATGTAAGTATTCTTGACTGAGAGATATCTAAGACAGCATATTCATTAATTTTTAATTTGTCTCTTCTTGTGGTTATTATGTTCCAGGGACTGAAGGACCCAAATAATGGTCTCCAAAACCTTATTTTAAGTAAAATAAGCCAGTCGGAGTAAGACAAGTATCATATGATCTCACTTACGGTATATGTGGAATCTAATGAGCAAAATAAGCTATCAAACAAAATAGATACAGAAAGGATACTGACAGCTGTCAGAAAGGAGAGTTTGGAGGGTTGGGTGAAAAAGGTGAAGGGATTAAGCCAAAAAATAAAAATAAAAGCAGCCAGCAGACAACAGAATGGTGATTGCCAGAGGGGAAGGGGGTTGGGGGATAGGTGGGTCAGGACGAAGGGGGAATAAATGGTGTGGAAGGAGACCTGACTTTGGGTGGTGTGTGAATGACGCAGTGTGCTGACGATGGGTTACAGAATTGTCAACTTGAAACCTGTGTGGTTTTATTAATCTATGTCACCTCAGTAGAGTCAATTAAAAATACAAAGAAAAAGAATAAAAAAAAAAAACAAATAAAAAATCTTGGGCTGAACCTTTTTTCTTATATGCAGGTATAGAACTGAATGGAGTCTGATCAAATAAATATGTTACCTGAAACAGTCTGTCGAAGGTGAATATGGATTTTCATCACATGAAACCCAAGCTTGTAAGCCACAGTTTTTGGTCCTGAATATTATTAGGAAACAGAAAATTAATTTTGAGAGATGGCAGACTGAAAGAGTTATCCCCCGCAGCAGAGCTGCCCCGAAGCAGCCCAGAGGGCTCTGAGGACAAACAGTTGCAGAGCCCCCGTGCAGTGTCCCCGTGCAGTGTCCCCGTGCAGAGCCCCCGTGCAGTGTCCCCGTGCAGCGTCCCCGTGCAGAGCCCCCGTGCAGTGTCCCCGTGCAGTGTCCCCGCGCAGTGTCCCTGCCTTTCCAGGGCCAGGAAGTCCGCGAAGTGCCTCTCGGAAGGGCTCATGCCTGCTCTTGGTGTTCTTCAGGGCTCTGGAGAGAGCCCAGCCAACTTCACCTTTGTAGCATACACTCACCTTGTAGGACTTCATCCACTCCTCGACCATCCCCTGTCTGTACCTTGACAACTTCCGCAGTTGTACCTCCAAACAACCATCTCTTACATAATCAAAATCAATTGCACAATGACCTCCTGGGAATCTCAAAGTGTGTCCAGAACAGAAGTCACTCTCTGGACACCTCCAGTCCTACCACTGAACATGCTCTTCTCCTGAATGTTCCTCTCACAATTTTGGCACTATTGCTTATTGCATTTACAGGCTGGAAACCTCAGGGTTCTCCTTGGTTCCTTTTCTCTCCACTGTTTTGCCCAATGACTTAGCTGTGAATACTCCTGATTATATCTCAGATACATCTCTTAAGGCCACTCAAAACATCTGTATCCTAGTTCATTTACTTGCCATCTCTTTCCTTGATGGGCAAATGCCTCCCAGCTGAGTTTTTGACAGCTATCCAGCTTCCACTCTGGGCTGTCTTCTATACCACTAGGAACCATTGCTCCATAGCACCCATTCTTTCAGGCTACAGACAATAAACTCCCACAGGCACTGAGAAGTCTGCAGGGTAAAGTCTAAATGTCTCTTCATGGTTTTTTAGACCTTTCCCAGTCTGGATCCAACCTACCCTGCTAGCCTTATCTTCTCTCAAAAAGTGGCACTCTTCACCCTCTACTTACTAAACTCTACTGCTTCTTTTTTTTTTTTTAATTTTAGTGAGATAAGGGGAGGCAGAGACAGACTTCCATATGTGCCCTGACCAGGATCCACCTAGCAAGCCCACTAGGGGGCGATGCTCTGCCCATCTTGGGCCCTTGCTCAGTTGTAACCGAAACCATATTTTAGCACCTGAGGTCAGAGCCATGGAGCCATCTTCAGTGCCAGGGGCCAACTTGCTCCAATCAAGCCATGATGGCAGGATGGAGAAGAAGAGAGAGAGAGATAGAAAAGTATGTAGAGAGAAACGAGAGAGGGAGGGGTGTAGAAGCAGACGGGCACTTTTCCTGTGTGCCCTGGCCAGGGATCGAACCTAGGATATCCACATGCTGGGCCAATGCTCTACTACAGAGCCAAACAGCCAAGGTTTCATTTGAATTCTTAAGCTGTCCCTACTGGGTGCCAATGACTCTGTTGGGCACCACGGTTTCAGAGGGGAGTCAGGCACAGCTCCTGGAAGTGTTCAACGTTCAAATGGATAAATTAGACGAGAATAGAGGCCATAACAACGAACAGGAAAGAGATAAGGACATGAAGTCTCTAAGACTTCAAAGAAGAGAGCTTTTAATTTTTTTTCCTGAGAGGCTTAGAAGTCTTCTGAATTGGCTGTAAAACTAAGATTTAAAAGACAAGTGCAGGAAGAACAGTATACGCAAAAGCACAGAATTATAAAGTGTCAAAGCATGTCCTTGGAACAATAAACAAGTCCACATGACTAGAGCAAAAAATACCCAGAAGAGTAAGATAGGGAAGGAGGCACGACAGGTAGGTGGGTGAAGAACAGAGTATGCCAGGTTAGGTTTGTTCTGCCATTTTATTCTCATTCACAGTGAGCATGTGCCATCTGTAATAGTTTTCTAGGGCTGCTGTTAAAAATTGCCACAAACTGGGTGGCTTAAAACAACAGAAATTTATTCTTTCACAATTCTGGAGGCTAAAAGTAAAAAACAAAGATGTCGGCAGTGTTGGTTCCTACTAGAAGCTCGGAGGGAAACTGTTTAGTACCTCTCCCCTAAACTATGGTTTCCAGCAATTGGTATTCTTTGGCTTATAGACATATCATTCCAATCTCTGCTTCTGTCTTCATGTAACATTTATCCCTGTGTGTCTGTGTTCAATATTCCCTCATCTTCTATGGACACTAGTCATTGGATTAGGACCCATCCTAATTCAGCATAACCTCGTTATAACTTGGCTACATTTTCAAAGACCGTATTTCCAAATGAGGTCATTATACAGTTCCTAGGAATTGGCACTTGAACATATCTTTTTAGGCTGCACAATTTAATCCACAAAACAATCTTTTATTTATTTATTTATTTATTTATTTATTTGGCAGCCAAGATAGTAAGAGATTATGAATTGAGGAAATGGTGCCAAGCCCAAGGGTAAGCCAGTGCTTGAAGACCTGGCTCCATGCTGGCTCCCAGGAGATGGGTATGTAGGAGAAAAATTATTAATTATGGTTTAATGGCTCCACTGATTTATTGGTACCAGGGTAGTAAGTTGTTTATCATTGTATCAGGTCCTGAAGTCAGCTTGGCAGTGTACAACAAAACTACATTCTTGATCTCAACCACATAAGTTTTTAACAAGTTGTGTTAATTCAATTCAACAGATATTTATGGAGTGTTTGCTCTGTGCTAAATGCTATATTATTAGCCTTTCTGTGGAACCAGGGCCCGGAAAGTAGATTTGGGACCAGCACCTCCAGCACTCAGTGGAGCAATTCACATCATCTAAGGCTTCCCATGGAGAGCCCTATCTCAGCTGAGAGACACCCGTACTCTACAATGAACAGGAATTAAGCCAATTCCATGAATGTTTTTTATTTGAGTGATATTATTAATCTAACCAATATTTAAGAGTCTACTACAGATAGAGTTCCCATGACTCATACTGGTCAAGATAGTCCTGGTTTATGCTGATTGTCTTAGTCTCCACTGAGGCAGAACCCCTTTCTACCCTCAAAATTTCCTGGTGCAAATGTTAACTTTTATGGTCACCCAACAATAAAAAAAACTATTGTGTTAGGTGCTTGAGGAACAGTTATGAAAAGGAGACCCTGCCTTTAAAAGACTCACAGTCTGTTGCAGGAGGGAAGTAAGAGTCCTTTATAACGCAGCATGATCAGGGCCCTGCCTTCAGCAGGACAAGATGCTAGGATAGTACCCAGGGTCAGTTCATCTAAAGTCAGTTAGGTGAATGCCAGGGATAATTTCTGATAGGTCTGGGATGTCTGGCTGGAGAGGAACTTCCCTATTACTCTGTTTGGGAGTCTCAATCTCTCTCTCTCTCTCTCTCTCTCTCTCTCTCTCTTTCTGGCACACCTGGACAAAGTCAGGAAGCCTTGTCTAGTCTCATGGTGGTCTCTGTCACAGCCTGTGATTAGGGCTCAAACCCTGACAGCCACAGGGTCAAGAGCCCGTGTGCAGATGTTGATGAAGGTCAGGACACAGGTGGGATGGAGAGCCGGCATCGGCAGGAGAGCTGCTGCTGTCGAGGGGGGAGGTCTTCCCTTCCCCCTTATCAGGCTGGATACAACAAAACAAAAACTGTGGGGAAAAATGTCTTCAAGATCTGTTGAAACCCACTATGCACCATAGATAGCTATAAACTTTTAAAAATTGTTTGTGGAAATTCTTGGTGATGTGATAGGTTGACAAATTAATTTTTGGCAAACTTGTGTTTTGTAGAATTTCCTTTTGGAGAAATGGGTGGGTTCCAAACATTAGATATCAACAAAGAAAATACAAGAAATCTGAGGCAAAGGGGTTAAAAAGTCAGACCATGGAATGAATTGAACTAGAAATTTTGGCACTTGCATTTAATACCTGTGTGACCTTGGCAGTTAGTTAACTTCTCTGAGACTGTTTCCTCTCTCAGGAAGAAAGTACTGAGTTAGGGGATTGTGTTTGATATACATGTAAAAGCTCTTTCATAATGCCTACCCCACCCAGAGTACGTAGCAGTTGTTGTTATTTTACTGGATCAGAGTTTCCAACTCCAAATTATAGTCTGGCCAACAGCTGAGGATCCCTGGGATCTAGATTGTGGCTGGGGAGAGGGCTCAAGAGGGCAGACACAGATGGGAGATGTTTGCCCAGCAGCCTGTGTGGGGACTGTTTGCCCAGCAGGGAGGTGGGGACTTTTACTAGACACGCTTCTCAAACTTGGTTGCTGGAGAGCAGGCATCTGTACCTTGAAAAACTTCCCAGGAGATTACCAATGCATACTTGGGGTGTGATGTCTGGGTCCACCCCCAGAAATTCTGGTTTAATGGCTAGGGTACTTACTGGTCATCAGATTGTGAGCATTTTTTTTGCAAGTGATTCTAATGAGCCATAGTCTGAGAACCACGGTACTAGACTAAAGGGGTACGGTCTGTCTGTGCCTCCTTGTTCATTCTGGAGTGGTCCTGCTCTAAGGTAGGCTGAGAAATTCACTGTTTTCTGCTGAACCCATATGGGTTGGGAGAACCTGAAGCCTACGTGGACAATTTAAACCCAAAGGTGGCGTAGAGATGTTGGTGCTGGGTGAGGAGCAGCCAGCACAGAAGAGCGGTTACTCAGACCTCAATATGCACAGACCTCAGTTTGTACAGTAATATGCCGATCTCGGGAAGGGAAGGTTTTGCTTCTTCCTGCAGAATTGTATTAAAAAGAAAGTTCCCTCTTGGTTACGTGCAAAATGTTTGCTTTCTTGGGGCAGTAAACACGGCCTTTCATAGCAGGTGAAGAGCCTGGATTGAGGTACCGACAACAAACAGGGGACGTGCCTCTGACCGTGCAGCATCTCCGCCTCTCGGCTGCTTCAGCTCCTGTTACCCACCTTGTTTGGGGGCTTTTCCAGGCCAGCCCCAGGGAGTGTCAGAAGAGGGTGGGGGTCCTGGGGGTCCTGAGCCCTTGGGCATCCAGCAGCCAGCAGTGATGCTTTGCAGCCAGTGTCAAGCCAATGTCAGTGCCTGGGCCTGGGGAGGCGGCCATGAAGTCCTTCCCTGCAAGGGGGGCTGGGAGCTGCCATTTGCTGTCATGACCGAGTTTCAGGAATAGGTTAACAAAACACCCCTTCCTCTCTCTTTCCCTTCTTCCCTCCCTGCCTTCCAACTAAGGCAGATGAAAGAGTCTCTCCAAATGCAAGGCAATGCTACCTTTTATTTTGTAGCACTTAGGGCTTGATCTCCACACTGGAGGTGAGTACATAGGAGGATAAAAGCATTTCTACAGGAAAGTCTCCGTTTTTTTCCTCAGGCATCTCACTTGCCCACTAAGACGAGTCCTCTTGTAAGAGGGGAGTGGTTAAGTCTATCAACGGACACTACCAAAAGGGTGGCTTCATTATTTTAAAAAGGGTCACTCTGCCACTGCACTCCCTGAACTTCTTTGGATGGTAACTCAGAAGGTACAATTATTCTTCTCAAGGGATCTGAGTAGTTTTGATAGACTAGCAGTATAAAAGCTGGAGTTGCATGAGGGCCTACCTCAGAGGGAGCCCAGGGAAAGAGCTGTTTAATATAATTTCTCATTTATATGATCCCACTGAGTTACCCGAAATGTCTTCTAATTTATTTATTTATTTTCTTTAAAACACCTCTACATGATGGATTGATACTTGACTCCCCCCCCCCCCCCCGAGGGAAAACTGAAGCATTGAATTTCTTAGTGAATCTCAGGGTGCCATGAGAAAGCATCTTGGCTGGCCTGGTTGAAGATGAGAAAATCCTAATCTATAGACTGCTTATTCTCTCCCAGTTGCTGTGACTGGCAGGCCCTGCTCTCAGGCCTGTAGCCTCCGAAGCACCGGCGGAGCCACAGACCCGCTCCCCAGTTCTGCCTGGGCACACAGACACCCTACACCCTGAGCCACACACAGACTTTTGTTCCTCTGTCTTCGTGACAATTCCCAGAGTCTACATCAGGCAGCAAAAACTTCAGAGCAAGATTTTTTTTTTTTGGAATTTTTAGAATTTGGAGAGAACATGGCTAAGTGTCATCTTTACAACAAGACCCACTACAAAAAAGAAAACAGAACAAGGATTTTTTTTAGGTTTATTCTCTACCATGCTTGCTCCACTTAAGTGCTGCTTCTTGCTGGCCCTGCCTCAGAATGTCCCAGCTTGGGGACTGCCCATTTTAGGACAATGTAGTGTTCTTGGCATAGCCCACAGGAGACAGCATGAGACTGTGGAGAAGATTGATTCCATCATTCCATCCACCGACCCACGATCCACCTGTTATTCATTTATTGCTCAAACTATTAAGCACCTTTTGTATATAAGGCAAGGCTAAGACCTGCCTCCCAGTCATGGCTGCTAAGTGGAGAAAGCTGAGCCCCGTCACCTCCTAAAAGAGAAAGGAGAAGCTCCCCGAAGCATGGCTGAGAAACATCAATAAGGAGGAGTGGCTTTCTGGGAATCAAATCGTCCAAGAATGATCGTGATCTTTACCCATGTTCAATTACAGCCCAGCTTTGTGTAGCTAAGTGGGTTTTATCATTTGATCTTGTGGAAGGACACAGTAAATCCTGGAGTCGGTGAGCCATCCATAGAAATGAGAAGTCAGGAAGTAGAGCCATCAGCTAGAGATACACTTTGCCCTTGTAGTCAGCAGTGGTCATTGGATTGGGTTTAGAGTTAAGTGGGAATAACATTTGCCATCTCTGGATCAGGCCTTACAGATTTGGGTATTTATTTCCTCCAAACCACTCTTCTTTCTTCTTGTGGACTGGACCTACCTTCCATCATGCATGTGAGACGAACAATGGGGATGGCAGAGCCACAGGTGGAAAAAGCTGGGTCCCCTAGTGAGTGTGTGAATCAGAACCTGCTGCCAGTCTAGAGGTTCACCTCTCTTACATGTGAGAGAAATCACCTGTCTTATTTAAGCCACATTTTGTTGGGTGCTTTGTTACAACAATTTATCCTTCACCCTAACTAATACAAAGGGGTGGAACAAGTGCTCTAACTTTCTTTCTTTCCTGAGCTTAGAACCAACAGAGGGAGGGAGGCTGGTGCCATACAGATGTGGAACAAATACTGCATTTGTTACTGACACAACTAGGCTGGAGAAGTGGTTTTAAAGCAACAGCCAGGTGGGCTTGCTAGTACCTCATTTCTGAATTGGACTTACCCACTTCGTCAGGGGTTGGCACAGTGGAGGGGCAGAGATGGTGTCTGGGGGAGGGAGAGAAGAGGCTGAGCCAAGAAGTCTCATTTTTTTTTCTTCCCAAACTCACCAGTCAGATAGATCATTTCCCATCTTCTGGGACAGAATAGGGCAGAGGTAAGTAGCGAGAGCTCTTAGATGTGGAGAATGGGGCATCTGCTCTCACACAGCAAAGGCCCTGCCAGTGGGCACAGGGGTTGGTGCATCTGAGGTGACAGTAACCAAGACCTGCTGGGCTCAAAGCCTAGCATTCTGGGTCTAGCGGGGATGATATGATTAGCAGCAAGTCTAGAACTTCCGGCCCAGGCATAAACTCCAAGGGCACTTAGTATTGCATGTGACAAGGAGCACAGGGGCAGGGCGGGCTCAGCATGCTGTCAGGGCCCAGGCTCTTTCCTTCTCTCCACCTCAGCGTCCTTGGGGCTGGCCTCACCACCTCCGGGCCCTACATCTTCCAGAGTCAGAGGTAAAGAGTGGGTCTTTCTGAAGGTCTGTTGGAGAATCATGGGAACTTTACCCAGCACCTCTCTTCCCCCCCCCCACTTCCTGTTAACTTGCTAATGATGAGCAGGTCACATCCCACTCTTAATCTGCCACACACAAGGGTGCTGGAACTGCTTTAGACCACTCAGCCTTACCAGAGATAGGACAGTTCTGGAGCTGGTCTCTCTCTCTCTCTCTCTCTCTCTCTCTTTCTCTCATATTTTCTCTCTTCAACCCAGTGGTTGTGTAGTGTCCTTTCAAGACCCAGGCCTGGTGTCATTCACCTGCTCTGAAACCTCTAAGGGCTTTTCATTTCCTAAAACGTGAAGATAAATCTCTTGCCTGACACTAAAGCCCCCTCTAATCTGGCCCCGATAGACACTTTCAACATTATTTCCCCATTGTCCACTTCAATTTGCCCCACACTCTAGTGAAGCTAGAGAACCTCCATCTATCCGTCCACTCACTGATTCATTCCTTCCACATTCGGAAAAGCCTCCTCGTCTTGGGAGATCTGATAACCCCCTGAGAGGTCCCCCTGCTTCCTGAGAGGTCCCCCTGCTTCCACATTTGCCCCTGGTGTCTATTCTCACCTCAGCAACCTCAGCGATCCTGTTTAAGTCAGGACTTAAAATTTAAGTCAGACTATGTCCGTTCTCGGCTCAGAACTGTCCAGTGTAAGGTGGCCAGATTCAGCCAATAAAAATACAGGATGAAATTCAAATTTCATATAAACGAATACTTTTTAAAATATACATATGTTTCACGCAATTTTAGGGATGTATTTATATTAAGGAAATCATTGTCCCTCTGAAGTTTGAATCTGCTGGCTGTTTTGTGTTTTATCTTGTGACCTTACACTGATGATTTTTGTATCATGCAAAGTTAAAGGCAAAATGCTCAGAACATCCCTGTCTGGTGCAGTGCTTGTACCTCTCTGACCCTGTCACGCTTTGTCTCTTCTTCCTCGTCCATTGCCTCTTATGTTCCTTGAACATACCAAGCACATTCCTCTGGGCTTTTGCCGTTGTTGCAACTGCCTGCAATACTCTTCCGTCTCAGATAGTCACGTGTGTTTCTCCCTTACTTCCTGCAGCTCCCTGTTCAAATACCATCTTATCAGTGAGGCTTTTCCAGACGATTCTGTCTAAATTGCCACTCTCTCCACGCTGCCGTCCCCCATTCTTCCCTGCATTATGTTTTTCTGTAGAGCTCTAATTATCATCTGCTAGAATGTCTATTTACTTGTTTATCTGCTCATTGTCAATCTTTCTCCTCACTCCTGACTGGAATGTAATTTCCGTAGGAACAGGCATTTTGGTCTGTTTCCTTCTGTGCTGCACTCTCGGTGCTGAGGAAGGCCTGCCAGAGGAGGTAATCAATAAAAAGCTGATGAATGGACAAATAAATCAATAGACAAATAACTACACAATACAACTCCAGAGAGTGATAAATGCTACAGAGACAAATTAAGCAAGGCAAAGGAGCGTAGCGACGGATGGGGCTAGTTTATGTGAGGTGGTCTGCTCTGGGGAGCTCATACTGGTATTTTAGACCTGAATGCAGTTTTAAAACAATTATATAATACAGTGTTATCACCTATGGCCATCCTGTTTTACATTAGACCCTCACTGAATGAAGTTGTGACCAAAGCCCTTCCCATTTCCAATCTTCCTGTTGTCCTTTGCTCCACCTGAAATCACCCTCACCTCACATCCTTGGGTAGAAGTTCCACCTCAGAAGCACAGGTGGCCTGGCTGATGGACCTTGTCCTATGTAGGCATAAATAAAGGCAGACTTTCCCTTCCATTTTGGCCCATGTAACTGGCAAAGGGAACAATGAACGAATAGGTGGGAGAGGCGGTGGAGTTTATTTTGCATGCCTTGAACGTTGTTGTAGCTGCTGCCCGAATCCTGCTGACAATCACTGACAGCCGCTTGCTCGCTCGGTGCTGTAGCACCCCTCCCAGCACTGCCCCCTTCCTACTGACCGCAGGGGACTTGGTGCGGGAATTCTGAGGTGGCTCCCTGTCGTCACTGCACTGAGGGCCACAGACCAGAGCTCTGCCAAGAAGGTGAAAATAAAAGTCATGTTTTGTGAGGATCACACTCTGGGAGTCTAAGGGTTTCTTGTCTTACATATATAAAACGAACAAACGCTATTTTCAATAAGGACCATCTGGAAGATAGTGTTTTGAAGCTCAAGAGAAAAAAAAAAACTAATGCTTTAATCTTCTTAGTGTATTTAAATATTAGGTCTTCTTTTTCAAACTCAGCCGGAGGATAAATGTTTTTTTTTTCTATATCCGTGTTGCTTTCTGAGAGGATATGTTCCTGGAATTGTACACAGAAGCCTGGGTGCCTTGCCTGAGCCTTGCTTTAGGGATTTCCGATAAATAAGTGTTAAATTCCTTCTGCAGGCACAAAAACCTTCAAAAACTGCCGGATTAGCAACTCGGTTGGGAGGGTGGTTTTATCTCTCAGTAAACTCACTTTTGTCTTCTGTCTCCTCAGGATTTTCCAGAGACATTTTGCATATTTAAATGGTAAATCAGTTGTGTGAAAAACTTTCTTATAGCTTCCAAATATTATAGAAATGAAGCAGCTTTGCTCTGAATGAGAAAACCCAATAACACAAATTTTATTTTCATTTCATTTTCTCTTTGGCTGTTCTGCGAATTTATATTGGCCATTTAATTTTACTGTTGTGATTTTATAAGGATATTATCTGAATGTACAATAATGTTGTTTTTTAAAGAGTTGTAAATTATATTAAAGCTTTTGAGTCTAAACTTTTAAGAGCTAAATATTGCCATCATTTTGTTTTCCGTGTGAATTTTGAAAGTCATGCTCTTTTCATATTGGTATGTAAAGACCTGTAGATAAATAAAAAATGCTGGAATTTTCTTCCATTTCATTATATGACTCTCTGTAAGTTACTTCTCTAATCATTTGTAAAATAGCATTTAGTAAGTAATTATTTCTGTTTTTGTTTAATGTACTACTCAAATTCAGTTAAAAACATGTGACCAGTGATCAAACATTGGCCAATGCTCATAACAGAGATGAAATAAATTTATTTGACTTTTTTCATATTTACATTCTCAAAGCATAGTAATTCATGACTTCTTCTTTATCAAAGGTATGAATATGTCATGGGAATAGTTGATGAGACCAATTTCATAATCTATAAAGAAATACTTGTGAAAAATGAAATGACTTTCATTTATTAAAGTCCAGTACTAAAAGCAGACATAGTAATAACTACCATTTATTAAATGTTTACTCCATCGTAGGCACTATGTTAAATGTTTTTCATGGATTATCTCATTTACTTCCTATGATAACTCTCTAAGTAGCAATCTATGATTACTTCCTTATACAGATGAGAAAACCAAGATTTAGAAAGTGAGTGTCATAAAACAGACAAGGGGCAGAACTAAAATTCGAATTTCAGAACCCTGGAACTTAACCACAGTGCTATAGTATCAACCAGCTTTGGAAATAGTAGTGTAAACAGAAATACAATTTCTAAATTTAAACAAAACTTTTTTTTTCCTGGAAAGAATTGTAGTCATGCTCCTGTATCTGGGTAGAATACCTCACTCTTCTCTAGACCTAGAGAACCTTTCCAAACTTCAGTGCTCAACTATTCTAATGACTAGTCAACTGTGACCATTCTGTCACACCATAACTGACATTTGCAACTCAAATTCTACTTAATGATAATATTTTTAAAAATCTGTAAAAGTGTCAGAGGGACACTGCCCAAGAAGATTTACACTGTCCAAGATCATAACTCAGCAAAGCTCAACACAGAGAAAATACACTCAAGGGATAAAATTTGTACATAACCAGAGTATGATAAGAAATAGAAGAATCAATGTGATTGTATGCTCAGGGTCCTGGAAGGCATCTGTAGCTCCTACAATGTCTAGCGGAATGCCTTTCATATAGCATATACTCAATAAATACTTGTTGATATGGGCATGGAAAAAAAAAATCTACTAATCTCACAGAAGGCCCAGCACTCCACTCAGCAGATATGACCTTGTCACAATATTAACAACTTTAAAAGGCACTTGCAAGTTGTTAGGAAGAAAACAGAAATAATGTCTAAACATGTTAAAATAAGAATGATTTCATTGACCCTCAGCTTCAAAAAAAAAAGAAGGGCTTGAGGAGAAAATAGCTTCTGCTAACGAAGAGAAAAAGTTATTACCACAATTATAACGCCTTGTCAAGTCAGGTCAGCTTTACTTTCTTAAAGTAGAAGTGGATGATTCAAGAGCTAGAGAAACCCGCATGGATTGTCAACAAAGCTTCTCAGCTGGCAAGATCATTACAAGGGATTTTATGGATTTGAAAGTAGATGAAAAACGCTAATAAGAGATAAGTAGACTAGAACATCCCTGAAAGGCAAGATTAATGGTTTGAAATAAAATCAATTGGTAAATTAGACATGTCATTGTCAAATGCCTTTCTGTAAAATACAGAATAAAATAAAATGTTGTGATATTTTCCCAAAGTGCAGAAAAAGGGTTGAATATTGTAACTTCTTCAACACTTATTTTCCCTCCTTCATCAAATTCTTTCTTAAAATTTTCATTCTTACTGTATGAGAGAATAGATGGGAATGAAATATTATTAGAAAATAACAAAATACAATAATTAATTTAACAGTTTGATTTTTTATGAACATACATTTATTCTTATTTGTGATTTTATAATGTTTACATTTTTTGTTAATGATTAAGTATTCTTGGTTGGTGTGATGGAAAGTCTATTTTGTTTACCATTGTGGGTTACACTGACATATGCAGCTTTTATTGTAAACCAAACACCTCAAAATTTAGAGACTTAAATCAATAAATATTTATTATTTATTGTGATAGTATGGGTCAGTTCTTCTGATATGGATTGCATCAGCTGATCTCTGCTGAGCTAGTTCATGCATCTGTGGTCAACAGGATCTGCAACATCCCATGGCAAGGGCATGGGTACAGGGAAAAATGAATTTGTGGCCATTTTTTCAATCTATGCCAATTGGATATATGAACAAGCTTGAGCTAGCCTGCTGGAGAATGAAAGACCAGTGAAGACTGGAGGCAGTTCACTGTATGGATTACAAACTGCCCACCATGTGAATGAGGCCATGCTAGATCAACCAGCTGCCCAGTCAATTCACAGAATCATGGAAAGTATTAAATGGTTGCTGTTTTAAGCTATTAAGTTTTGGCGTGGTTTGCTATACAACTATGGTAGATTGCAGTGTGACTTCACTGTTAGCTTAGGTTGGGGTTTCTGGGAAACAGACTCTTAGATGAAGATTTGCACGGACGTGGTTTATTGGGGAATGCTCTTAGGAAGGTCTGTGAGCATATGAGTGAAATGGGGCTGGGAAGACCTTCTTATTTCAATGTAGTTTCAAGAGTGGCCTTAGTAAATCTCATGCAAGTTCTGAATATGAAACAAACCTTCTGAAGTGTTCTTCATTGAGCTAAGAGATCTGTGTCAGTGGACTGGAGTAGCCCCTGGGGATGAGGTATAACCTGGACTTAGGAAACTCTCTTTGACAGCGGGCAATTCCTGGGGAGGGACTTATTGCAAGCCATCAATAGCCAATGCTCTGGGGGAAGAGGGAACAAGTGCCTTGGTCTTGTAACAAGACCAGTACATCACAGCAGCCGCTGTAGCTGCTCTTCCCGTTAAAATGTGATGTTTGTTTCGTGGCTGGCTTTCTGACTTGCACTGAACAACTGAATGTGGTAGCAATGACATTTGTATAGCGTAGGCTGCAAGATACTTTGCAACTTTGGCTTTTGGCCTTTTGGAGCCCCACTTTATCTTGTAAAGAAGGCTGGGCCAGCCTTTACAGTGAGGAAGCATATGGAGCTCTTGACCAGCATTGACCAGCAGAAACCATCCAGACCTCGGCCAACTTCTAGAAACTACAGCTGTGCGAAAGAACTCAGGAAAAACGGAAAAAACACTAGATAGGCTGAGTCCAGATACACAGAATTATGAAAAAATAAAATTACTAACTTTTGGGGTGGTTTGTTACTCCACAAAAGATAACTGATAAAGCAGAAGAGTCTAATTGGTAGAAAAATCGATACCTCAAAGTACTGCTGAAACAAAACCTCAAAATATTGATATATGCCATCAGCCTTGGGGCTGGGCGGTGGATGGGTCTGAAAAAGTGGCAAGGAAACTATTGGTGAAGTCAGAAAAGATGATGGAAATTGTTTTTGGAGGCTGGAAAAACGGTGACACATTACATAGTCGTAAACACTTGGCAAAAATATTGCACATCATAATTATGAAGATGGAAAATGTAACTGACAAAATTGTAGATCTGGCTTAGAGGATTTTCAGATGGAATGCTGACAGTGTCAGGGGCCTTCTGGATGTACTAACAGAATATTGGAACAAAGAGATGAGCTGAAGAAGGAACTCTTTCCTCGGCAAGTGGTATTTAGAAGGAAATAGCCCAGGATAGTCTTTTACCCACAGATGCCAGAAACGTGGATTCTCAAGGTGAAAGGAGTCCTCGGGCCCAAGAGCAAACGAGGGGGTGGCTAGCCAATTCTTGGCTTAGAGTTCTGAAAGATTTGTTGAGGTGATGCGTGTTACCCCATTTCAGCGGGGTAACAGGGCTTCTGAGAATCTTTAGGTATTATGTGACGGTAACCTAACATGCTGCCCGAAGTAGAAAGCAGCCTATTTTGAAAAGAACTGTGGATGTAGCTTCTGTCAATTGGAGTGACTGCAGTCGAATACACAGCAAGCCCATGGATAGTTTCAAAGAGTCATGCCAACAAAAGGAACTGGCTTGTACTGAAAGGAGGCTCAAATTGCTCAAATTGCAAAGAGGTCCCCCAATTTCCTGTATGTAGAAATCAGATCTCAACAACAATGAAAGGGCTGAGATTTTAGCCTATGGCAAGCTAAGCAGTTAGCCTGTCAATTTTTGGGGTGTTGACAAAAGATCCAACCCTTTTGGGTCAGAGATGAAGAGCTTATCACTCAGGACATAGCAAACAGCATGAGTATGAGCATATTATGTTACTTCTTTGAGCCCCAATTCCCATAGAGTGATATGAAGAGGCCTGGATGACAACCACACATGCAATGAATGGGCTATATTACAGGACAGGTACTCTGAAGACTGAAAACCTGAATCTTCTGTATTGAACAGTGAGTCTGTCTGACTGTTCCTGTGGTGGCTCAGTGGATAGAGCATTGGACTGGGACACAGAGGATCCTGTTTTGAAACCTCGAGGTCTCAGCTTGACTGTGGGTGTATCTGGTTTGTGCCCAGAGGGAGACATCATTTCTGACTTGCAGAGCTACTATAAGCAAACCTGTCCTTTATCCCATAAAGTAGCACTATCTTTACATCCCAAGGCTGTTCACTGTGTATTTATTTTTGTGTGTGAAAGACACAGAGAGAGGGACATATAGGGACAGACAGAAAAGGGAAAGAGATGAGAAACATCAATTCTTTGTTGTGGCACCTTAGTTGTTCATTGACTGCTTTCTCATATGTGCCTTGATTGGGGACCTACAGCAGACCAAGTGACCCCTTGCTCAAGCCAGCAACCTTGGGTTCAAGCAGCTGAGCCATGCTCAAACCAGATATGCCCACACTCAAGCCGGGACCTCGAGGTTTCAAAACAGGATCCTCTGTGTCCCAGTCCGATGCTCTATCCACTGAGCCACCACCTGGTCAGGCGGCTATTCATTATTTAAACATTTTTGAAGAAAAGATAGCCCAAAACAAAGGCAGTCACTGTCTTTACACGTAAGATGTACAGAATGCAAAAAACCCACAGAGACTTGCTCTACCAACAACAGGCAGCTTCACACATGGACCATTCCAAGGGAAAAAGAAGTATGTCTCAGGAGGCATTGCCAAGATCCCAGAGGGTGAAGCCATAGCCTTGAAGACAGTAGACTAGAGAGCCACTCTCGGGAAAAATCACAGAGAAGTAATCTGAATAACTGTTTCCAGACAGCAAAATTGAACCCTTGCCTACTTACTCGGCTCCCAGAGCAGGGAATCTTGGCAACATATGCCCAACTATATTTCAAAATTGCTATGGACTGGTGACTGCTGGGTACTTCCTTTCTTTCCCTTTTGAAATGGGAGTGCCTATTGCAATTATTCTCTCCTTGTCTTAATGTTGGATATTGGGTGTGTGAGGACAGATAACTTGTCTTTTTTTAAAAAAATATTATTTAGACAATTAATTTTGATGGGTGACATTAATCAATTAGACTATTAGAGTACATAAATTCAGAGAAAATATCTCCAGATCATTTTGATATTTGATTATGTTGCATATCCATCACCCAAAGTCAAATTGTCCTCCTTCACCTCTTACTTGGTTTTCTTTATGCCCCTCCCCTCCCCACCCCCTCCCTCTCATCCCTCCCCCTCCCCCTGGTAACCACTACACTCATATCTATGTCCATGATCTCAATTTTGTGTCCCACCTATGTATGGAATCATACAGTTCTTAGTATTTTCTGATTTACTTATTTCATTCAGTATAATATTATCAGGGTCCATCCATGTTGTTGTAAATGATTCTGTCATCATTTCTTATGGCTGAGTAGTATTCCATACTACTATGTACTCAGTAGTATATATGTACCACATCTTCTTTATCCAATCATCTATTGAGGGCTTTTTGGTTGTTTCCATGTCTTGGCCTCTGTGAACAATGCTGCGATGAACATGGGGCTGCATGTGTCTTTACATACCAATGTTTCTGAGTTTTGGGGGGTAGATACCCAGTAGAGGGATTGCAGGGTCATATGGTAGTTATGTTTTTAATTTTTGAGGAACCACCATACTTTCTTCCATAATGGTTGTACTACTTTACATTCCCACCAACAGTGAATGAGGGTTCATTTTTCTCCACAGCCTCTCCAACGCTTGTTATTACCTGTCTTGTTGATAATAGCTAATCTAACAGGTGTGAGGTGGTATCTCATTGTAGTTTTGAGTTGCATTTCTCTAATAGCTAATGAAGACGAGCATATTTTCATATCTCTTTTGGCCATTTGTATTTCTTCCCGGGAGAAGTGTCTGTTCATATCCTCTTGCCATTTTTTTTTTTGGATTGTTTGCTTGTTTGTTGTTGAGTTTTGTGAGTTCTTTGTATAATTTGGATATTAGGCCCTTTTCTGAGCTGTTGTTTGAAAATATCATTGGCCATTTAGTTGACTATTTTGTTGTCAGTTTC
Organism: Saccopteryx bilineata; assembly: GCF_036850765.1. Lineage (NCBI taxonomy): Eukaryota > Metazoa > Chordata > Mammalia > Chiroptera > Emballonuridae > Saccopteryx > Saccopteryx bilineata. The sequence goes on along the minus strand of NC_089490.1, from coordinate 62,004,225 downwards.
TCTTGCTGTGCAAAAGCTTCTTAGTCTGATGTGGTCCCATTCATTTATCTTTGCCTTCACTATCCTTGCCTTTGGAGTCAAATTCATAAAATGTTCTCTATGGCCAAGGTCCATGAGTTTAGTACCTGTTTTCTTATATGTAATGTATTGTTTCATAATCAATTGATATTTGATTATGTTGCATATCCATCACCCAAAGTCAAATTGTCCTCCTTCACCTCTTACTTGGTTTTCTTTATGCCCCTCCCCTCCCCCTCCCCCTCCCCCTGGTAACCACTACATTCATATCTATGTCCATGATCTCAATTAATTCAGGTCTTATATTTAGGTCTTTGATCCATTTTGAATTAATTTTGGTACAAGGAGACAAACTGTAGTCGAGTTTTATTCTTTTGCACGCAGTTCTCCAGTTTTCCCAGCACCATTTATTGAAGAGGCTTTCTTTTCTCCATTGTGTGTTTTTGGCTCCTTTATCAAAGATGATTTGACCTATGTGGTTTTTTATTTCTGGGCTTTTTATTCTGTTCTATTGGTCTGAGTGTTTATTTTTCTGCCAATACCATGTTGTTTTGATTGTCGTGGCTCTATAATATAATTTGAAGTCAGATATTGTAATGCCCCCAGCTTCATTCTTTTTCCTTAGGATTGCTCTGGCTATTCGGGGTTTTTTATAGTTCCATATAAACCTGATGATTTTTTGTTCCATTTCTTTAAAAAATGACATTGGAATTTTGATCGGAATTGCATTAAATCTGTATATTGCTTTGAGTAATATGGTCATTTTGATTATATTTATTCTTCCTAACCAAGAACAAGTAATATTTTTCCATTTCATTGTATCTTTTTTGATTTCCCTTAACAATGTTTTGTAGTTTTCATTATATAGGTCCTTTACATTCTTTGTTATGTTTATTCTTAAGGTTTTTTTTGTCATTGTTGCAACCATAAAAGGGATTATTTTTTTTTAGTCCATTTTCTGATGTTTTATTGTTGGCATATAGGAAGGCAATAGACTTCTGTATATTAATTTTGTATCCTGTGACCTTACTGTACTGGCTTATTGTTTCTAATAGTCTTTTTGTGGAGTCTTTGAGGTTTTTGATGTACAGGATCATATCATCTGCAAAAAGTAAAACCTTTACTTTTTCTTTCCCAGTATGAATGCTTTTTATTTCTTTCTCTTTTCTGATTGCTTTGGCTAGAACTTTTAGCACTACATTGAATAAGAGTAGAGAAAGTGGGCAACCTTGTCTTTTTCCTGATTTTTAGAGGAAAAGTCTTCAGTTTTTTGCCATTGATGTTTTTTGCAATATGATGTTATTTGATGGTTTATCATAAATGGTCTTTATTATGTTGAGATATTTTCCTTCTATACCCATTTTGTTGAGTGTTTTAAACATAAAATGATGTATTTTATTGAATGCCTCTTCTGCATCTATTGTTAGGATCATATGGTTTTTGTTCTTTGTTTTGTTGATATGGTGTATTATTTTAACTGTTTTATGTATGTTGAACCATCCTTGTGATTTCAGGATAAATCCCACTTGATCATGATGAATTCTTTTTTAATTTGTTGTATTTGATTTGCTAGTATTTTGTTTAGGATTTTAGCATCTGTATATATTAGAGATATTGGTCTGTAGTTTTCTTTTTTTGTGTTGTCCTTGCCAGGTTTTGGTATGAGGGTTATGTTGGCCTCATAAAATGTGTTTGAAAGTATTGCTTCTTCTTTAATTATTTGGAAGACTTTGAGTAGAATAGGAACCAAGTCTTCTTTGAATGTTTGATAGAATTCACTACTATAGCTGTCTGGCCCTGGGTTTTTATTTTTTGGGAAGTTTTTTATAGTTGTTTCTATTTCCTCCCTGCTTATGGGTCTGTTTAGGCTTTCTGCTTCTTCATGACTCAGTTTAGGAAGATTGTATTGTTCTAGAAACTTATCTATTTCTTCTAGATTGTTAAATTTGGTGGCATATAGTTTTTATAGTATTCTACAATAATTCTTTGTATATCTATGATGTCTGTGGTGATTTCTCCTCTTTCATTTTGGATTTTTTTTATATGAGTCCTTTCTCTTTTTTCTTTGTTGAGTCTTGCCAAGAATTTGTCAATTTTGTTGATCTTTTCAAAGAACCAGCTCCTTGTTTTATTTTTTCTAGTTTTTCTGTTCTCTATTTCATTTATTTCTTCTCTGATTTGTATTATTTCCCTTCTCCTGCTGGTTTTGGGTTGTCTTTACTCTTCTTTTTCTAATTCCTTAAGATGTAATGTTAAGTTGTTTACTTGGGCTTTCTCTTGTTTGTTCATATAAGCCTGAAGTGATATGAACTTTCCTCTTGTTACTTCTTTTGCTGCATCCCAGAGATTCTGATATGTTGTACTGTCATTTTCATTTGTCTGTATGTATTTTTTGATCTCTGCTTTTATTTCTTCTTTAACCCACTCATTTTTTAGACGTATGTTGTTTAATTTCCACATTTTTGTGAGTTTGTTTACTTCTTTTTTGCAGTTGAATTCTAGTTTCAAACTTTATGGTCAGAGAATATGCTTGGAATAATTTCAATCTTTCTGAATTTGTTGATGTTAGTTTTGTGGCCCAACATATGGTCAGTTCTTGAGAATGTTCCATGTACACTGGAGAAAAATGTATATTCTGGTGTTTTGGGATAAAATGTCTTGTAGATGTCTATCATATCCAACTGTTCTAGTGTTTCGTTTATGGTCCATATCTCTTTATTAATTTTCTGTTTGGATGAACGATCTAAAACCATCAGCAGTGTATTGAGGTCTCCAAGTATGATTGTATTTTTGTTGGTTTTTATTTTTAGGTTAGTTAGTAGATGTCTTATATACTTTGATGCTCCTTGGTTTGGTACATATATATTAAGAAGTGTTATGTCTCCTTAATTCAATGTCCCCTTTATCATTATGAAATGACCATCTTTGTCTCTGATTACCTTTGCTGTCTTTAAGTCAGCATTGTTAGATATGAGTATGGCTACATCTGCTTTTCTTTGGATGTTATTTGTTTGAAGTATAATTTTCCAATCTTTCACTTTGAATTTGTTTTTATCCTTGTTACTTAGATGAGTTTCTTGTAGGCAGCATACAGTTGGATTTTCTTTTTTGATCCCCTCCACTACTCTGTGTCTTTTTATTGTTGAGTTTAATCCATTTACATTTAATGTAATTATTGACACTTGAGGGTTTCTTATTGCCTGTCATTTTATATATTACTTTTGGATAACTCTGTATCTTGTTTGTTTCTTCTCTTTTGTTTTTCTGTCATATGTTTTTGTTTGGTTATATTTCATAATTCTTTCCTCTGTTTCTTTTTTAAAGCCATGTGTTTCTGTAGTGGTTTTTTCAAGGGTGGTTACCATTAGGTAATAAAAAGGATATATATCATATTCATTGTAGTACATTATCTCATGAGTGCTTCTGTACTCCATCCTCCTTTGTTACTATTAATCTTTGTCCTCTCCCCTTTTTTTATTTTTGTTGTCACAGATTAAACTTGTTTTTGTTGTGATCTTGTTGGAGCTTTTACTTGTGAGTTTGTTTTTTTTTTGTTCTTTGTATGTGCTCAGATAACCCCTTTTAGTATTTCCTGAAGTGGGGGTTTTCTGGTGATAAATTTCTTATCTTTTCTATATCTGTGAATGTTTTTATTTCCCCTTCATATTTGAAGGATAGCTTTGATGGATATAGTATTATTGGCTGGAAGTTTCTCTCTTTCAGTACTTTTAATATTGGGGTCCACTCTCTTCTGGCCTGTAGAGTTTCTTCTGACAAATCTGATGATAGCCTAATGAGTCTTCTTTTATATGTTGTATTCTTCTTTTCCCTAGCTGCTTTGAAAATTTTTTCTTTGTCATTGGTCTGTGGTAATTTTATTATGATGTGTCTTGGAGTAGGTCTGTTTGGGTTAAGGTAACTTGGTGTTCTGTTTGCTTCTTGGATTCGAGGCTCTAATTCTTTCCACAGGTGTGGGAAGTTCTCATTGATTATTTGTTTGAATATGTTCTCCATTCCATTTTCTCTCTCTTCTCTTTCTAATATACCCATTATTTTTATGTTGCTCTTTCTGATGAAGTCAGACAATTCCTATAGGACTTTCTCATTTTTTTAAATTCATGAGTCTCTCTAGTCTTCTCTCTGTAGTATTTCTAGTTGCCTGTCTTCTATGTCACTAATTCTCTCCTCTATCTGGCCTGTTCTATTAGCTAAGCTTCTTACCTCATTTTTCAGTTCATGTATTGAGTTTTTCATCTCTGTTTGGTTCCTTTTTATAGTTTCAATTTCCTTGGCGAAGTATTCTTTTTGTTCATTGAATTGAACTTGTTTTACAAGTTTTTAAAATTGCCTTTCTGTGCTTTCTTATATTTCCCTGAGTATTTTTAGGAGTTCAATTTTTAATTCTCTGTCATTTAACTCCAAGGTTTCCAAGCAATTGAAATTTTTTTCTAGAGATTTTCATCATGTATCTGAGCTACATCTCTGTCTTTCATATCCATGATATTTGATTTCTTTTTTCTTAATAGCATTTGAGAGTGATATTGTTATTAACTAATAAGAGATCATTTAAGAAATAAAATATAAATTGAAAAGATAAAGTGAAAAAAATGAAAATTCTATAATGATAAATGGAACAAAAACTACAGAGAACAGGGAGCAAGAACTGAGGGAAAATGACAAAGAGATAAAAAAAGAAGTAAAAACATGCAAAATACCACAAAGAAAAATATGAATCCAAAATAAAATAATTTGTTGATAAATGATGATCGAATGAGAGAAGAAAAAGAAAAAGAGGGGGAAAAAGTAAAGATTTTTTGAAATGAAATCATTTAAAAAAACAAGAATAAAAAATGTAACTACTATGGATAATGAAGTTCAAAAGGAAAAGGAAAGAATAAAAAGGAAAGATGATAAAATGACCAAAGTGGAAAAAAAAGTTTTAAAAATGTAATTTTTTCCTGGTTTTGAGAGGTAGCTTCTTCCTTTTTTTTTCAGCAGGTGGTGCTGTCCTAAAGGTTTTGCCCCTGTGGGGCTCTTGAACAAAGGTTTGTTGTTGTATGGCTATGGCAATGTCACAGGCTGGGCCTCAGTCCCATTGGTAGGCGGGGCTTGTTAGGGCTTTGAGGTTTTGTCAATCGAAGTCTCAGTTAGTTTTCCAAGTGCCTCTCCCCATGTCCCTCCCTCCTGGGCTAGCAGCCTGGGGATTTAGCTGTGAGGTTGCTCCAGGCACTGCTTTCAGAGTAAGAGGCTCAAAGAGCAGCCAGGTCCTTCCTCCAGCACTGCTCAAAGCACAGTTCTGGGTGAGGCTGTGCCTACTAGAGCTTCCAGCGAGAGCAGGCAGGGCTTGGAGTCGATTGCAGATCTGGTGCCTTTCTAAGGGCTGGCAGACAGGTCTAGCACATCTCAGTGTGCTCCGCGCTGGGAGCCAATTGCAGATCAGTTGCCTTTTAAGGGTCCTGGGGCATGTCTTGTACACCTCAGCGCTCTGCAGGTCTAATCTCCACAGGTTTCCCCTTTATACACTGTTTGGTAGCCTGCAGCAAGCCACATGCATGCCCAACTCCCACAACTTCTGCAGTACCCATGGAGGTCTGCTCCTGCCCACGTAGGCACACAGTGCCTGTGATCTCAGTCAGAGCCGGGAATGCAGGAATGCACTTTGGAATCTGTATCAACCCACCGAGGCACCCAGCCTGGACAAGTCCAAGCCTAGGGATCCCCGCCTTTGTGCACTTCCCATGCTGTTGGTCAGGGAGTAGATGTCTACCACTGATAATCTCAGACTAAGCCCTCCAGCCTGTGAGTGTGCATGCCCATGCCAGAGGTGCCAGTTGGAGCCACTTGCACACTGCCCACGATCATGGACCCGGGAGCACACAAAGCTGCTAGTGCTGGTGGCGGCTCCCATGGGCTCCCGCATTGGCAACCTTTGTCGAAACCTGCTGCTGGTGCTCGCCCTGCGTCCGCGATCTCAGGCCCAGCCGGCGCATTTTCTCCTCTGCTTGATCATCCACCTTATCCCAGCTTCTTCCCTCTGCCCCAGATCCTCCATTTCTCTTGGTTCCAGATGAAAGCGGCCCTTCCTCAGATTAATGAGGAAAGTCTCTGTTCTCCATCTTATTTCCTTCAGAGTGGATTATATATTCAGCCACCTTTTTGCCCAATCATACCTTTATCTGGTGTGTGTATATTTCAGGTGCTCTTGATATTTTTTTCTCTGTCTTTAGTTGTTGAATTTGCTGAAATTTCAAGGGAAGATATGGGGAGAACCCCTCACAGTGTCATTTCTCAGACGTTATAACTTGTCTTTTAAGCTCATCCACCTATGAGTCAAGAGGAGCTATGTGTGGACCTGATATAGATCATGAGACCTTGGACTTCAAACTTACTACCATAATTGGGTGGAATTTTTAGATGTTCTAGGATAAGAGTAGGTGTACTTTGCATGTGAGAAGAATAAATAATTTGTGGCCGGGGTAGACTGTGGCAGATTGCAAGAATAGCCATATGGCACCTGTGCATTGGGGCTTGCATCCTCTTGCTGTGACTGGAACCTGAGACTGCTGTGTGAACAAGCCTGAGTTGCTCTGTGGAGGATGACAGGTCACATAGAGAGGAATGTGGAGAACTCGGCCAACACTTACCATCTGGTGGACATGTGAGGTCATCCTACTAGCTGACCAAGCCCATGAACAAACCCAGCACAAGTCTTCCCTGCTAATTCAGACTCGAATTACACTGCCCTTACACAGAATCGGGAGAAACAGTATAGAGTGGTTTAAAGCCACAATGTTTTGGGTTGATTTAGTATGCCCACAAAGTAAACTGATATGCCTTTGCACCTCCAAACTCAACACATAATACTCAATAAATACTTGTTGAATTAATATTTATGATGTTATAATAAATAAAAGACTATCATAACTACTTACAAAAGGTCTCCGCCTGATCGAGTTTGTAAACCACTGAATTAGATTATATGCGCTGAAGACTACCAGGTGTTAGGATAGATTTTCAAGAAAGATGTTAATTGCAAGAGGCAGTTAGGGAAAGTGCAAAATGGTAAAAACTCCAACAGTTACAAGCCTTATCTCTGCTAGGTGTTTACTTAGTTAATAAGAACAAAAGTAGTAAGATTAGGTTAGAAAAAGAGATTATATTCCAACTCCGTGTTTAAAACAAAATAGAGTTTAAAATATTTTTACATTCTATTCATGTAAAATAAAAAGAGAAAACAAGGGAACATAGTGAAGTTTACTGTAGAGAATGTTACATAGGCTTAATGGGATGAATCTGTTATAGAAAAAAAAGTGTTATTCCTATTTAAACAATAGCAACAACAATGATAAAGCATAATCAAGCATGTAGCTCCTAAGGAAGTACCCTTGAAACCAACATAGACTGTCAGGTAGAATGCAATCTAAAATGAGCACTTATACTGGCATTAAAAAATGTGCTGCTCTCCTTGACTAAGCTTGCTTTGCCTTGGCAGCCATCAGTGGCCAAGGGTGGGTAAATGGTCCAGGGGGAATGTAGTATGTTAGTGCTCTTTGCCCCTTTGCCATGCTAGAACTTGCTGGAAAACTGATTTTAAAAACGAGTGAAACTAGGATTTCTTCATGCATTCCGCTTGTAACACACTTAAAGGTAATATTTCACGGTACAAATCAAATAAAAAATGCCTTCCAGTGGCATCTTTGTTACTTCCATCCTCCATAAGGACCCCCATGGAGTCAGTCTCTATGAATTACCCCTAATCATTGTACTGATGGAAATGATGACCCCAGAATGACACACCCTGTTCTTTAAGCTGCATTTAAAAACAAACAACAATGATTTCCCGTGTAGGTGAAGGCATATCACAAACCCTCTGATGCTTACTTCACACTCTGTTACACTGACCGTGTGTTTCCCCCATAAGTGACCCTGGCAGAAGTTGAAAGAGCTTCAATCTGGCATAGAACTGGGAGTTGTCTTCATGGTTGTCTTTGATTTTGGTCTACTGTGATCTCACCATGCACATCAAACAAATAAAAGAGTAAATTGCAAGTCCCATTTTAGGTTGCTGGTTTCATATATTACCAAGTCTCAAGCTGATCTGCTTCAGTTGAAATTTGCTTTTCCCCTGGGGCGTTAGTACTTTAAGAGCAGGGAGCCCGCTGTGTCATCTCTGGTATAAGCCCACTCCAGGTATGCTTACCTCCTGCACACACAAGTTTTGCCTCTGAAGACAGACAAGTAAACAGACTGTGGAGTTTAACTCAAAAGAGGTTGAGAAAAGGCTTTCTAGGGGTTGCTGGTCTCTTAAGAAAGACCTGAAGGACAAGAGTTCCCAAATGAAGGAAATGGGAATCATTCAAAGACCAGAGAACAGAATGGCTGTTTCGGGCAGCAGAAGTAAATCAATGTGACAGCAAAATAGGGGATGAATCGTGGGCAGGTGGTTTAGTGTTAAAAGAAAAAGATGCAGGCAGGTACCAATTCAGCAATCTTGTGCATCCTCCTAAGAAGAGAATAAAATTTGTGTTTTGAAGGCTTTTAAGCACAGGACCAGCATGCTTTCAGAAAGATGTGCTGGGCTGTAGTATAAAAAAAATTGAGTGTGTGTAATGGTGGGAAAAGATTGGGGGGGGGGAGGATGAAGTCAGACAAAAATAGAAGGAGGGAAGACAGCTATAAACAAACAAGTAAACAGAAAAACAATTTTATTCAAAGCCTGAACCTGAAGAGAGAGAAGACATTGATTTAAGAGATATAAGAGGTGGAGAGTATACATGACTTGGTTTGAGATAAGATGTGAGGTTGAAAGAGAAGATAGGGTTAAGGCTGACTTTGAGTTTCTATCTTGTACAACAAGGTATGTGCTTCATTGAAACTAAGAATATTAAAGGAAGAGTGATATTGATATATTTGGCACTCAGGGAAATGGAACTTAAGGTAGAGACTTTGGAATCATAGGAGACAAGAGAGGTAAAATGGGTGAATGTGTGAGGAAAAAATGTAAATTAGTTTGCCACAGACAAAAACATCTTTCTATATACTAATGATACAAGGCTTGAAAATGTAGATTCTGTTAAAATAGCAAGAATATTGAATCATTAGCTATTAATATAATCTATGGAAAGAGATCTATTTGAAGAAACTATAAAACTCTAATGAGGACAATAAAGACAGACTTGAGTAAGTAGGGAGCTATAACATACTACTTATCTAAAAGACTAAAAAGAGTGAAGGTGACAATACTCCCTAGGTTAATATATAGATTTCATGGAATGCCTATTAAAATCACAGCAAGATGCCTTATAGAAATTTATAAAACAATGGTAACATTCTTTTTGAAATAATCAGTGGGGAAGAATGCATTTATTGATCAATATATAGAAAAATATGTATATAACATTTCAGATGATACAAAATGCTTTCACAATGTTATCTCATTTCATTCTTATAATGACTCTTTTAATGAGGTATGTTTAATCATTCCCCATTTTAGGGTGACTATAAGTCCCAGTATACCTGGAGCAGTCCTGTTTTATGCAATTGTTCAAATGTTCCTTTTTCGTTTAATATTCTTCCTAGATGTTTTCATTTTTAAGAACAGCATTATTATTAATAGTTGCTCTAAAATAATATGGAGTAGATTTGGCATCATCTCCATAAAGTACTTCTGGCCTCCTGTCATGGTCATGTCTCTAGTGGGTAAGGAGCATGTGTAGGGAACAAGATTCATATACTAACATGTATTAAATCTGAAAGATAAACAATAACACCCACCCTCATACTTACTTGATGCAAACTTCTGGCCTCCTGTCATGGTCATGTCTCTAGTGGGTAAGGAGCATGTGTAGGGAACAAGATTCATATACTAACATGTATTAAATCTGAAAGATAAACAATAACACCCACCCTCATACTTACTTGATGCAAAGTCATTAATACCTCCCTTTAAAGTGCAGCATGCCGAATGAAGACACACTCACCAATATAACAAAGTGCACCCAGATTCTATAGAGTTGGTGTGCCAACTGGCTGCTCAGACGAGCCAGTTGCATAAAGCTATCAGGCTGCCTTTCTCTATCTCTCTTATCATTTGCCCTTAGTCATCATGTTATGAAGCAGTATAGGTCCAAGTTCAAGTCATATAGAGAGGCCACTAATAGGTTTTCCAGTTAATAGCCCGTGTGAAGGTCACAGATGGCAATCAGTATTATGTAAATGAGAGAATCTTCAAGTGATTGCAGTCTCCAGCCTTCCAATCACAATAGCTGACACTGAGTGGGGCATAGATGAGCCACAATTCCAAAGTCCTGCCGAAAATGAAGATTCATAATCCAAGTAAATATTGTCATTGTTTTGAGTCTCTAAATTTTGGAGTAATTTGTTATTGAGTCGAGGGAACCAGAAATGAGTTTTAATGTATTGGCTCCATTGAAGACAAAGGAGCTCATTAACTGTTCAATGATGCTTATTTTATATCCTTGTCATCAGATACTTTAAATAGAAACATGAGGAGTTCTGGTACAGTATTTAGATGATGTCTGAACACATGTATTCTGATCTTTGCCTCCACGCAGGTAAACAAAATCTTATGGTTCTGAGATCAAGGAACTGAATCATCACCTTTTCACCCAGTGCCTGCATCTATGCTTTGACAGGTCCTCTAGGAATGAGGCCCTTTATTTATGATACCACAAGTAATTACCATTATTAAACACCAACTATGTTCCATGTAATGCACCACAAATTTTAGTTCTTCTTTTATCAATAGAAGAGTAAGGTTCAGAAAAGTTAAAAACTTGCTCCAGATCATATAAGCAGGAGGAAGATATGACTCTTTAGTGCCAAAGCCCAGTCCTTTCCACAGAGTCCCAGGGGAATCCCAGCACTTGGCTAGGATCTGCTAAACTAATCATAGGAATTCATAGTTATCTTCCTGCTTATGCTTCTGAATGTTCTTTGATCTCTGTTGATAGGCTTGCCTATCTGTTTGTCATTCATTGTCACACCTTGCTAGACCTAGTTAGCCTGCTGTCTGGATTTTACAGGTTCTCAGTGATTAGCTCTGCCTCACTCCCAATCTTCCATAACTGGATGTTTCATAGAATTGAAACAGTAGCAGCACAAGAAGTTATGACTTTGGCAGAGAATGAACTTGGACCTACTCACCCTCCATACCAAGCAGTATAAACAGATTGAAAGGTTAAGTGAGCAGTAACAACAGCAACATTATTACCAGTCTTTCCAAAATTTGGAAATAAACAATATTGAATTTTTCCTTGATAGGGATGAAATAAATTTCTCTCTGATAAAGAGATGAAAATATCATGGAAAACAAGATGAATGGATTTGAATATGGAAACATTAAAAACAAGAAGAGAAAAAGAATACAGTATAGAAAGCATTAAAGTTAATTTCTCATCAGAAACAATGTAAGTTAGAAGGCAGTGAAATGGCATAGTCAAGGTTCTTGAAAGAAAACAACTGTCAACTAAAATTTCTATGTCAAGCAAAACTATCCTTCAAAAATAAAGGTGAAGTAGAAAAATTCCCAGCTAAATAATGAATAAAAGAATATGTTGCTAGAACATCTACCCTACAAAAGATATTGAAGAAAGTCAGAAATCAGTCAGGCTGATACAAAATTCTACCAAATGGTAACTTAAATTCATAGGAGAAAGGAAGAGCATCAAAAATGTTAAATATGTGGAAGCCCTGGCTGGTTGGCTCTGTGGTAGAGCATTGCCCAGCCTATGGATGTCCTGGGTTCTATTTCCTGTCAGGGCACACAGAGAAGCACCCATCTGGTTTTCCACCCCTCCCTCTCTCACTTCTCTCTCTCTCTTTCCCCCTGCAGACATGGCTTGATTGGAGCGAGTTGGCTCCAGGTGCTGAGGATGGCTCCATGGCCTCTGCTTCAAGCACTAAGAAGAGCTTGGTTGCTGAGCAATGTAGCAATGCCCCTTAGTGGGCTTGCAGGGTGGATCCTGGGCAGGGTGCATGCAGGAGTCTGTCTCTCTGCCTCCCCTACTCTCACTGAGTAAAAAAAGAAATGTTAAATATGAGGGTAAATATAAGAAATTGTAATACATTTTTTCTTTTTTAATACCTTAATTTAATAAAATGGTTGCTTAAAGCAATAATTATGATAATATATTGTTGGTTTTGTGATAAGTATGATGTACAATATATAATATAATGTACTATATATGATATATGTTCACTTATAAGATCATATATCATGTATGGTTATATATGATATTTATGATTGTATGTGGGTATATAATACCATAACGATATATAGTATGTAGAATAATAACACACAAGAGAAGAGGGGATCAGTATCAATCTATAGTCAGCTGTGATAAGTTAAATCTGCACATTGTGATACTAAGAGCAATCTCTAAGAAAATAACTTAAAAAATACAACTGAAAAATAAACAAAGGAATTGAAATGGAACACAAAAACATTTTAGTTTTACATATGAAAAGGCTATAAAAGAAACAGAGGAAGAACAAAAGATGAGAACTATAGAAACAAATTACATATCAATAATTACGCTGAGAGTGAGTTGACTAAACATTCATATTTTTAAAGCTACTGATAAGTAGAGCAACAGTTGTATTGATGTGCCACAATTTGCTCAACCATTCTCCTGTTGCTAAGAATCAGGCTATTTACAATTTCCTACTATCATAAATAATGCCACTGTGAATATTTTTATATATTTTTTTGTTTGTTTTTGTTCATTTCTGCTTGTGGTAAATTTTATAAAATGGAACTAAATTGCATCAAAGCTTTACAGTATTGATGAATTGCTCTCCCAAAATATGTAAGAATATCTATTTGTGAACAGATCCATCCACAATACTTAATAATTATTTAAATAGATGAGTAATGATAACCTGAAGTTGTTTAAACTGACCTTTGCTTCATTGCTATTGAGGTGACTTTTCTATCCTTGATAATCTGTGGCTTGTATTTACATATGTGTAAATTGGTTGCAGAAACATTTATTAGGTGAACTATGTATAGTCATTTGTTTTTCTCAATTCTATTACAGTGATGGGAGTGACTAGACTTTAATATTTTCTTATTTTTTCCCTATTCTAGTTATATCAATAATTAAATTAGCTTAATGATAATAACCCCTTGAGAGAAGGAATAATTAAGAAAAGATTTTGAGGAAAGCTAGTAATAAGTGAAAAGCTGCTCCATGCCCTTCAGAAGTTCACCCCGTGGCTCTCGGGCTTAATGGTATCTTTCTGAGAAGAGCTTTACAAATGAAGGACCTCTCACTTCCTGTCTGCCCCAAGGGCTCTGAGGTGAAACCCAGCGAAGACAGGCAGACAGAACGTGGAGCTGGAGCATCTTAGTTGGAAGGCTTAGGTGAGCTGGAAATAATTGATTAAGGGAAGTTTTAGTGCCAAAACATTAAAAATCACACATTGATAATGCTTCCTATTAGCAGAGATGGTGTTTTACATGGACTCAGAAATAGATTACCACTTGGGTCCAATGAGGATCTCTGAGTGTTCTGAAGAAAAGTAGTAGGAGAGAGAAATTTGCCTCATGCTTAAGACCTACAGTTCCTTTTCCCGTACAGGTGTGAGGTATAGCTCCTGCATTACTCTAAGTGTATCTGAATGTTCTGAATCGTACTTTATGGAGAAGTATCCCAATACCAGGAGCCACAGTTTATTGTTTTGGGTTTGTTTGTTTTGTTTTTTTTTGGTAAGAAGCTTTTTATTTTTATTTTTCCTATTTAATTGAATCTTATTTTATTTTTTTTAAATTTAAACTTATTGGGATGACATTGGTTCACAAAACCATACAGCCTTCAAGTGCACAACTTAGTATAACACCAGCTGCTTGCTGCGTTGTGCGCCCATCGCCGCAACTAATTCTCTTTCTGTCTCCGTTTTCCTCCCCTTGCCCACCTCCACTTACCTCCACCCCCTTTCCCTCTGGCTATCACCACACTTGTCTGTGTCTATGTGTTATGTATCTCTCTCTATATATAGGCTAATCCCTTCATGTTCTCTCATCTGGTCCCCTATCCCCCTTCCCTCTGACAGCTGTCTATGTGTTCCAAGTGTCCATGCCTCTGATTTTATTTTGTTCATCAGTTTATTGTGTTCACTAGATTCCACATATAAGTGAGATCATGTCTTATTGGTCTTTTTCTGTTGGCTTATTTCACTTAGCATAATACTCTTCAGGCAAGAGCCATATAGTTTAAGTTCTGACCATCACCTCAAAACTAGCTTCCTTTCACTCATTGCATTATCTGTACCACCCTTGCTATGACTAGTTTAGAAATGAGATTTTATAAAAATTTAGATTTAGATTATGAAAATTGGATAATTCTCAGATGTCATATTTCTTGAACCATAGTATAGTACATCATTGAGAATCACGGGGAATTTGAGGTGAATGATAATTGAATGTTACTGGGTGCAAGGCATTTTGATAATCTGTGATGATGCAAAGGGAAAGCCTGGTGCCTGAGTAGCTCATTCTAGTTTCCAACATCTTTGAGGTAGAATAATTCTATGTTTTTTGTAGATCTTTTTTTAGGAGTTTGAGGAGACCCTCAGAAGAAGGAAACCTGGTTTGTGGGTGATGGCCAAAAGGTAATCTTGTTTGGATAAAGCTTACTTTGTAAAGGGCTGTGAGCATTGAAAATCTGGGTTCTTTCCACCCCTCCTCACACCAGACCTCTTGGCTAAGTGCACCTGCCTGCAGACACAAACTTTCCCACTGGAGGGCTAGACGTGAGAGGAGGGATCCAGGGCAGAACACTGGTCAGCTGATTTGGCTGCACAGCCATGCATTCTACTGCTGCTACTATTTTTATTCCCACCTGTCTGGTATCCATATCTATAAGTAATTCTATACCTGGGCCCGGAATAACAGGACTATTGGGTCTCCTCTCAAGTCCTTTCCTCTAGGAAGCTTAGAGGCAGACGTGTGCTTGTTTTACAGAAAGTGCATAGGATTTTCAGATTTGCCTGTTTGTATCATTCCTATCTTTTACACCCCAGTCTTTATTATTTGCCTTTTCAGTTCCCATCTAGCTCTTAGTTATGTTACTTTGTACTTTCTGAACCCTTGTAAAATGCCTTATGTTCTTCCTGGAACCAGGCAGGGTATAAGCACATGAATAAATATAGCAGGCACGTGGCTCACTGAACCTCTGGCTCCACATCAGGCCTTGCTGTTTCTCAGCTTTTTAGCTCAATCCAAGCACAAGGCAATAATAGGTCTGTTTTTACGTGGGATGGTGCCTCAGGTACTGCCACTCAGGACTTCTTTCAATGTTTGGTTTCTTCTTGCTTAAACGTTTTGGTCAGGATTCCTGGTCCCCGTTGTCTGACTGCAATCTCTTATGTCTGGCTTCTCTGCTGCCAACCTCTTCCTCAAACAAAGTCTGGACTGTGCTTTCTAAGGTCCATAGTCTCTGCATCACTCTGGCTTTAACTAACATCTCTGGATATAGTCTCTAGACTCTAGACTGGTTTATTGCAACTTTATAGCCTTGGGGAGGCAATATGGTGTGGTAGTTTTGGAGTCATCATGATTTGGGTTGGTCCAATCCATCCGTTCATCCATCCACCCATCATCCATCCAATATGCTATCTATCTATCATCTATCTATCTATCTATCTATCTATCTATCTATCTATCTATCTATCATCTATCTATCTATCTATCATCTATAATTTATCTATCTACCACCTATCATCTATCTATCTATCTATCTATCTATCTATCTATCTATCTATCTACCTACCTATCTATCTAATACCTATCATCCATCTATTTATTTGACTGCCATGTACCAGATACTGAACTAAGTGTTGGGGATATGGTAGTGAACTAGAGATAGAATCCTGAATTATAGAGCTTGCAGTCAAGTTCTGTGAATTTGAATCCAACCTCTGACTCTTGCTAACTCTAAGAAATTAGGCAACTACTTAATTTTTCTGAGTCCGTTGTATCAGGTAGTTTCAAGGATAAAATGCAATAATTTATGAAAAACAAATGGCCCAGTACACACTCCAGAACATAATAGCTATTTCTATTAATGTCTATTGTGTCTGATCACACACACAGGTGGGTCCTTTTTGTAACTCTCTCCCAGACATTCTAGGCTGCCTCCTCTTTATCTGTTTCACCTATCAAACCACTCTCATTTGTACTTGTTTTCCAGACATTTGCTGCAATTTCTTGTTTACTGGTAACTTCCTATTTCTGTGTTCTGTTCTTTGTTATAGATTTGCTTTTTTAATTTTTGTGTTTGAAAAACAGAACCTCTGTTTGCAGTCAACAGTAGCACCCTAACTTGCAAAACAGATGAACTGTATCAAACCCATGACAGGCAAGATAAGCTAAGCTCCAACTGTTTTAACACCAATGACTATGATACTAGAAACCCCTACGGACTCATGAGTTCCTAAGAGCTCTGATTGTTCCAGCAACTGCCTAATTTCCAAGTTCTGACCAATCCTTCCTTAGACTATGCTTTCTCACTTCTACCTTAAAGTCCTTCCATGACCAAGGTCTGTAAATACCCTCTGTCAAGGGGGTGCTTCCCTTGCTCTGCCAGTTTAATACGTCACATTGCTGGTGGTTTCTGGAAAGGGCGGCATTGGCCCATTTATATTTTGATGGTAGTGGGGTTCTCCCAAGAAAGATGACAGGCAAATATATAAGTCTAGTCTGCCATCATGAACCAGAAGTTCCCTTCGACACGTTTTAGCTGATGGGGGAACAAACAAACAAACAAACAAACAAACCCAGATACATGCAGGATTACCTTATTTGCCCCTTTTGTCTTTGTGTCCACGGGCTACATCAGTTGAATGATTTCTCTGTTGGGAAAGGTTCAAGGGGGCAGCACTTTTAAGTGGCAGTAAGAGGAGTATCACCAAACTCCACCCCTTTTCACTTTTGCCCATGCCCAGACCCCAGCCATTCATCACACCACTGCCTTGTACTGGATGCTGGCAAAGTGCACCATCTTCAGCAATACCAAAGTTTTAAAGAGAACTGCCTGGGCGAAGGAGTTGTTCAGGGAGTGGCTGTGGTTTCAGATTTAATGAGAAGGATGAAGGCAGATGAATTTGGAGGCGGTCTCGGTCTTTCACTTAGGTTCCACTTGCTGGGGTCACAAATAAGCTTCTGTTAGCTTCAAAGGTTCTGCTGGCTGTCTGATCTCTCAGCATGCCTGTGCGTTGTTGTTGCAGGGACTGTGAACGTGATTTGAATGTTTGATACAAAAAGAAGCAGTCTAGTGGTGGTGCACTCGAGCATATCATTGCCGAACAATTTAAAGAGGATGGATTTTATCCATTCAAACATCTTTCTCCAAAGCAAAGATGATTCTAGAAAGAGTAGTCCTGCCCCTTCAGTGAGGGTCATGCTGATGAGTGCAGCTGACTCACTGACAAATGAGAAAAAGTAAGCTTCCCTAATAATTATTGCTGGAGGAGCCCATGATTATAAATTTAAAGACAGCCTCAGAAAGGAAACTAAAGCCATTTGTATTAAGTTGTAATGGGGCTTTAAGGAGAGGGCATATTCAGCTGACAGCTGCTGGTCTGGCTGTACCAGTTATTAAATAGTCAGTGCTTCTGTGCTGGTTAGCAAGCAGCCACTGTCTCGGGCCCTGAATGTCCCTAACCCTTCCTGTCACCTCCCAGATCTGGTGCCACCAAGCAGCAAGGGTTAACCTGGCACAGTGGAGTCCAGGACCCTGCCTCAGTTCTTACGTGCTTTTCTGGGTCCTACTCCACCTGGTATTGACCATTTGGAATATCATGCCTGGTCTCAACTGTTTTTGATTCACAAGGAGAAGGTAATGAGAACTCTAAGCCTAAATAGTAGAACCCAGGGTAGTGGTCAGACTCAAGGGACACCGTGCATGCACTGCGTTGGTGGCTGACACCTGGAATGGGCCTTTGAAAACGATGCCCAAAGGAAAGAAAAATCAATGAAAACTAGGAGGTCCAGTACGGAAGCTACAGTGATGGAGGGCGGGGGCAGTCAGAAGGGGGCTCTGGATGGCCTCTAGGAACTAGTAGGATGGCGATAGAGCCTCCTGTGGAAGCCTAAAACACCAAAGGGACAGGAAAAAAGTCAAAATACAAGGATATTTTCATGAAGTAACAAGATCTGTGCCTGGAAAACAGAGGCTGAAGCTCATCAGCCCAATGGTGGCCACGTGATCACTGTTTCCTCCTCAACCCCCACCCATTCCAGTCAGTGGCCTCTTTGGTCTTCCTGAGGCACCAAACCCTGCCTGCCTCAGGTTCTTTATTGTCCCCTCCACCTGGGCCCAGTCTGCCAGACTCCCGCATGGCTCCATCCTTCACCTTTTTCAGGTCTTTCTTCAAATGCTACTACTCCTGCAGCGCCCTTACCCAAACTGCCTCACACTTGAACATCCATCCCTTTCTCTGCCTTGATTTATTTTCTCTTCTTAGCACTTATCACCACCAAATATACTACACATTTGGCTCATTTATTCAGGTTATTGCTCTATCCGCTTTACTATAATGTAGGTTCCATGAGGGCAGAGACATTTTGCTCTGTTTTGTTCACTCTCGCATCTCTGATGCCAAGAAGATCATATAGGAGGTGCTCAGTGAATATTTTTTGAATGGGTGAGTAAGGAACAAATGACTTTGTGTCTAGTATGAACTGGGCATTGCATTATGTTTCATGTTTTTCCCATGGAGCACCGTATTAGTCCTCACAGAGCTGCTGCAGATGTGTATTGTATCTTTCTCTTTCTACATGTGTAGTTTTAATTGACATCAATTTTAAATAACCACACAGAGCTAGCATCTATTGTACTGGACTCCAGCATAGAAAGCAAAAACAAAAATGAAGGTAGTCATGCTCTAGTTGAGTGGACGGGAGTGTTTGAATTTACCCAGTGGCCCTTGGCAGTGCAAAAACCTCTGGCATAATTTCTGGGATCTTGGGATAACCCCATGCTAGTCTTCCCTTTTCTCTTTGTCTTGGCCTGAGGAGGGCCAGGGTAGGGTGGGAGTGAGGCATCACCTTAGCTGTCCAACCTGAGGGGGCACCAAAAACCTCACCTAAATAGTAATGCAATAGCTTAAAAATTAAATTAACACAAAGATCCATGATGGAAAAAAATATCAACATTTTAAATAAAAGCAGAATCAGTATTACTGTTTTATTTTCTTTTGCTTCAATCTGCATAATGGTTTGCCATGCACTGTTACTGTTTATGTTGTAGCTTATACAAATGGTCAAATGAGAAGTGCAGATGTGTTCAAGGTAAATGTGACCTCTTAAGAATTTTTAAATGTAAAGTGGAATTAAATGGGATTGTGTATTGAACAGATATAAATGGTATCTCTGGACTGGAAGGCATGTAGTCCAGAGTGTGCAGGTCTTGGAGACTCTAAGAGAAGAGTGATACTGTGTAAAACTGCATTTCAGCTCAGTACAATATATATCAGAAATCCCACCTGGGCAGTTTTTCTTTATTGTATTAGATTATTAATATTTAAAAATAATGTTATTTTTCATAACAAGTCAAATAAAAAAGAGACATATAAAAAAAGTCTAATTATCGCATTCCCACTCTACCCCAAATTCATCTCCACCAAGAAAGTCTTCGTGTTACTCTCTTCTCTCTGTGCATCTATACACATACATATACTTTGGTTTATTTAGGGTTTTTAATATAAATGGATCATATTGTGTATCTTACTCTGCAATTTTTTTATTCTTTTTTTATAAATTTTTATGGGGGGACATTAATAAGTCAGGGTACATATGTTCAAAGAAAACATGTCCAGGTTATCTTATCATTCAATTATGTTGCATATCCATCACCCAAAGTCAGATTGTCCTCCGTCACCTTCTATCTAGTTTTCTTTGTGCCCCTCCTCCTCCCCCTTCCTCTCTCCCTCCCCCCCCCCCCCGTAAACCACCACACTCTTGTCCATGTCTCTTAGTCTTGTTTTTATGTCCCACCTATGTATGGAATCATGCAGTTCTTGTTTTTTTCTGATTTGCTCTTTTCACTTCGTATAATGTTATCAAGATCCAACCATTTTGTTGTAAATAATCCGATGTCATCATTTCTTATGGCTGAGTAGTATTCCATAGTGTATATGTGCCACATCTTCTTTATCCAGTCATCTATTGAAGGGCTTTTTGGTTGTTTCCATGTCCTGGCCACTGTGAAAAATGCTGCAATGAACATGGGGCTACATGTGTTTTTACGTATCAATGTTTCTGAGTTTTTGGGGTATATACCCAGTAGAGGGATTGCTGGGTCATAAGGTAGTTCTATTTTCAGTTTTTTGAGGAACCACCATACTTTCTTCCATAATGGTTCTCACCAACAGTGAATGAGAGTACCTTTTTCTCCACAGCCTCTCCAACATTTGCTATTACCTGTCTTGTTGATAATAGCTAATCTAACAGG
Organism: Saccopteryx bilineata; assembly: GCF_036850765.1. Taxonomy (NCBI): domain Eukaryota; kingdom Metazoa; phylum Chordata; class Mammalia; order Chiroptera; family Emballonuridae; genus Saccopteryx; species Saccopteryx bilineata. Next base: position 61,983,730 of record NC_089490.1, on the reverse strand, counting down.
TGTGAGGTGGTATCTCATTGTAGTTTTGACTTGCATTTCTCTAATAACTAATGAAGATGAGCATCTTTTCATATATCTGTTGAGCATTTGTATTTCTTTCTGGGAGAAGTGTCTGTTCATGTCCTTTTCCCATTTTTTATTGGATTGTTTGCTTGTTTGTTATTGAGTTTTATGAGTTCTTTGTATATTTTAGATATTAGGCCCTTATCTGAGCTGCTGTTTGAAAATATCATTTCCCATTTAGTTGGCTGTCTGTTTATTTTGTTGTCAGTTTCTCTTGCTGAGCAAAAACTTCTTAGTCTGATGTGGTACCATTCATTTATCTTTGCCTTCACTTCTCTTGCCTTTGGAGTCAAATTCATAAAATGCTCTTTAAAACCAAGGTTCATAAGTTTATACTTATGTCTTCTTCTATGTACTTTATTGTTTCAGGTCTTATATTTAGGTCTTTGATCCATTTTGAATTAATTTTAGTACAAGGGGACAAACTGTAGTCGAGTTTCATTCTTTTGCATGTGGTTTTCCAGTGTTCCCAGCACCATTTGTTGAAGAGGCTTTCTTTTCTCCATTGTGTGTTGTTGGCCCCTTTATCAAAAATTATTTGACCATATATATGTGGTTTTATTTCTGGACTTTCTATTCTGTTCCATTGGTCTAAGTGTCTATTTTTCTGCTGTTTTGATTGTCGTGGTTCTATAATATAGTTTGAAGTCAGGTATTGTAATGCCCCCACCTTCAATCTTTTTCCTTAGGATTGCTTTGGCTATATGGGGTTTTTATAGTTCCATATAAATCTGATGATTTTTCGTTCCATTTCTTTAAAAAAATGTCATTGGAATTTTGATGGAAATTGCATTAAATTTGTATATTGCCTTGGGTAGTATGGCCATTTTGATTATATTTATTCTTCCTATCCAAGAACAAGGAATATTTTTTATCTCATTGTATCTTTTTCAATTTCCCTTAACAATGCTTTGTAATTTTCATTATATAGGTCCTTTACATTCTTTTTTATTTTTATTTTTTTATTATTAAATTTAATGCAATGAAATTGATAAATCAGGGTACATATGTTGAGAGAAAACATCTCCAGATTATTTTGACATTTGATTATGCTGCATACCCCTCATCCAAAGTCAAATTGTCAATTGTCTTCCGTCACCTTCTATCTGTTTTTTTTGTGCCTCTTCCCTCCTCCCACCCCCTCTCTCCTTCCTCATCCCATCCCCCCCCACACCGCTGTTACCATCACATTCTTGTCTATGTCTCTGAGTCTCATTTTTATGACCCATCTATGTATGGATTCATATAGTTCTTAGTTTTTTTTATTTACTTATTTTACTCCATATAATGTTATCAAGGTCCATCCATGTTGTTGTAAATGATCCGATGTCGTCATTTCTTATGGCTGAATAGTATTCCATAGTATATATTATATGTACCAAAGCTTTTTAATCCACTCGTCCTCTGATGAAAACTTGGGCTGTTTCCAGATCTTTGCTATTGTGAACAATGCTGCCACAAACATGGGGGTGCATTTCTCCTTTTGGAGCAGTTCTGTGGTGTTCTTGAGGTATATTCCTAAAAGTGGGATAGCTGGGTCAAAAGGCAGTTTGATTTTCAATTTTTTGAGGAATCTCCATACTGTTTTCCAAAGTGGCTGCACCAGTCTGCATTCCCACCAGCAGTGCAGGAGGGTTCCCTTTTCTCCACATCCTTGCCAGTACTTATTCTGTGTTGTTTTGTTGATGAGCACCAGTCTGACCAGTGTGAGGTGATATCTCATTTGGTTTTAATTTGCATTTTTCTAATGATTAGTGATGTTGAGCATTTTTTCATATGCCTATTGGCCATCTGTATGTCTTCTTTGGAGAAGAGTCTATTCGTTTCTTTTTCCCATTTTTGTGATTGGATTGTTTGTCTTCCTGGTGTTGAGATTTACAAGTTCTTTATAAATTTTGGTTATTAACCCCTTATCAGATGCATTGTCAAATATGTTCTCCCATTGTGTAGTTTGTCTTTTTATTCTGTTCTTATTGTCTTTAGCTGTGCAAAAGCTTTTTGGTTTGATATAGTCCCATTTCTTTAACCTGTCTTTTATTTCACTTGCCCGTGGAGATAAATCGGCAAATATATTGCTGTGAGAGATGTCAGAGAGCTTACTGCCTATGTTTTCTTCTAAGATGCTTATGGTTTCATGGCTTACATTTAAGTCTTTTACCCATTTTAAGTTTATTTTTGTGAATGGTGTAAATTGGTAGTAGAGTTTCACTTTTTTGCAGGTAGCTGTCCAATTTTCCCAACACCATTTATTAAAGAGACTGTCTTTACTCCATTGTATTTCCTTACCTCCTTTGTCAAATATCAGTTATCCATAGGGCTGTGGGTTTATTTCTGGGTTCTCTGTTCTGTACCACTGATCTATATGCCTGTTCTTATGTCAGTACCAGGCTGTTTTGAGTACAATGGCCTTGTAGTATAACTTGATATCAGGAAATGTGATACATCCCACTTTATACTTTTTTTTAAGATTGCTGAGGCTATTCATGTTCTTTTTTGGTTCCATATATCTTTTTGGAATATGTGATCTATATCTTTAAAGTATGTCATTGGTATTTTAATTGATATTGCATTGAATTTATAGATTGCTTTGGGTAATATAGACATTTTAATGATGTTTATTCTTCCTAAGCATGAGCACGGTGTGTGCTTCTACTTGTTTGTATCTTCCTTGATTTCTTTTATCAATGTTTTATAATTTTCTGAGTAAAAGTCTTTAGTCTCCTTGGTTAAATGTACTCTTAGGTACTTAATTTTTTTGGTTGTAATAGTGAAAGGGATTGTTTCCTTATTTTCTCTTTCTGACTGTTCATTGTTGGTGTATAAAAAATGCCTCTGATTTCTGAGTATTAATTTTATATTGTGCCACTTTGCTGAGTTCATTTATCAGGTCCAGTAATATTTTGACTGAGACTTTAGGGTTTTCTATATATAATATCATATCATCTGCAAATAATGATAGTTTTACTTCTTCTTTTCCAACTTGAATGCCTTTTATTTCTTCTTCTTGTCTGATTTCTGTTGCTAGGACTTCCAGGACTATGTTGAATAAGAGTGGTGAAAGGGGGCACCCCTGCCTTGTTCCTGATCTTAAGGGTATTGCTTTTAATTTTTGCCCATTAAGTATGATGTTGGCTGTGGGTTTGTCATAGATGGCTTTTATCATGCTGAGATGTGTTCCCTGTATTCCCACTTTGCTGAGATTTTTGATCATGAATGGGTGCTGGATTTTATCAAATGCTTTTTCTGCATATATTGAAATGATCATGTGGTTTTTCTCCTTCCTTTTGTTTATGTGATGAATCACATTGATTGATTTGTGAATATTATTCTAGCCTTGCTTCCCCAGAATAAATCTCACTTATCATGGTGTATGATTTTTTTCATATATTGTTGGATTCAGTTTGCTAATATTTTGTTGAGGATTTTAGCATCTATATTCATCAGGGATATTGGCCTATAATTTTCTTTCTCTGTGTTGCCTTTGCCTGGTTTTGGAATCAGAATTATGCTCGCCTCATAAAAGGGGCTTGGAAGTCTTTCTTCCTCTTGAATTTTTTGAAATAGCTTGAGAAGGATAGGAGTTAGTTCTTCTTTAAATATTTGGTAGAATTCAGTTGTGAAGCCATCAGGCCCCGGACTTTTCTTTGTTGGGAGTTTTTGATAACTGTTTTGATCTCATTTGGTGTAATTGGTCTGTTTAGGTTTTCTGATTCTTCCAGATTGATTTTTGGAAGATTGTATGTTTCAAGGAATTTGTCCATTTCATCTAGGTTGTCTAGTTTTTTGGCATACAGTTCTTCATAATATTTTCTTACAATATTTTGTATTTATGTTGCGTCAGTTTTTATTTCTCCACTCTCATTTCTAATTTTATTTATTTGATTCCTGTCTGTTTCTTTTTTTGTGAGTCTAGTTAAAGATTCATTGATCTTGTTTACCTTTTCAAAGAACCAACTTCTGGTTTCATTGATCCTCTGTATTGTTTCTTTAGCCTCCATGTCATTTATTTCTGCTTTGATCTTTATTATTTCCTTCCTTCTACTACATTTGGGCTTTACTTGCTGTTCTTTTTCTAGTTCATTTAGATGCAGGGTTAAGTTGTTTATTTGAGCTTTTTCTAGTTTCTTAAAGTGTGCCTGTAGTGCTATGAACTACCCTCTCAGGACTGCTTTTGCTGTGTCCCATAAATTTTGAGTTGTTGTATGCTCATTGTCATTTGTTTCTAGGAATTTTTTAATTTCTTCTTTGATTTCATTCTTAATCCATTCAATATTTAACAACCTGCTATTTTGTTTCCATGTGTTTGAGAATTTTTGAGCTTTTCTGTTGTGGTTCATTTCTAGTTTCATGTCATTGTGATCAGAGAAAGTGCTTGATATGATTTCAATCTTCTTAATTTTGTTGAGACCACTTTTGTGCCCTAACATGTGGTCTATCCTAGAGAATGTACCATGAGCACTTGAAAAGAATGTATATTCTGCTGCTTTAGAGTGAAAGGTTCTGAAGATATCTACTAAATCAAGTTGATCTAGTGTGTCCTTTAAGTCTGCTGTTTCTTTGTTAATTTTTTTTCTTGAGGATCTATCCAGTGATGTTAGTAGGGTATTGAAATTCCCTACTAGTATAGTATTGCTGTTGATCTCGCCCTTTATATCCATCAAAGTCTGCTTTATATATTTAGGTGCTCCTATATTAGGTGCATAGATATTTATAATAGTTATATCTTCCTGTTGGATTACTCCCTTTATCATTATGTAGTGGCCTTCTTTATCTCTTACTATATTCTTTGTTTTAAAGTTCATTTTGTTTGATATAAGTATTGCTACCCCAGCTATTTTTCATTTCCATTTGCATGAAATGATTTTTTCATCCTTTTACCTTCAATCTATGTGCATCTTTTGTTTTAAGGTGTGTCTCTTGTAGACAGCATATGTACGGATCCTGTTTCCTTATCCATGCAGCTACCCTATGTCTTTTGATTGGATCATTTAATCTATTTACATTTTAGGTTATTAATGATATGTAGTTGTTTATTGCCATTTTATTCTTTAAAGTTCTATTTCTCTTTTGCTATATTCTTTTCCCACTTTGATCTGTTTACAACAGGCCCCTTAACATTTCCTGCAGCATTGGTTTGGTTGTAATGAATTCCTTGAGTTGTTTTTTGGCTAGGAAGTTTTTTATTTCTCCTTCAATTTTAAATGATAGTTTTGCTGGATAAAGTAGTCTTGGTTGTAGGTTCTTGTTCTGCATTACTTTGAATATTTCTTACCATTCCCTTTGGCCTCAACTGTTTCTGTTGAGAAGTCAGCTGTCATCCTTATGGGGGCTCCTTTGTAGGTGATAGCTATTTTTTCTCTTGCAGCTTTTAATATTTTCTCTTTATCACTTAGCTTTGGTATTTTAATTATGATGTGTCCTGGTGTAGGTTTCTTTGGGTTTCTCTTTAATGGAGTTCTCTGTGCTTCTTGAACTTATAAGAGTTTCTCTTGCATTAATTTAGGGAAGTTTTCAGCTATGATATGATTGAACAAAGTCTCTATCCCTTGTTCTTTCTCTTCTTCTTCAGGAACCCCTGTGATGCAGATGTTATTTCTCTTCATGTTGTTACAGAGCTCTCTAAGAGTTTCCTCAGACTCTTTGAGTCTCTTTTATTTTTTCTTCTCTGCTTTCTTGCCTTCATTCAAGTTGTCTTCCAACTCACTGATTCAATCCTCAGCTCTATCCATCCTGTTTTTAATTCCTTCCATTGTGGTCTTTAGTTCTGATATTGTATTTGTCATCTCCAACTGATTCTTTTTTAATATTTCAATATCCTTGTTTATACTTGCTAGTTCTTTATTTAGGTGATCGTAATGACCATCCATTGTTGTTCTAAGATCCCTAAGCATCCTTACAATCATTATTTTGAACTTAGCATCTGGAAGTTTGGTTATTTCCATATCACTCAGTTCATCTCCTGAAGGTTTCTCTTGTGGATTCATTTGGATTGCACTTCTTTGTCTTCTCATTATGTCTGTGTGTTTGGGTGTTTTGTTTGTAGAGCTGGTTGAGTCTAGGCTTGATGTTGTCTGCCTCCAGTTTTCAATTGTGTTATTTTTAGTTCTTCTTGGGTTGGCATCAGCTATTATTTGTAATCCACTTTGGGATTTGGGCTGCTTTGAAGTCTTGATTTGTTTGTTTTCTTAACAGGTTAGAGTCTTGTTTACTGATCTCAGCAGGGGGCTTCCTTGAAACTGTATCCAGGAATGTGGTGGGTGTAACCTGAGACTCTGAAGGCCTCTTCTACCAGTTAATCTCTCTGGTGGCATGGTGTTTTCTCAGCTTCAGTATTGGGAGGTGTATCTCAGATCTCCATGGAGACCTGAGTTACTGTCCCTCCTCCCCATTAATTATTTTCAGCTGTGTCTTGTTGCACTGATTGGTACTGGAGAGATATCTGGAGATCTGTGATCTGAAAGCAATTTAGTCTTTTGTTTTGTGGAAGGATCAGTCCCTCCCCCAGCTATGGCTGCCTCCAGCACTGGATGAGTCAACTTTTTAGGTTGTCTCCTGCATTCCTCTGCCCCTCACCATTTGTCCCTCTCTCTCCCCTTTCCTCTTGGAAGACAAGCCAGCCCTTTCAACACACCTTGCTCTCTGGTCACCAGGCAAGTGACTGTGAGCAGTAGTTTTCTGCTCTTTTCCCTGGAGTGAGAGCCCCTCTGTGCTCTCAGCCTCACCCCTTGCACCATTCCTGTAAGCAGGGGGGGATTCAGGCACTCCATACCAGGTTTGTTGTGGCTTCTTCTTTGCTCCTTGGTTTTTGAGAGCTGTTCTTGTAGTCCAGAGTTGGTTTTTCACGCTGATTGTTTTAAAATTGATTTGTATTCCAGTTCGGTGGTGAAAGCTGGGAGTCTGTGCGTCTGCCTATTCCGTTGCCATCTTCAGGTCTCCTTTTACATTCTTTGTTATGTTTATTCCTAGGTATTTTTGTTGTTGTTGCAATCGTGAAGGGGATTATTTTTTTGAGTTTGGTTTCTAATGTTTCCTTGTTGGCATATAGAAAGGTTATGGACTGTTGTATATTAATTTTGTATCCTGCGATCTTACTCTATTGGTTTATTGTTTCTAGTAATCTTTTTGTGCAGTCTTTGGGGTTTTTGATGTATAGATCATATCATCTGCAAAAAGTGAAACCTTTACTTCTTCTCTTCTGATATGGATGTCTTTTATTTCTTTATCTTGTCTGATTGCTCTGGCTAGAACTTCTAGTACCATGTTAAATAAGAGTGGAGAGAGTGGCCAACCCTGTCTTGTTCCTGATTTAAGGGGGAAAGTCCTCAGTTTTATGCCATTTAATAGATGTTAGCTGATTGTTTATCATAAATGGCCTTTATCATGTTGAGCTATTTTCCTTTTTTACCCATTTTTTTAAACATCAGGTTGTGCTGTATTTTATTGAGTGCCTTTTCTACACCTTTTGATACAATCATGTGGTTTTTGTTCCTTGTTTTGTTGATATGGTGTATTACGTTAACTGTTTTACGTATGTTAACCATCCTTGAGATTCTGGGATGAATCCCACTTAATCATGATGTATTATTTTTTTAATATGTTGTTGTAGTCAATTTGCTAGTATTTTGTTTAGTATTTTAGCATCTGTATTCATTAGAGATATTGGTCTGTAGTTTTCTGTTTTTGTGCTCTCCTTGTCATGTTTCAGTATGAGGGTTATGTTGGCCTCATAAAATGTATTTGGAAGTATTGCTTCTACTTCAATTTTTTGGAAGACTTTGAGTAGAATAGGAACCAAGTCTTCTTTGAATGTTTTATAGAATTCACTAGTATAACTATCTGGGCCTGGACTTTTAGTTTTGGGGAGGTTTTTAATGTTTTTTTTCTATTTCCTCCCTACTAATTGGTCTGTTTAAGCTTTCTGCTTCTTCATCACTCAGTCTAGAAAGGTTGTATTCTAGGAATTTTTCCATTTCTTCTAGATTGTTGAATTTGGTGGCATATAGTTTTTCATAGTATTCTACAATAATTCTTTGTATATCTATGATGTCTGTGGTGATTTCTCCTCTTTCATTTGGGATTTTGTTTATATGAGTCCTTTCTCTTTTTTTCTTGGTGAGTCTTGCCAAAGGTTTGTCAATATTGTTCATCTTTTCAAACAACCAGCTCCTTGAATTATTCATTTTTTCTATAGTTTTTCTGTTCTCTATTTCATTTATTTCTGCTCTGATTTTTATTATCTCCTTTCTTCAGCTAGTTTTGGGTTGTCTTTGTTCTACTTTTTCCAGTTCCTTAAGGTGTGAAGTTAAGTGGTTCACTTGGGCTCTCTCTTATTTGTTCATATAGGCCTGAAGTAATATGAACTTCCCTCTTATTACTGCTTTTGCTGCATCCCACAGATTCTGATATGTCGTATTGTCATTTTCATTTGTCTGTATATATCTTTTGATTTCTGTGCTTATTTTTTCATTTTTTAAAAGTATGTTGTTTAGTTTCCACATTTTTGTGGGTTTTTTCCCCTTTTTTACAGTTGAATTCTAGTTTCAAGGCTTTATGATCCGAAAATATGCTCGGTACAATTTCGATTTTTGTGAATTTGCTGATGTTATTTTTGTGGCCCAACATATGGTCAATTCTTGACAATGTTTCATGTGCACTAGAGAAAAATGTATATTCTGTCGCTTTGGGATGAAATGTCCTGTAGATGTCTATCATATCTAATTGCTCTAGTGTTTTGTTTAAGGCCAATATATCTTTATTGATTTTCTGTTTGGATAAACCATCTAGAGCCATCAGCGGTGTATTGAGGTCTCCAAGTATGATTGTATTTTTTTCAGTTTTTGTTTTTAGGTCAATAAGTAGCTGTCTTATATATTTTGGTGCTCCTTGGTTTGGTGCATATATATTAAGAATTGTTATGTCTTTTTGATTCAGTGTCCCCTTAGTCATTATAAAATGACCATTTTTGTCTCCTAGTACTTTTGCTTTCTGGTAGTCAACATTATTAGATATGAGTATTGCTACACCTGCTTTTTTTTGGATGTTATTTTCTTGGAGTATTTTTTTCCAGCCTTTCACTTTGAATTTGTTTTTATCCTTGTTGCTTAGATGTGTTTCTTTTAGGCAGCATACAGTTGGATTTTTTAAAATCCATTCTGCTACTCTGTGTCTTTTTATTGATGAGTTTAATCCATTTACATTTAGTGTAATTATTGATACTTGTGGGTTCCCTATTGACATTTTATAAACTGCTTTCTGTTAGTTTTGTGTCTTATTTGATTCTTCTCTTGTTTTTCTATCATTTGTGTTTTTTTGGTTGTATTCTGTACTTCTTTCCTCTGTTGCTACCTTTTTTAAGTCATGTGCTTCTGTGGTGGTTTTTTCAAGGGTGGTTACCATTAAGTAATGAAAGGGGTACCTACTATGTTCATTGTAGTACACTATCTTATGAGTGCTTCTACACTCCATCGTCCTTTGCTACTATTAATCTCCATCCTCTCTCCCCTTTTTTTTTTGTTTTTGTTGTCACTATTTAAATTTGGTGTTATTGTGTTCTTGCTAGAGCTTTTACTTGTGGTTTTGTTTTGTTTTGTTCTTTGAATCTGGTTGCAAAATTTCCTTTAGTATTTCCTGGAGTGGGGGTTTTCTGATGATAAATTCTCTCATCTTTTCTGTATTCATGAATGTTTTTATTTTTCCTTTGTTTTTGCAGGATAGCTTTGATGGGTATAGTATTCTTGGTTGAAAGTTCCTCTCTTTCAGGATTTTAAATATTGGGGTCCACTCTGTTCTAGCTTGTAGAGTTTCTGCTGAGAAATCCAATGATAATCTAATAGGCCTTTCTTTATATGTTGTATTCTTTTCCTTGGCTGCCTTAAGAATTTTTTCTTTGTTGTTGGTTTGTGTCAATTTTATTATGATGTGCCTTGGAGTAGGTTTGTTGGGGTTAAGAAAACTCAGTGTTCTGTTTGCTTCTTGCATTTTGAGGCTTTAGTTCTTTCCACAGACTTGGGAAGTTCTCGTCTATTATTTGTTTAAATATGTTCTCCATTCTATTTTCTCTCTCTTCTCCCTCTGATATACCTATTATTCTTATGTTAGTTTTTTTGATGGAGTCAGACAGTTCCTGTGGGGCTTTCTCGTTTTTAAAATTTTTTGAGTCTCTGTCTTCTTCTCTCTGTTGTGCCTCAAGATGCTTGTCTTCTATGTCACTAATCCTACCTTCTATCTGGCCTGTTCTATTAGCTAAGCTTATTACCTCATTTTTCAGTTCATGAATTTTTTCATCTCTGTTTGATTTGTTTTTATAGTTTCAATTTCCTTGGTAATATATTCTTTGTGTTCATTGAATTGTTTTCTGATCTCCCTAAATTGCCTTTCTGTGTTTTCTTGTATATCTCTGAGTATTTTTAGGATTTCTATTTTAAGTTCTCTGTCATTTAGCTCCAAGGTTTCCAATATATTAAATTTTTTCTCCATAGATTTTTCCTTATCTTTCTGTGCTACATCTCTCTTTTGTATCCATGATATTCGATTTCCTTTTCTGTATTGGCATCTGAGGGTGGTTTTGTTGATAGCACTAATGAGAATTAATAAAGAATAAAAAGTAAAAAAAATAAAAAAAATGGAAAGAAAAAAGAAAAAATATTTATTATTTCCCCCCTTTTTTCTTCTTCTCTTCCCTCCTCCTTGAGCAAATATTGTGGTGAACTGTGAATTAGATTGTGCTAAATGGAACAAAAACTACCTATAACAGTGGGCCTAAGTTGGAGAGAAGTGATAAAGGGGCAAAAAAGGAGGTAGGGACCTACAAAATGCAAAAAAGGAAAAAAATTGGGTCAAGAATAAAATGAGGCCCTGGCTGGTTGACTCAGTGGTAGAGCATCAGCCTGACATGCAGGAGTCCCAGGTTCAATTCCAGGCCAGGGTACACAGGAGAAGCACCCCATCTGCTTCTCCATCCCTCCCCCTCTCCTTCTTCTCTCTCTTCCCCTCCCGCAGCCAAGGCTCCATTGGAGCAAAGTTTGCCCGGGTGCTGAGGATGGCTCTGTTGCCTCTGCCTCAGGTACTAGAATGGCTCTGGTTGCAACAGAGTGATGCCCCAGATGGGTCAGAGCATCGCCCCCTATGGGCGTGCCGGGTGGGTCCCGGTCGGGTGCATGTGGGAGTCTGTCTGACTGCCTCCCTGTTTCCAACTTCAGAAAAATACAAAAATTTTATATATATAAAAAAAGAATAAAATGATTTGCTTGTAAGTGATAGTTGACTAAGAGATATAATGAGAGGAATAAGAGGGAAACAGAAAAAAGGAAAAAAATTACTATTGTATTAAGTGGAGCAAAAACTAGATAGAATGGAGAGCTGGGTTGGGAGGAATGCTAATGACTTAAGAAGTGAAGTCAAAAGCACCCAAAATGCCACAAAGAAAAAAAATTTGAGTCCCAAATAAAATAATTTGTTCATGATTGAGGATTGAATGAAAGGAAAAGTAAAGGAGAAAAGAAGAAACTAATAGGGAGAAAAAAAGGGAAAAAGGAAAAGAAGGAAAAAGAACAAAAAGAGAGAGAGAGAGAGAGAGAGAGAGTTAAGGGTTTTGGAGTGTAACCTTCATAGAGAGAAAGGTAGAAGAAAAGAAAGAAAATGAGAGATGTAACACTTATGAGTAGTATTGTTCAAGAAGGGGAAAGAATAAGATGGGCAGAGAATAAACAGACCAAGGTGGAGGAGAAAAAAAAATACAAGAAGATGAAAGAAACAAAAAAATGGAAAAAGTTATAAAATCTGTGGATTTTTTTTTGATTTTGAGAGGTTATCTTCTTGCTTTTTCTTTCCTCTCCCTCTTCCTGGTTGATAACTCTGTACCCCAGGCTCTGCCTCTGTGGCATTCTTAGGTAGAGATTTGCAGTTGATAAGTCTTTATGGCGATGTCATATATTAGGCTTCAGTCCTGTTGGTAGTTGAGGCTTGTTAGCATTTGCAGGCTCTGACAACAAGAGAGTCTATTTTCCTAGAGCCTCTCTCCTAGTCTCTCCTTCCTGAATCAGCAGCCTGATGATCTAGCTATGAGGTTGCCGCTGCCTCTACCTGGAGAGTAAAAGGCTCAATGAGCTGGCAAATCCGCACTGTATCCCCACTCTGCACAGGGCTCTGGGTAAGACTCTGGCAGTCAGAACTGCCAGCATAATCAGGCAGGGCTGGGAGCCAATTGCTCTCAAGGTGCCTTTTTATGAGCCTCCAGGCATATCCAGTATGCCTCAGCACTCTGTGGGACCACTCTCCCCAGGCTTTTTGTACTTTGTAACCTGTTTTGCCTGGGAAAAAGATGCCCTAGTTGCTGCCTGCAGAATAGGAGGTCTTAAAAGCTGCCAAGTCCTTCTTTTTAACATATAGCCCTGAGTATGAAAGCTCTACCAATCAGAAGTTGCCCCCACCCCTACGTGCATAGCAAGAGGCACTCAAACATATTACGCCTCTTGTCTTAGATTGCTGAACTGAGAGAGATCTTGTCAGTTAGAGCCACATAGGTCAGTTGGGAGGTGAGCAGACTGTGGGTTAAGCTAATTTCAGTGATTGGATCTGCAGATCTGCTCCCGAGACAGACTGTAAGCTGTTTGCATGCCCCTTCCCCTAACACTTCCATAGTTTTTCTTCCCGGGGATGTTAGCTTGAATAGCTGGGTGAAGCACCCTGCCCGCCCAGAGAAGTTCGGGTGTAGGGAAATTTATTTTAGTGCATTCCCCTCGTGCTGCTGTTCAGGGTGCAGGGACCACACTGAGACTCTGGTCACAGCCCATGCAAAGGCCTCTGACCCTGCCCCACTGTCCAGGAACATGGGCGCCCACTCCTGGGGTGCTAGGAGCAACTTCTCGCACACTATCTGTGCTTGCCGACCAGGATATCGGGGCTAATGGTGGCTTCTGCTCGCCTGTCTTTGCCGGGGTCTGCCTGGCGAGGGTGTTAGCTCGTGTTGGCTGAGTCGCTGCAGGCACACTCTTTCCTCCGCTTGGACGTCTGTGCCTCAGCCTGGCTCCCTCCACACCCTTAGCCCTCTATCTCAGCTCCAAGTGAAAGCAGCCCTTGCTCAGGTTAGTGAGGAAGGTGGAGGGTTCTTTTCCCCGTCTTATTTCCTACAGGGTTGATTATATATTTAGTCAATTTTTCGCTCGATCATACCTTCGTTTTCAGTGTATGGGACTTCCAGATGCTCCAAGGATAGATTTTTCTTTCTCTGGTTGAAGAACTTGTTGAAATTTTGGGGAGATTTATCGGTAGCGCTCCTCACGGTGCCATTTCTCTGATGTCACTCTTATTCTTAATAATATGTTGTGGATACTTTTCTAAATCCAAGCCTATAGATTATATTTAAAAACTAAATTCTATTATTTTTGTAAAGGGATTATACATACATGGGAAAAAATTAAGAAAGAAAAAAATATTATTTAATGCAAATGAAGTGCACTTTTTACTTCTGTCCCATAGACACTCACTTCCCCTCTAGAGTGCAATCACCATTCTCAGTAATATTTTGAAGCCTTAGGAGCTAGTCTATGCATGTAAACACATGCTTTCTAGTCCAGGTAGAAATCTCACACTGGCTTTGTTGTTTTTTTTTTCAATTAATAATAAATTATCTTGGAAAGTGTTTCATATCAGTACATGTAAAACTACCACATTATTTCATTATTATTTTATTTGAATTTTTTTTTTTTTTACAGGGACAGAGAGAGAGTCAGAGAGAGGAATAGACAGGGACAGACAGACAGGAACGGAGAGAAATGAGAAGCATCAATCATCAGTTTTTCGTTGCAACACCTTAGTTGTTCATTGATTGCTTTCTTATATGTGCCTTGACTGTGGGCCTTCAGCAGACCGAGTAACTCCTTGCTCGAGCCAGTGACCTTGGGTCCAAGCTGGTGAGTCTTTTGCTCAAGCTAGATGAGCCTGCGCTCAAGCTAGCGACCTTGGGGTCTCGAACCTGGGTCCTTCTGCATCCCAGTTCGACACTCTATCCACTGTGCCACCGCCCAGTCAGGTCTTCAATTTTTTTAATGATTGCCTAGCTTCACATTATATAGATACAACAAAATATATTTAATGCACATACTACCAATGGAACTTTAGTCTATTCCCCCCTGACTTCTTTCCCCCAACACCCCCTTACTTATACCAATAATATTGTAATAAGTAATCTTGCAACTATATCACTTTGTATATATGTAAATTTATCAATAAGATGCATTTCTAGAATGAAATTGCTAAGTCAAATGTGTGACTTTTGATTGTGACATTTATAGTCCAGTTGCCTTCCGGAGAGGTTATATTATTTACACTTGTACTAGTAAGGCGAGATCCAAATCTCCACATTTTTACAATATGGCATGTCATAACTTTCTGTCCCTTGCTGGTATGATAGGCAAACTGTTATCTCAAGGTAGTTTAAACTGTGTTTTTCTTATTATGAATGAGACTGAGTGTCATTTCTTGTCTTTAAGGGCATTTGAATATTTTTCCTATAAATAATTTGTATTCTATGCCCATTTGAAAAATTATGTTATTTATCCTTTTCAATATTGACTCATAAAGCCTCTTTGTATGCTAAGAAAATTTAATATTTTAATGGTTACATAATATTATATGGTATTGTAGTATTGCTGTTTATTGTTAGATATCTCTTCCTGTCCCACCACAGGTTTTTTGTTTGTTTTTTTTTGTGCAAGTTTTCCTGGACAAATAATATCTTAGTCCATAACTGGTGGTTTCATTTCTGTAAGATAGATTTCCAGAGTGGGAGAGCTTGCTCAAGAGATCTGTATATTTTAGATTTAATAACTGTTGTCACATTACCTTCTAAAAATCTGAAGCATTTCATAGTCCAACCAGCAATGAATAAAACTTTTTGTTACCATGCATCCCAGTTAGTATTAGTTGTTATTACTGTCTTAAATTTTAAAGTGACAAATGGTGTCTTCTTGTGGTTTTACTTTGTATTTATTTGACCACTGATGTTGAATATCTTTAATATGTTTGTTAGGTACTTACATTTTCCTTCCATGAACTGCTTGTTTATATCTTTGCCTATTTTTAGTATAGATTTTTGGCTTCTTTTACAACAATTTGTAGGGACTCTGTGTCTATTCACAATATGAAGTATTTATTTGTGAAAAACATTTTTCCAACCTCTTATTTGCCTCTGTACTTTGTTTATAATACTTTTACTTAAGTAACGTAAAAGTTTAGACTGTTAAATATATCTTTTCATTTATAGCTTCTAAGCTTTTTGACTATTAAATTCACTCTACTCTTTAATTTTTTCTACTAATGGGTCAAACAGCAAATATCTTCGGCTTTGTGGACTGTACAGTCTCTGTTGCAACCACTCATTTCTACCATTGTTACTTGGAAGCAAGCATAGACAATATAAAAAAAAGTGGTCCTGGCTGTGTTTCAATAAAACTGTATTTACAAAAGCAGGTGGTGACCTGCTGGCTGTAATTCATTGACCTCTGTGTTAAGGCATAAGTCAGATGTTGAAATCCCTTGCTAAATTTCTCCAGACTCCCCATGTCACTTAGAATAGTAAAACCCAAAATGATCTAGTTATTGGCCATTACTTCTCTGACTGCATCTTCTACAAATTTCCATTGGTTTCATTTGTTCAGTTGTACCACCTCATCTCTGTTCCTTGGACCCACCAGACAGACCCTACACCAGTCCAATTTCTTCTTTGCACCCATTTTGCCTCCATTTAAAATGTTTTCCCCCCGATAGTTGCATGGATCTCTTTCTTGATTTCTTCAGGTTTTTCAAATTGAAACATATCAGGAAGCCCTTTCTTAGCCACCTTAATTTAACATTTAACCCCTGTCCTCACATATAGTTTATATTCCTTTTACCTTTCCCCCCCTTTTGCACTTACCACTAACACATATATTTCACTTATTTATAATGTTGATTTTTCCCCCCTCTTACAATGTAAGCTGTTTTGTGTCCTCAGCACTAAGAAGAATTTCTGGTATATGTAAGGGTTCCCAATATTTTTTGTTGAATTATTGAACACATACAATAGAGAGGGAGAGATAAAGATACAAAGAAAGAGGTGATAATTTCAAGAAGGAAGTCTCTGAGAATGAGGAATAACTAGTTTTGATAGGGGCAAAGACACTCCTCTTTTGGAATAAGAGAAGAAAGCGGTATCTGTGCAGGTTGTTATATACCAAAGTTTTTCAACCTTGGCACTATTGACATTCTGGGCTAGGTGGTTCTTTATAGTGGGGGGCTGAACTGTTCATTATTTGATATTTAGTAGCATCTCTAGGCTCTATCTACCAGAGGCTAGTAGCTCCCCCTCTCCAGTTGTTAACATTCAAAATGTCTCCAAACATTGACAGATGTCTTCTGGGGATGACATTTCCCTTGGTTGAGAAACACTGTCCTGTATATTCACTTTAGGAAGGAGGCCTCTTTAATAATGACTCTTATTCTCTCAGTCAGATATAAGATGAGGACATCATCTGAGAGTTTGTGGGAGAAGGAGTAAGATGTTTAGAGAAAGAGAAGTCATGAAGTGGTAGTCTCAAAGTAGAAAGAGGCAATGGTGAATAAAAAATAGGCTTACCTGATTCCTGGCCCAGGACATGAACAATGGGGGAAAATAGCTTTTATTTCCAGAGGGATGCAAGACAGGCAATGTTCTCTCTGGACAACCCTTCAGAGATTAGGTTTCCAATTGTTGATTAAGAGTTTTAGAGAGCTCAGTGAAATAATTTAGGAGGTAGGAGAGGGATGGGGAGCTGGATGGGATTAGGGCTTGTTCAGTGTAGTGTAGAGTTGAGAGAACCCATAAAAATTGATAATGGGAAGGACTGTGCTCATGAGGGAGAATAATATAAAATGGGCATGTGACATAGGTTCAGATTAGTCCTGAGAGCCTCATGGAAGATTGAAAAGCTATCAGGTCAGTATCACAATCCTGAATACTTTGCTCCAAGTTTCCTGGAGGAGAGATCAGCTCCCCTATGCTTTTAGAGCTAATGCAAGTGAAATTATTTTTCCATTTCCATTTTGAATCAGTTGCCACTAACATAAAAGAGAGCCTTACATTTTTGTATATTTATCTTATCTTCAGCCTCTTTGCCAAATTCCCTTATTCATTCTAATAGTTTTAATGCAATGTTTTAGTTTTTAACTTATTTTTATTTTATTATATGATCTGCAAATAAGTTTCCCACTTTAGTGAGATCAAAACCAATGATGTGGCCCTGGCCGGTTGGCTCAGCAGTAGAGCGTCGGCCTGGCGTGCGGGGGACCCGGGTTCGATTCCCAGCCAGGGCACATAGGAGAAGCACCCATTTGCTTCTCCACCCCCCCTTCCTCTCTGTCTCTCTCTTCCCCTCCTGCAGCAAGGCTCCATTGGAGCAAAGATAGCCCGGGCGCTGGGGATGGCTCCTTGGCCTCTGCCCCAGGCGCTAGAGTGGCTCTGGTCACGGCAGAGCGACACCCCAGAGGGGCAGAGCATCGCCCCCTGGTGGGCAGAGCGTCGCCCCTGGTGGGCATGCCGGGTGGATCCCAGTCGGGTGCATGCGGGAGTCTGTCTGACTGTCTCTCCCCGTTTCCAGCTTTAGAAAAATACAAAAACAAAAACAAACAAACAAAAAAAACCAATGATGTCTCAGTCTGAGATCCATTTTTGTGACTTCCTTCAACCCCCAATGAGTCTTCCTTCCTTCTCATGATTAAAGCAGTTACTCTGTTTAACCGCTGGATGGCAGAGACTCAGTATGTCTGTGTTACTCTGTTAATCCATAGCTCTGCCAGAGATGTTAGCTAAGTAAATTTTCCTACCATTAGAGAAAAGCTATCTTTAGCAAAGTCAAGATATAGACCTTTCTTCAGAACCAATGAACTATCAACTAGCTGTAAAGATGAGACTACAGATCATCTCTTATATCAAAGTAACTAAAACGACTGCTTGCTCAGTAAGAGGCCTTTCTGCTTTTATGGTCTTTCAACTATCCAATGACTTAAAGGATCATTTACAGCAGGCAAGCTCTTTATGTCTCAGGAATTCCTGCTTCTCAGGCACAGCTTAATTTTAGATCATCTCCAGAATTTTCTTTTGACTATTTGAGATTATCTCCTTCTATCCAAACTAAAAATGACACTAATCTTATGAAGTCTATGACTTTTTTTTTTAATTTTAATTCCCTATGCTGCACTTGATAGTTTGACCTGAAGAGGAAGGAAAGGTACATTTCAAAACAAGGTGTCTCTCCCAGTTCCATTTCTCTAATACAATCTCAAAAAATTTAATTTATGGACATTCTCAATTTTTTTCCTTCTCTATTTTTTTACTGACCTTTTTTTTTTTTTTTTTAAAACCAATGCAATTAATTATTAACCTTAGCCACACTGAGAATTAAAAATCCAGGAATACAGATGCAAATCCTATTGGAATCTTAAAGTAAAAAATAAATTACTTCAAAATACATATAAAATTTATGTTCTCTGAAAATGATATATACAAATATAATTTTCTTTAC
Organism: Saccopteryx bilineata; assembly: GCF_036850765.1. Classification (NCBI taxonomy): domain Eukaryota; kingdom Metazoa; phylum Chordata; class Mammalia; order Chiroptera; family Emballonuridae; genus Saccopteryx; species Saccopteryx bilineata. The sequence goes on along the minus strand of NC_089490.1, from coordinate 61,965,131 downwards.
AGAAACAACTGTGTTTTTGATACTACAAAAATCACAGAATATATACTCTAAATTTCTCTTACTCTTTAGCAGGAGTCAGCGAACTTTTTCTGTAATGAGCCAGTTAGTAAATATTTTCAGTTTTGTGGATCATACTGTCTCTTTGTTGAGTACAAAAGTAGCTCCAGACTATACATAGATGAATGGGTAAAGTTGTTCTAATAAAACTTTATTTACAAAAACATGCAGTAGGCAAGATTTGATCTGTGTGTCCTAGTTTTTCAATCCCTCCTTTATAGAAACATTGTTCAACAGAACTCTGAGGATGTGTTGGATTTAAGCAGACAGGGTGAGGTAACAGGTAATCAGTCAGTGAAAGCAGAGACCGGATCCAAGGGCACATCAGGGCCCATAGAGTAGGTGTCTGTTGGAGACAAATCTACATTTTACCTCAGAGAGGTGGCTGTGAAAATGGAGCTACAATATAAGAGAAGGAAGGCACAAGGCAGGGCACGCTGTTGGAATCGAATTCCTCGCCTGATTTCCTTGTTGCTATGAGAATCATGCTGCTAATCATAGTGACCGGGAACTGTTTCTAACCCCATTGTTTCCTGGGAGTACTGGATTATGTATGGTATTAAAAAGTGCATTTTGGCCAGTCAGTGTTTCGCAAGGGAAGCTCCTGAAAGAAACTGACACTGGTGAATGTGACTGTTAGGGGTTCTGCTCATTAGAGAATCCCAAGAGTCTAAGGATAATAGTGTAATAGTGGTGTTTACAGTCATGATTAACCTTTCACCACACTGAGGGATCCAAATGGGCTTTTATCTCTATTCTTTGGGTAGAAAGAGAAATAAAAGGATCTATTAACCTCTGATATGAAGATGGTCTTTTGACTCAATGTAAGAGGGAAGTCAAAGACATGGGGAGGCCAGCACATGAGCAAATGGCCCCCATGGCTGTCCACAGTATCAGGGACAGGGACTGCCTGAAGTCTTCACTTTTACATGTCTGGATCCTGGGCAATACCAGGCACATAAAATGTGCTAAAAAAAAAGTCGCTTTTAGAATGAATAAATTTGGTAGTTCTTATAGGATTAAAAAAAGGTTATTTGGGACACCAATTTCCCTCATGTTTCATGGTACAGTGAGAAGGAGGAACTTAAGACCAATGGTTATATAGAAATTCATTCTAGCCTGACCAGGCTGTGGTGCAGTGGATAGAGCGTTGGGCTGGGACACAGAGGATCCAAGTTCGAAACCCCAAGGTCACTGGCTTGAGTGCGGGCTTATGCAGCTTGAAGGCGGGCTCACCAGCTTGAGTACAGGGTTGTTGGCTTGAGTGTTGGATCATGGACGTGACCCCACGGTCACTGGATTGTTCCCAAGGTCATTGGTTTGAAGCCCAAGGTTACTGGCTTAAGCCCAGGTCGCTGGCTTGAACAAGGGGTCACTTGCTCTGCTAGATCCTCCAGTCAAGGCACATATGAGAAAGCAATCAATGAACAACTAAGGTGCCACAATGAAGACCTGATACTTCTCATCTCTCTCCCTTGTCTGTCTGTCCCTATCTGTCCCTCTCTCTATCTCTCTGTCTCTGTCACGGTAAAAAGTATTTATTCTACATTTCCATAACTTTGAGGTTTGGGTCACATCCTTTCTCTAACATGCGGCCATCTCTCTCAACTTAGCCCATCACGAATCCTCCATTCTTGAAATCCATTCAGTACTGATTTCCCACTTCATTCATTTGTGTATTAAGCGAGTATTCAGTTTAGCTTACCTTTTTTCTTTTTTTTTTTTTTGAGCCAGGTTCTGGAGTACAAAAATGAGCAAAACAGTTTTCACTCTCAAAGAACTCATGGTGTGACATATCTTTGCCTAGTGTCTATGTCTTTTATCCTCTGAATACCTTATAAACCCCTTGCTGACAGGGTCCCCCTCGTTCCCTTGTTTTGAATCTGCACAGTAACAAATAAAAGGCTGAGGATTCAGCATAAGGAATCATTGATTTAAGTGGTTACCAGGCCACTTTCCAGGCATAGCGCTGAACCAAACCGAATATTTTTGAACTGCCTCTCGAGCTGGGAGAAAGCCGCAGTCGGAGTGAGACGAGTCCAAGTGCATGTTCCAAGTGTAAGTTCTCTCAGCTTTATCTTCGAGTCATTCTCCTGCTCAAAGCGACTTCAACACTCCCCTCTCCTCTCTGTTCCTTCACATGAAAGATGAGGCTACACGAACGCTGACACCATGTCGTTTTTGTAGTGCTCTGAAATTTTTGTTTGAAGAGATTTAGGCAAAATATGAGCACATTTTTATGTGAGTATTATAAGCTTTTATCTCAAAGCCTTTGCAGTTTAGAATTTCAGATGGGAAATAAAATCACCTCAAGAATGGAGAACTGTTAGCTTCCAGCACAGCTAAGAGGAAGGCAAGGTTGACTTTGGTGCCCCTCCTCTCACTAGGGCAGCGGTAGCCAGCTCATCTACACGTGTCCGGAAGCTCAGGTAGCCCAGTGCCGGCTCATGGCTGCAGCGAGCTTTGGCTTGCTAGCCCCCAGATGGACGGTGCAGTTTAACCATGGGAAATGTTGCAGCCACTTCCATCAAAAGAGCCCTGTATGCACACTGGGGGAATGTAAAGTTCTTGGAACACATTATACTTTTGCTGTTTGTTTTTTATTTTTAATTATTTAATTACTTTATAGTACACTTTCACCTCATTTTAAGTCAGGGTTACATGGCTTTTTTTTTTTTTACCTTTATTGAGAATGTCAAACAGCGCATCCAAGCACGAGTGGCAGAGCCATGGTGAGGTCATGACTAAAGGTTGAAGCCTTTCTCTCTGATTGGCTCGACATATGTCGTTAGGTTTCTAGAAACCTCCATCCCTATTTCTTTCTTAGATAAGTCTTTCAGCAATAAACTTTCCCTTCAAAGGAATACTGACCACGTTTCTAAGACAGGCAACTGACTGGGTAGATCAGAATGATCATCACATGTATATACTCCTGTCTCTGGGCTGCCTTGGCTGATCCAGAAGTGCCCCCTCAGCAATGTCCCCTGCCTAGTCCATATTCCGCAAAGCATTTCCTAAGTTACTCTCACGAGCCGCCATTTCTTCAGCACGAACTGTAGTGTCTCGTGGTTCCAGCGAGGCCCAGACTCTCGTAATCTCACTCTCCTCGTGGAACCCTGTTCTCAGATAACTGTGTACTGCAAGTTAACACATGGACTTGTTATAACTTTCATTGCACTCGCAATAGAAATTTATCATGTTTTGGTGGTGAAGGGATATATTGATTTTGAAGTTTATGTCATAAAATAAACAAGGGGAAATTATCAAGAAAATTTTGAAAATGAACCAGGTGAACTTACCTTAACAAAATTTAAACAAATATATTGATAGAAATAAAAACTGAATGGTACTATTATATAATTCTAGACAAATAGGTCACTGGAATAAGACAGAGAATATACAAATAGATCTAAGTGTATTTAAGGAATTTGATATTCAAAGGAAGTATTTCTATTTAGTGGGAAAATACTGAATTAGTCTTATAGTGGTGCTGGGACTGGCTACCATTTAAAGACAAGGTTTTATTCTTGCCCAGATATTTGCCATTTATGACATTCACATTCCTTTGTGTACATCCAAATTCTCATCTGGCATAATTTTTCTTTTGCCAGAGGAACTTCTTTTAACATTTTTGCCTGAAAAAACCTTTATTTCTTTTCTTTTTTTTTTCAGGTGAGAGGAGAGGAGATAGGCAGACTCCCACATGTACCTTAACCAGGATCCACCTGGCTACCCCATTGGGGGCCAATGCTTGAGTACCAAGCTAATTTTGGAGCCTGAGGCTGATGTGCTCCAACAGAGCTATCTTCAACCCCAGGGCCAAACTCGAACCAATCAAGCCACTAGCTGTGGGAGGGTAAAAGGGAGAGAAGGAAGAGAGGGACAGGAGGAGAAGCAGACGGATGCTTCTTCTGTGTGCTCTGACTGAGAATTGAATTCAGAAACATCTATACATTGACCTGACACTCTATCCACTGAGCCACTGACCAAAGCCAAAAAAGCCTTTATTTTATTTTAACTTTTGAAATAAAGGACTCTGTAATTCTCAACAGATGGAAACAAACCAGGTAAAGCAACAGAAGACCTAAGAAAAAGACCCAAGAAACAAGCAGGGATGGTGGTCATTGCTCATCCAGTGCCTGTTTCTACCAATCGAATTGGAAAACCTCATACCCCACAGGATAGAGTATACTCAGAAAAATTTTTGCCTCAGCTGCAGGAATTTATTAGCTTTAGATCAAATGCTGCTCTGTACCCACTAATAAGTCTCAGGAGCCAAAATCAGTTTCTCATGGTATCACTTACATGTGGATTAAAAAAAAAGATAGAACTCATAGAAGTTAAACTCAGAGCAAAAAAGTGTCTAGGAGGAAAGAGAAATGAGAGATTTATAAAAAGTACAAACTTTCAATAATAAGATCAATAAGGTCTGAGGATCGAGTGTATAATAATAACATGGTGACTATAGTTGATAACACTTTATTATATAATTGAAATTTGCTAAGAGAGCACAACTTAAATGTTCTTTCTCACACACACAAAAAAAGAAAGGTCAAATATGTGAGGTGATAAATATGTTTAAAAAAAGGGATGAATTCTTTCATAATGTATGTGCATATCGAATCATCACATTATATATTTTAAACATATACATTTTTATTTGTCAGTTATCTCAATAAAGTTGGGAAAAAGGGATGTTTCCAAGGAAATTAAATGCATCTCAGAACAAAAAATGCTCACAATATTTATAGAAATATAAAAATATCTAGCCTCCAACAAGGTACAATTTATAATCTCTGGTACCGAATCAAAGATTTCTAGGTATGACAAAATGCAGGAAAATACAACCCATTAAAAAGAGAAAAAACACTAATCAAGCAAAACTAATTGAGAACTGATTCAGAGGTTAAAATTAGCACACAAGGACATTAAAATAATTATTACAAGTAATCCAGATGTTTGAAATATTAAATGAAGTCATGGAAGATATAAAAGTGACCCAAGTTATACTTCTAGAGATTAAAACTATAATGTTTAGATGAAAAATACTCTGGATGGAATTAAAGTTAGATTAGACATTGCAAAAGAAAAAAATTAGTGAGCTTGAAGACATAGTAATAAAAACTATCTCAAATGAAATGCATAAAAAAGAAAGATTAAAAAACATTTTAAATGATTAATGAGGTATATGGGGCATTAAACAGCCTAATACATGTGTAATTAGAGTCCTAAAGAATGAAGAACAGGAAAAAAATATAGAAGAAATAATAATGTCTGAAAAATTTTCAAATTTGGTGAAAACTGTTAACCCACAGATCAGAGAAAGTCAGCAAACCCCCAGTACAAGAAACATGAATAAAATTTAACCAAGGCACATACTATTCTAATTGCTCAAAACCAATTCTAGCGGGAAATATCTTTGAAAAACATGAAAAGAAATACTTAAAAAAACAGAAAAAGACATGTCATATATAAATAAATAAAAAGTGAAAGATGACAGCAGCTTTTTTTACCAGAAACAAATCAGTAGTAGTGCAACATCTTTAAAAAATTGAAAAGAAAAATTCTGTTAACCTGTAATTCTATACTTACACAATAAGGGCACTAATTCAATTCATGATGTAATCACCTTTCAAAGAACCCCGCCATCAAATACCATCACATTGGGGATTAGTTTTCAACATATGATTTTTTTTAGGGGGGTAAGGGGACACAAATTTTAGCATATAGCATATTAACATCATCATACATAGCATTAAGGAAGTAATTTCAGGGAATACTAATAAGTCCCTGTGGAAGTGAGACAGAGAAAGAAAGGAAGGCGTGATGGGTGTTTTATCAAGAAATTGATCACTGCCGGCAACTGGCATTTAATCCCACTGGAAAACTTCGTAAAACAATATAAATACATATAAAGACATACCTTTGAGTTATCCTGCCTGAAGTGTAAGGGAGCTGGGATACTTATTTACTAGTTACCAGTTAAAGGTTGCTTTTGGGGGCCATGAATATAGATATTTTTAATTTCAAGTCTGTGCCTCATTCAGGTAGAGTTGTCTCCAGCAGCACTATAGAGCTCTTAGGCATACTCTTGGAGGATTTGGCAGTTGGACACCAAGCCAGCAAGCATTAAAATGATAGTATTAAAGGTATGTGGGTGGGGTCCTGATAGCACTGATAGTTTTTAAGATATATTACAATATTTTATTTCTTTTAAATGAGATTTAATCTAATCCTAAGCCTTCACATAGTTAGCTGGTCAGAAAATATAACATCATCTATTAACAGAGTTTTTCTTAGCCCTTTTTAGGGTTGGACCAAAGTTCCAGGAAACTCATGCAAAGTAAACTATATGGAGAGTCCTGATCATCACTCCACTATTGTTTAGATCAAATGCCTATATGTCTGGAAGCTTTGTGGCTTCCTTGGGTCTGGAAAGGTTTACTATGATTAGGAATTCCAGTGCTAAGGATTTACCTCTCTAGGTACATTTTGCTTTTCCCTAGAACCTAAGTTCACTGGAAGGCAGTCAACTATGGGTCCTCATTTGTTGGAATTTAGAAGTTGGTCTCTTTTTCTCTCCTTCTGGCTAATGTTGCTACCCTCCAAAGAAAGCCTAATAGTTCTCTCTCACCCTTAACTCTGAGCAGTGTCTCCACATTTGGCTCAGGCTTTGGCAAACCAAAACAAGAAAGATTGGCTAACTGCAGGCTACCTCTGCAGTCTCCGGTGCAACTTCCTTTGATGCAAGGGCTAACAAAAGTCTGTCCATCTGCTAAGAGTAGAGGTAGGAGAGAAAAATACAGAAAGAACAAAACATAAATCAATAACATTATTTTGCTACAATTAAATCAGAATGAATCAGAATATTCCAGTTTTTTTAATATAATTTTTACTGTGATATTAGTGACCCTCCAAAGTACTATTAGGAGGTCACCCTTCTGCAGAGGAATTTTTCTCTGACCTAATGCTAAACTGCATGATATCTGGTAACAAGGCAAAGGGATGTTCTAGCATATAAATATAATCTTACCAGCAATTAGGATAACCTTATGATATTGAGAAAGGACCTGAATTAATTAATCCAAGGATCATTGAGGAATAAATCATATTAGCTGGAGCATGAGATGAGTTTTCTGCTTATAAAATCTTACAGTGCTTCTTTGTCTCAATCTATTTCATTTCTTTTTGTTGTTGTTATGATGTTAAAATAAATTAATACACAGTAAAGTAGACTTTCTTGGGAAGGAGCTCTATAAGTTTAAACATATACGTTTGTGTCTAAACAACAATTTGGTTACAATACAGTTCCATCACCTCAAAACAGTACCTCAGGCTACCCTTTTGTAATCATACCTTTCCTTAACCACTAAATCCTGGCACCACTGATATATACTGCTCACAAAAATTAGGGGTTTTTCAAAATAAATATGAAGCAATAAAATATCCCCTAATTTATGTGAGCAGTATATTTTCCATCACTAACTTTATATTTTCCAGAATTTTAATATAAATGAAATCATATAGTATGTAAACTTTTTTTTGTGACAGAAACAGAGAGAGACAGAGAGAGGGACATATAGGGACAGACAGACAGGAAGGGAGAGAGATGAGAAGCATCAACTCTTTGTTGCGGCACCTTAGTTGTTCATTGACTGCTTTATCATATGTGTCTTGACCAGGGAGCTACAGCCCACTGAGTGACCAACCAGTTGCTGAAGCCAGTGACCTTGGGCTCAAGTTGGTGAGCCTTGATCAAACCAGACGAGCCCGCGCCCAAGCCAGTGACCTCGGGGTTTCAAACTTAGGTCCTCCTTGTCCCAGTCCTATACTCTGTCCATTGCACCACCACCTGGTCAGGCAGTGTATAAACTTTTGAAACTGATTTCTTTTAAAAATATTTTTAACTTTTTTATTATTATTTTTATTTAGCAAGAGGCAGGAAGAGAGAGACAGAGAGACAGGAACATCAAGTTGTTCCTGTATGAGACCTTACCGGGGATCAAACTAGCAACCTCTGTACTTTGGGACAAAGCTCTAATCACCTACCTGAACTATATGATCAGAGCTTAATGAAACTAATTTCTTTCATTCAGTATAATACCTTTAAGATTCATTTGTGTTGGTATGGTATATCAATAGTTCTTTCCTTTTAGTTTCTGAGCAATTCTATTTTTATTTTGTTTATTAGTTTACACATTGAAAACATTTGAATTATTTCGAGTTTTTTTGGTGATTATGAATAGAACTACTATAAACAATCATGTATAAACATTTGTGTGAACATACATTTTCATTTCTCTAGGATAAATATCTAGGTGTAGGATTGCTGGTTTATCTAGTAAGTGTTTATTTATTTTTATAAGTAATTGGAAAACTATTTCTGGAGTAGCCTGTACCATTTTAACCATTTTAAATTTCACCAACAATATAAGTGTTAGTGTCTTCTCATCCTTATCAGCACTAGATATTGCCAGTTCATTTTTTTTAGTCATTCTAGTAGGTATATATGGTATCTTATATGGTTTCAGATTGTTCCTCTGACTGCCTATAAGATTTTCCCTTTGTCTTTGGTTTCTAGAAGTTTTGTATGATAAGCCTGGCTCTCTCTCCGTGTGTGTGTGTGTGTGTGTGTGTGTGTGTGTGTGTGTGTGTGTAGGGTGCTTATTCTGCTGAGCAGTTTTGATCTGTGGTTAAGGTATATCATTACTTTTAGAAATTTCTCAACCATTATTTCTTCAAGTATTTCTTCTGCCCTATTCTTTTTACTTTCTGCTTCTGGGATTATACATATTAGATCATTTGATATTGTCTCATAGATCCTGGATGCTCTGTTGAAGAAATTAAAAAAAAATCTTTGTTACGGTGGCTTTGATATTATTTTCATTTGATTTATCTGTATAGTTTCTATCTTTGAGCTGAAATTACCAGTTTTATCTAGCATGTTGTGTACCTTTTCCACTACAGCCTTTAACTTTTTAGTCATTGTTTTAAATTCCTTGCCTGATTTTTAACACTTATGTTACATATTAGCTTGTTTCTGTTGAAAATTTCTTTTTAGATTGGCTTATTTCTTATCTTTTTGGAAGCCTCATTTCTTAAAGAAAGCTGTATATATTTTGTAGGCTAGAAGATGCTGCAATTATTATTATTATTTTAAGTGAGAAGAGGGGAGATAGTGAAGCAGACTCCCACATGCACCTTGACTGGGATTCACCCAGCAACCCCATCTGGGACTGATGCTTGAATACCAAGCTATTTTTAGTGCCTGAGGCTGATGAGCTCCAAAAGAGCTATCCTCTATGCTGGGGCCACGCTTGAACCAACTGAGCCACTGGCTGCAAGAGGGGAAGAGGGAGAGAAGAAGGAAAGGGGTGGGGGAGAAGCAGATGGTCATTTCTCCTGTGCTCTGACCGGAAATCAAACCTGGAACATCCACACGCTAGGCTGATGCTCTATCCACTGAGTCACTGGCCAGGGCCTTAAGTTATTATTTTTTATGCTTGAGTATGAACACATCTTTTTTTCATCTATGCTTTTAGGGTGGAGGTTTGTGTTAATCTGGGCAGAAGTTGGGCTGAGTTTAAAGTTTCTTTTCGTGCTGGGTTATCCTTAGTTTACTACAGTCCTCAAATTTCTCTAGTGACACCTTGTTTTTAGGATGTGGACTACTTTGCCAAAGGATTTTTCTCAGTGTCTACTTCCTAGAGAGAATCTGTCACTTGCACTTCTTCCAGCTATATTCTGCTGTTATTTTCACTCTGCTTGTTACCGTGGTATGGGGGAGACAGGGGGCGTGGCTGTTCTCTGATGTTCTGAGTCTTAGGCAGTCACTTTGAGCCTGGATCTGAGGAATGTGGCCTTCATAAGTAAGTGATCTGAGCACATGATCTTGTCATTTCCCCAGGGAGGAAGCTTATTACAAATCCCTTCTCTTAGCTGCCATAGGTTTCAACTAGTGTTCTAAGGTGTCAAATTTTGTTGCCCATCCCCTGGCAGATTAAAGCTTTTGTTACATAGAGACAATGGAAAAAATAAGTCTGAGTGGAGTTCCAGCAGTGGCTTTTGTCTCCTGGTCCCAGCCAGCACTATGGACAAAGGCTTCTCAGGGTGTGAGCGTGTCCAATGGGGTCTGTGGAGTAAAATCGGCAAGAGGCTTTGAACTCCCCTAGGTCTGTGGCTGCCAGGGACTTCACACTCTCACTCACCCACACTCAGCGTTTCTTAATCCTTTACATTTCCACTGTATCTCCTGTCAGCTTACTGGGCACTTGGTTGGCAGTGTTGGCCGCAGGAAAACAAACACTTGGCTCTGATTTGCCCTTCAGGAGCCTTTCTTTCCCCAAGTTTTAAATTGGATATTTGCCCTGTGACCTCAGTTCTCTCATGGGTTCAGGAAAAGTTGTCAACTTGCTTTTCTTTTGTCCTACTTTTTCTTGTTACAGGTGTGACTGCAATGTTTGGTCCAGCTCTGCATTTCCAGGGTGAAACTGGAAATGTCAACTGCTTTTTGAAAGTTGTTATATTTCCAAGCCATGATCTTAGGTCAAGAAATAGGAGGAAATACCGTCCCGGCTGCCCCTCCTCTCCTCTCCTCCCCTTAATGCAAGAGCATCTGTGCAAATCAGCGCCTTCTGTTTCCAATCACTTTAGAGATTCCCACTATCTCTTCAATTTATCCATTACCTTGTTTTAATCTTTATTTACGTACGTATTTTTGTTAGCGTGGTTAGTTGAATGTGTGCGCGTCCACATCCCTATCAGTCATTTTTGTTATGTCTTTATTCTTGTCTGTTACGTGTCACTGGTTGTCAGACACAATGCATCGCCTTCTCGGTGAAGCTTCCTGGCGGACACCGAAAGGAGACTTACTCCCTGGTGGCACACGGGTCCCTGCTGCACAGCTGTGAGGGGGAGAGGAGGTGTTGACTCTTCCTTCTGTACAACCAGGGGACTGCAGATGCAGCATTTACACTTCAGGGTCTTCCAGACGGAAGGCACAAGCCCTCAGCGGCGCTTCCGTCCCTGAGCTCTTCATGAGCATGCATACTGGATTATCACGAGAAGTGCCAGTGCGTGCACAAACACCCAAACACGCCCGTCTCACCACAAATTGCAATTTCAGAATGGTCTCATTTTCCATTGGCAAGGTAAGAAGCAAAAATGAACCCGCTCAGCTTTTTATTTTTAGAGAGGAAATATATTTATTGATTTCTTCTAGCCACCAAATTATTATAGGATTACCTCAGAAAGTTTAAATGCAACAAAAACATAGTGAAAGTTTGTTCTCTCTCTCCTTCTTTCCGTACCTCTGGTTAGAGCACGGTTGATCACAGATTGGGGTACATTCTTTCAGGGTTTTTTCCTCTTATTATGCAAAAGAATATGTATTTTAATTTTTACAAAGTCAAATGACAGGCTAACATAATTGTCTAGTAATTTTGACAAAACGGATTCATGGAGATTACTTTCTTTCCTCTCTGCAGCTTGAGACTGTGGAGTTAGGCGTGAAGCAGGAGACTGGAAGCGGGGAGAAGCGGCCACGCTTCCCTCCTGAGTGAGTGTGTGCAGGAGAGCAGACGCTGAAGCAGCTAGCGGGGAGGGAAGAGGCTCAGGGAAGTGTGGGCCTGCCTTGTAATGAATGGTGAGAGGTGTTTCCAGCAGAGGGTGGCATCCAGGGCCAGCCTGGATTAGGAACAGGCACACTTTCCGGACAGCACTCTTTGCTCCCGTCTGGTCCTTTCCTCACTGTCCCGTGTCCCCTGCATCTCTGCACAGCCCTGCCTGTCACCTCACGCAAGGAGCACCGAGGCTCTTTCTAGCTGCTTCATTACTTAAAGGTCATTTTACTGCTCTGTTTTTCTCTCAGTGGTCCTGACTCCCAGACGGTAGGAGTGCTGACCTTCACTGTGATCTCTAAACAGGAGGACTCCTAGGGGAACACCTGTGTCAGCAGCAAATGTGTATTTGTGTCATGTCTGTCTCGACAAGGAGGTTTCCAGTAGGGTTGTCAAATGTCAGCACTCTAAATCTGGCGATTCTGTTCTCAACTGGAAGTTTCAGGGCAGGAGTGGGTTCCAGAGTGTGCATCTGCAAAGGGGTTCTTTCATAATTGACTGTGTTTCAAAGATGATGAGTATTCACACTAATACAGAATTGGAGATTTGATACAATGAGAGCTATGCCTTGAAACCAACCTGTGGTGTGAGTTTATAACATTAACATTATACAGGCAACCAGTTTGACTGAAAATGCAGCTCTTGGACAATGCCTGCGAGGATGCAAGGTCCCTGAAGAAGAAAAGGCATCACTGGCTGGGTCATCTCTGATTCACCTAAGGGGAAAGAAACAGTTTCAGTGTTAACTAAGAGATACATCCTTTCTCCCATTAGTTACCCTTCTACCGATTCCCATAGCAGGCTGCTCAGTGCCTCTTCTCCTTTATGTGACTAATAATTACAGTGTTGATTCTGTGTTAGGCAGTGTCTGGACTCCAGCCTTCCATCTGGTGAGGTTCACTCTGGACTGAGAGCTCCCGCTGGCTGGACTGCAAAAGAAAGAAGTATCACCAATGGAGATTAATCCCCCCATCAGCCTTGAGAGAAAGGGCCGAAGACCCCATGTGGAGTCTCTCAGCATGCCTCTGACTTTATTAAACAACAGACTGGACAAAGGAAAGCAAGACTTTTCTTCTTCCAAAACAGCATTGTGCCATTAAGGACCACAGGTTTAGGTTCAAATACACCCTTTTTCAAAGCATGTGATGAAAGCACTGGGCATAGTCAATCTGGAGTAGATAAGATGTCTTTCATCATGTCTGGGAGGAGTAAGACTTCATGGACCGGTCAAGCCTTGTTTATAATTTATTAATTCGTTTAACAAACAGTATGGAATGCAAATTTTGTCTTATGCTGGCTGTAGTGTGCTTATTGGTGGCCCCCCAAACATATGTCCATGTCTTAAGCTACGAAATTTGTAAATATTACCGTAAATGGCAAAAGATGTGATTAAATTAAGGATCTTGAAAGGAGGAGTTTATCCTGGATTATCTGAGTTGTCTCTAAATATAGCTACGTGGGTCCTTATAAGCGAGGAGAAGGCAATGTGAGGACAGTGGCAGAGATTGGAGCAATGTGACTATAAGCCAAGGAAAGCCCGTTGTTGCCAGAAACTGGGAGAGAGTCACAGGACCAACACCCCCTGAAGAGAGGGAATAGACCTGTTGACACTTCGTTTCAACATGATCTTGGCCTTCCCTCAAGGAGCTTGTGGTCTGGTGCAGGGAGAGAGAAAAACATGTGACCTACAATGAGAGTTATGAGAGTCCTTCAGCCATACCAGGGCCATGGGTGTCTTCAGTGAGCACACACAGGGAGGGGTGAGGCAGAGCCAGGGGTAGGGAGGGGGTCAGCAAATTATGTCTGTAGCAATGAAGGGCCATAGTTTTGAATGTCTATCTGTCTTAATATATTTTGCTGATATCAATGTAACAAATTACTTTAAAAAAAATAATGTTAAGGCCCTGGCCGGTTGGCTCAGTGTTAGAGTGTCGGCCTGGCGTGCAGGAGTCCCGGGTTTGATTCCCAGCCAGGGCACACAACAGAAGCGCCCATCTGCTTCTCCACCCCTCCCCCTCTCCTTCCTCTCTGTCTCTCTCTTCCCCTCCTGCAGCCAGGGCTCCATTGGAGCAAAGTTGGCCCGGGCGCTGGGGGTGGCTCTATGGCCTCTGCCTCAGGTGCTAGAGTGGCTCTGGTTGCAACAGAGCAATGCCCCAGATGGGCAGAGCATCGCCCCCTGGTGGGCATGCCGGGTGGATCCTGGTTGGGCACATGTGGGAGTCTGTCTGACTGCCTCCCGGTTTCCAACTTCAGAAAAATACAAAAAAAAATGTTAAAATTCTGTTCCGATTATAAAAGAAATACACACACATTGAGGAAAACTGGATAAACACAGGAAAATAGAAAGGACAGAAATGAAATTTTCCCATAATTCTACTATCCAGAGATAATTCTTGTGAACATTTCCAACTATAAATGCACACACACACAATACACATTTTGGTCACATGTTATTTCTGCATTGTTGTGTCATCTCACATCTGTGGGTAGGTGGCTTAGACATCTGGGTAAAAGGATCAGATATTCACCTAGTTTGGGAAGGAACAGGGGTTTGGGTTTTAGAATGTACTCGGTAGAGAAAGAGAGAAAGAAGCCCCCACACGGGCTATTCACTGTCTCCTTCCAGAAGTGGCATACTTCATCTCATGGCCCCATCTAACTGGAAATGTCTGGGAAGTATAGTGCAGTACAAAGAACATTCGATTCTGTGAGAGTAGAGCATAACTGAGTAATGCATGTGTGGGCTGGACTTTAATGGACACAAAGAGCCATCAAGACCTGAGGTAGCTGGAGGGACAGTGCTTGTCTCATGTATGGTCTCTCTCTTACTTTCCCTTATAACTCTGTCAGGCCAACCATTTAGGAGCAGACATCCACTTCCCTGAAATTGCCTGTCCTCCCACAAGTGTGAGTCGGGGTAACATTGTCCTGTGTACTGGCACGAAGAGAATTTAGAACCTATTATTTAGGTTTAAACTTTAACCTGGTGGGGGGTGCCTGATTTGATACCAAAAGAGTATTGAAGAAAAATCTTTCTTATAGTCAAAAATGTAAGAGGAATGTAGTTAGTAAAAGTCAATGTTCATCTGTACCTTATTTGGGTTTGATCAGTTTTGTGTTCTGATGCATAAATGTGAGTTTAATTTTAGTACAATCATTATTACATTAAAAATCAACAGTAGTACAGTAAAAATAAGGAGGAAGCCTGTAAACCCTCACTAATCCTTTCGCCACACACTTGAATTACTTCTGCACGGGAACTTCCTTGTTAGTAATAGTAAGAAATCCAAGCTTGGTGAATTGGATTTTAATTTTAAGAAAACATTACTGGAAAAGTCCTAGATGGGTAGCTCAGTTGGTTAGAGTGAGGTCCCAATACACCAAGGTTGCTGGTTCGACCCCAGTCAGGGCACATAAAAGAATCAACCAATGAATACATAAAAAAGAAGAACAAATCTCTCTCTCTCTCTCTCTCTCCCACTTCCTCTCTCTCTCTCTCTCAAAAATCAATTTTAAAAACCACTGAAATTTTCTCCCGTAGCAAAGAAGGTCCTGGTGTATTCCAGAGCCAGGAGTTGGCAGCACTGAAAGAAGATACCCTTGAATGTTCATGTACCCAGGAGAGGAGCCTGGGCAATGGGGTGAGGCGGCCTTGAATACGCTTCAGCTGGGGATTAAACGGTTTTCAGGGCTTAGTGAAACTACCTCCTGCCCTGGCTACTGGCAGAGGAATATAAGAAAGATTTGGGATTAGGTTTCAGAATTGTCTCCAGGAGAGCTATCTCTGCCAAAGGTTCTTTTATTCCGCTTCTATTCAGAGCTCCATTTTGATCAGTCTGGGCTTACGTGCTCACCTTGAGAGCAGGTATGTGATTACGCTGGAGGTTTTGTGTCCCCCTGAGCACCCATGCAGGGTATGGTGCATGAAAGGAACTTCTGGAATTCTCAAATTTCTAAAGGCTCCAGTGAAAAACTAGAGGATCCATACTCATCTCATTTCTAATTGGCCCCCTGTTCTCGATTCCTTGGTAATGTTTTGTCCATTAGGCATTGTCATTAGCATTGGATAGGTGAGGAAAATGAGGATGAGAGAGGTCAGGTAATGTCCTAAGGTTATACTGTTTATAAGGGATGAAACCGCTGTGGAAACCCAAGTGTGTCAACTTCCTAATCCACACTCTGTGTCTGCCAGGTGAAAGCGAGCTTTGCTTTAAGTTTCTTGAAAAGCTAGGATCAGAATGGGAGCAGAGATCAAGGGGAAGTGAAGTGAGGCTAACAATACAATAAAAGATAGTGCAGGGTACCTTCAGAGAGAACACAGATAGCAGGGAGGAAACAAAGTTTTGGGATGTAAGGTCTTTGTACATTTTACAAAAAATATAGCTGAAAAGGGACTAATATAATCTCCTAGATGTTTGCTGCCATTTTGATAAAATTTTTTGCCCATGTAACTAAAATTTCTATTTCTCTTCCTTCTGTAACCCAGAAGGACATGCTGACATCATCCTAAATTTATCTTTGGGAGCAACTGTTTTTACCTGTATTCTTGGTATAACCTCACTGGAGGTCAAGGTGTAAAGGACTTCCTGACAAGTACACGTTTTCCTTGTGTGTTTCTGGTACTGCACAGGGAAGTCTCGTGACTGGAGAATGTGAGGTCGGGTCAAGCACTCCAGCATCTCTGCCTAGTAGTTGTGTTTTCAGTTTCTCTTTAAAAGTAGAGCTGATGATATATTTGCATTTAAGGCACCCTGGGAGATCTCCTTTTTTTTCTGGGACTCTCACGAGCTCACAGTGTAGGGTAGGGTGATGGTGGTAAATTAATAGCTTGTTAGATTGGATGAGTCTGTTCCCACCTTTCACAGCAAGTTCTGGATTCCCTGATTTCAGAGCAGAGTTCTTTGGAAGTTGGCAGGAGCAGAGCCATGATGTAGTGTGGGATGTGTGATCTGATCCCAGATCTTGCCTGCTTTTTGGAGGCAGTGAGAGAGGTGAGGGAGAGCCTGTATTCCTGTGAAAATAACATTTGGCAGAGGCCAGCCAGAGCACACTATGATGTTCACAGTTACCAGAGGGATCCACTCTATACCAGCTTCTGGTATTGAAACCTATAAAATGCATGATCATGAGAAAAGTCAGCAGGCATTTGAGGAGAATCAGGAGCCAATGCAGGAGACCTAGCTGGACAATTGGTGTCATTGCTTCAGGGAAAGAGAATTGATGGGGACATTTGGAGAATAAATAAAAATCTGTGTAGCATCCTCATTAAATTATTTTTTTTGTGGAACCCATAAAAAAAGGATAGGTTACTGTACAAAAGGAGGAATATGAACAAGGAGGATTCTCAGACATTAAAAAGATTTGAGGAATTAAAAATGTAAAAAAATAAGAACTCAAAATAATTTGGGTTCTTCTTGGTGC
The DNA here is from genome assembly GCF_036850765.1 of Saccopteryx bilineata. Taxonomy (NCBI): domain Eukaryota; kingdom Metazoa; phylum Chordata; class Mammalia; order Chiroptera; family Emballonuridae; genus Saccopteryx; species Saccopteryx bilineata. The sequence goes on along the minus strand of NC_089490.1, from coordinate 61,948,035 downwards.
TTTCATCAGAATGAGTGTATTTTCTATAATGGAAATGCATATTTTTAAGAGATAGGACATTCCAATAAAGGTTATTTAAAGATTTAAAGCCTTGAGTTTAATTTCTTTTCCATTTTAGTCTTCAAGTTAATTTTTTAATATATAATTTTAATATTTCCAAAATTTAGTTCCTGATTGAAAAACTCTTATCAACAAGCCAAAGTTATTTTAATTATCAATCTTTTTTTTTAGTCACAGTAAAACATGGTAAGCTAGAACCCAATAATTGGCCTTATGTATCAACATGCTAAAAATAAAAATAGCATATAGCAATGTTTTTTTCTGACTACAAATTCACATGCCCTTCAAGCATCTTTAGCTGAGTTGTCTCGAAACAATAGTTTTGTAAAACTGCATCCTACAAACAGCAAGAAATCTTCAGGGCCTAGAAATATTATGAGTATTCCATAATTCAATATGTAGAATGAAATAACATTCTTGATATATTTGCTATTTTTGAAAGCAAAGGAAGGAATTTGATTCCGACCAAGAAACCACTGCCAAAAGAATTATGTTTTAAGTAGCAGATGCGTTTTTCACTTTGGGGCATAAGATAAGCTTAAAAAAAAGGACTAAAGCTCCCATTTTATACAATTCCACTTACAATCTAAAAACAACCATTCTTAATATTTTTCCTTTGCCAATTTTAAAGCAAATAAAATGAAATCGAAGATGAAAAACTGCAGGATAACAAGAAAGACAGTGACACAAATACTCTGTTGGGAATTGCAGATAATACAAGAATGACAGACAGGGATGGGGGAGGGGTGGCCTGGAAGTTGAACATGAATCAATAATGCGGCCTTGTTACTATGACGGGTGCTACTGGGTGAGGATAAAGAGTGGAAATCAAGAGTTCTTTTCTTTACCCTATGTGTCATACTTCAAAGCACTGTTTTCATTTATCTAATGGACTACGAAGACCTTTGTGAGGGAAGCACAGGGGCTCTACAAAGACCAACATAAACAAGTTTTAGAAAAAAAGAACCTTGAAAGGACATGAAATAATTTACTGGCTCAGAACCCAAGCAGAATAAGGCAAAGGTATAAGAATGCAAAATCAAACAACCAAAACACCAAAGAAATATTTTAAAAATTGTATTTATTTGATAGGAAACAAAAAGGCTAAGTCATTAATTACTTGCAAACACAGCAGTGTACTGTGTACCTACAGCTTGATGGGGAGACTGTTTCCCCACTGCGAGGACTACAAGATAGGGACAAAACAGGAGCAGGAAAGACCCAGGCGTGAAAAGTCACCTCCTTGCATGAGGTTATGTCATTAGAGGAAGACTATGGAATCTTTTAAAGAGGGTGGGGAGAGAAGAGAAGAGGGGACGATTTATTCATGACCGTATTTGTCTCTCAAACAAAGAACTCTGCTACGTTTTAAAGAATCCAGGACAGAGCCAATCTCTGGCAGCGGTTTAGAGAAGAGAGAAGGTGAGTTGTTTGGGTACCGGTTTGCGCCTGAAGAGCTGAGTGCCAGGTCCCCGCGGCAGCTGGAGAGGCCAAGGCAGAGGAGTGGGCGCAAAGGAAGGAAAGACTGTGATAAAGATAAAGAGCAAAATGAGAAGCAAAGAGCGGGCTGAGGCCTGCAGCCAACGGGGTATCGACCACGGATATGACAAGGAGCGAGGAGGTACTCACCCAGTGGAGCACCGGCGTCGGGCCTGCTGGCTCCACACTTTCACCCTAATTCAGTGAACTCGAAACCTTGTAATGTGGACAAAGACGGTGTGTGTCTCTTAGCTTTCCCATGACAGAAGTCTGGTAATGGGGGCATACATGTATGCATGAATAAATGGAAGGGGCTGCTGCCTCTCATTGTCTAGTGACCCCGTGGTGGTCAACCTGGTCCCTACCGCCCACTAGTGGGTGTTCCAGCTTTCATGGTGGGCAGTAGCGGAGCAACCAAAGTATAAATAAAAAGATAGATTTAACTATAGTAAGTTGTTTTATAAAGATTTATTCTGTCAAACTTAGCGAAAATCCGACATAAAGTACTTGGTAAGTAATTATTATTATATGCTTTAACTTGCTTTATAAATTTCATAAAGTAAAGTTACTTCCCTACTTTATAAATCACCATTACTGTGGAACCGGTGGGCGGTTAGAAAATTTTACTACTAACAGAGATACAGAACTGGGCGGTAGGTATAAAAAGGTGGACTACCCTGGCAGTTAGTGCAAGGGTATCTATCCAGTAAAGGACTAATGGGAAATGCAAATGCAAGACATGTATGTAATTAAAGTGACCAACTTTTTTATAATGAAAAGGACAAAAATAAGTTGAATAAAACAATATCGTAAATAAAAGAAACATTTTATTAATTGCAACAATAATATAATATGATAAATGCATAATAAAAACATTTGTATATTTTATATTGTAATTATGCTTACATGCCTGTTAATTTTTAATAATAATTGTAAGAAAAAAGTACTCAGTTAGATACAAATACGTCACATCACATGCAATGGATCGACTCTGCATTGATCAAATATGGACATTTACAGATTACTCTTCCAATATCAAAAAGGAGGACATGTAGGAGGACACTTTTTGAGGGAGGACAGAACTTACAAAAGAAGGACTGTCCTCCCTAAAGGAGGATGATTGATCACCGTAATGTAATTTAAAATTTTCTAGTAGCCATGTTAAAAAAGTAAAAAGAAACAAGTGAACATACTTTTAGTGATATATTTTATTTAACCCAACATATGCAAAATATTATACTTTCAAAATGTAATCAATATAAAAGTTATTACTAGGATATTTTAAATTATTTTTTTAAAAAAATACTAAATCTTTAAACTCCAGAGTGAATTTTACAATTATATCACATTTCAGTTCAGACTCATTCTATTTCAAGTTTTTTGTTTGTTTTTGTTTTTAAGTATTTTATTTATTGATTTTAGAGAGTGGAGAGGGAGAGAGAAAGGGGCAGGGGAAGAAGTTTGAAGCACCAATTCATAGTTGCTTCTCATATGTGCCTTGACCGGGCAAGCCTAGGGTTTTGAACCAGCGACCTCAGCATGCTTTATCCACGGTGCCACCACAGGTCAGGCACATTTCAATCTTTGATAGCCACATGTGGCTAGATGTGGCTTATGGCTACTGTATGAGACAGCGCGGCAATATGGTCTGCTCTATCTATATTTCAATTTTTACAACATATTGGCTCAAAAGTAAAATTATGTTCTTTCTAAAATAACCTAGGTAATGCTCATAAAAATATCTGTTTCCTTACTTGAAAGTTCTTAATAAATGTTTTTATATAAAATAAATAATTTTCCAAATCATCAATTATTGCAGAATGTCAGTCTGACAGGAATAAATACTCATTTGTACCTCAGCTGATTCAATTTCAAGGAACAGTTTAGCGAGCCTTAGTGAGTCCTGGTCCCTGCAGAATCCTCTGATCTAATCTAACAAGTTTTCTTCTTGCCCAGGTATAGCAGGATGGTTCCAATTTGCCAATACTGTGTCCAGCTTATAATAACGATGATGACAATGGCCATTTGTTAAGCTATGTATTAAGCTCATAATTCTATGTTCTTTGAATATTATGTCATCAACTTGCACAATAATAATGTCAAATAGGTACTGTTACTCTCCCAAATTTATAGATTAGAACATTTTAATCACCGAAGATTACGTAGGTGATAAACAAAGCAGGGCTTCAAAGCCAGAGCTGATCTAACACCAAGGTCTATGTGCCTGCTTCTCCTCCCACCCCTTGACCCTCCATCTAGCAACAAACTCTTCCCCGATCAGCCTCCTTCTCCAGATCGCTGTGATCACATACACAGCCAGTGCCTTGTACAATGTGCTGATTTTTCAATTTCCATGAAGCAATAATTCACTCACCTCCTGTAACTCTCTAGGTCTAATTGGAACACACTGGCCACACGATCTCACTTTGCCATCTAATTCTCTAGAACCGTCTAAAGACACCTGCACTTTTGTCTGAGGTGAGGTCTTCTGAGGAGTGATGGGGCCGTGCAGAGTCTGGCACATCCTCGGCCAGAACACCAGGCACTTCAAAAACTTTCCTTTTCTTTGCTCCTTTTTCTATTTTGTGTGATGTCCCCAAAGCAGAAAGCAACCCACCTAAGGTACAGGAAAACTTGAAAACTTAGCCCTTGTCTGTGGCTACTGTAAAAAATTACTACAACTTGGTGGCTTAAAACAGTAGAAATTTCTTTTCTCACAGATCTGGAGGCTGGAATGGAAACCAAGGCGCTGGCAGGGCCACACTCCGTCCTAAGGCTCCGGGGAAGCACTGCTCCTCGCCTCTCAGGCTTCCTTTGGCTCAGGCCACATGACTCCAACCTCGAATTCTGTCTTCACATGGCCTTCTTTCTTACTTTGTATCTTCCTTCTTATAAGGACATCTGCCATTGCATAGGACACCAGTCACTGGATCGCTTTAAATCCTTAACTGCAAAGGTCTGCAAAGACCTTATTTCTAAATAAGGTCACATACTGAGGTACTGGGAAGCCATTAATTTAGGGGGAATACTATTTAACCCACCCAGGGACATTTGTGCCAGACAGAACTCCCTCGTGAGACTAACACACATCAGGATTTGATGAAGACACCTTTTTTCCCCGTGGGTCTTGGCATCAAGAAAGATAAAAAGAGACAGAAAACTTCAAGGGCCATGGATGCTGTCCCCCTCAGACTCCACTGCATTTTAAACAAAGAGTTTACAGGGAATTATGACAAAACTTTGCTGGCAAAATCAATTTCAAAGGAAACCAAATATAAATTCCGTGTTTTTCTTAGAAAGGCTTCAAATAATATTCTCAGTAAAGCATGTTACTCCTCTGATCTCCTTTTTATTCTACTTTTTAAGTTAACAACAATTTACTGAGCAGGTACCAATGCCAAACATTAAACTGAATAAATTGAAGGGGTAGATTGACTGAGAAGGGGACAGATGCGTTGGGGAGGGATGCTGGGAGGAGGGGTGCTAGGGAAAGGGGTGCTGGGGGAGGGATGCTGGGGGAAGGATGCTGGGTGGAGAGGTGCTGGAGGGAGGGGTGCTGGGGGGAGGGGTGCTAGGGGAGGGGTGCTGGGGGGAGGAGTGCTAGGGGAGGGGTGCTGGGGGAAGGATGCTGGGTGGAGAGGTGCTGGGGGAAGGGGTGCTGGGGGGAGGGGTGCTGGGTGGCGGTAGATAAATGTGACAGAGATGCTGCCCTCAGAGAAGTTTGCCATCTGGTGGGGAAAAGGGCACAGAAGGTGGTAAAGGAAGAAAATAAAATAGGGAGGGGGCGGTAAGTCTGATATGGAAGCAGCCACCTTCTAGTTATGTATTGGAACTTCATTCATTATATACACACAATTTGCTTCTTCCAATAACATCAGTTCTGGGTTTGGAGGCAGGAGAATCTTATATTCCCTCCCTGTTTTCACTTTGTTTTGTGGTTCTTTGAATACCAGTCTTTGCATTTCTCTTATTCGTAATTGTTAACAGGAAAGAATATTAGAATGAGTGCATGTGGAGCACCTGGGTGCACATAGTTGAAAAGTAGCTCCAGGTGATTCCAGCAGTCTCCCACCCCCACCGCACTGAGAACAGATGTACGTAGATGGAGACGAAGACTTTCTTAGCTGTTGTCTGTGCTATCCCAGAGCATATAATGCAAGGCATTGTCATGAAGGCAATGAATAATGTTTGTTGCATGAATGTAGCAATGGATAAATAGGATCATGTGATTCCAACTATGAGACTATATGATTCCATGATGATTCTCTCTCTTAATTGCTGTAGTTGCAGACTCTTATCACAGTGTTTCCCAAACTTTTTTGTGCCATGCCCCACCTTAACCTTTCTAAAATTTTTATGTCCCCCCCTATGTAACATACATAATTTTTAACATTAAAAAATTGATTTGTTCACTTAATAAACATAAATGATAGGTTCTAGGAAGAAATCACTATGAAATTGTTAACAAAACACAGTAAGTAAAATTTCAAAACATATAATGAAAAACAGAAATTTAAATTCCTAATAATTTTAATACAGATTTTTCTATATTAATTTATTATTTTAATTTAGTGTGATCCTTGCACTTGATGCTTGCTGCACAGAGATTTTATATTAGGTTCCAATTTGGTTAGCTTTAGTCTCAAGTCTCCACGTTGTGTTATATCCAGCTGATTTCTTTTTTTTTTTTACCAGTAAATCATTTACAGCACTAAATCCACATTCAGCTAAAAATGAAGATGGAAACGGTAGCAATAGTTTTCTTGCACATTTGGTTGAATTTGGGTATTTGATTTCTGTTTCCTCACAAAGCCATGCCATCGCTCCTTTGATATTAAATAAAGCTTTAACTGACTCATCATTTTGCAATTCTGCAAGTTCTTCTTGATACTGCATATTTGATATATCAGACAAATCCACTAACATTGGCTGCATCATCCATGTTGGGAAATCAATTTCTTTTAAATCAGAAAATCTTTCTTTTAAATCAGCCGATAGAATATTCAAATGATTGACAATAACAAGTAAAGCGGTATCAGTTACTTCACATTTTTGGAGCCAATGAAACTGTTTAAAGTTTTTGTTGTTAATATGTTTCTGACATAACTCAATATTGGTAATGAAACAAAATATCTTTGCTTTTGCATCGACAAGAGTTTTATTTGTTCCTTGAAGTTGCTTATTGAATATATTTAGTTTTTCAAAGATATCGGCTAAATAACTCACAAATGCTTTACCATCTATTGTTAACAGATACTTCATTTCAGGTTTGTCGCTTAAAAAATCACTAAGAGTATCAAACAGTTCCATAAATCTTTTCAAACAGTTTCCTTTAGATAGCCATCTTACTTCAGTATGAAGTAAAAGTCTCACATGGTCTTCATTTTGTTCTTCACAAAATAGCTTGAAAGATGCTCACATTTGGCACTAGCTTTAATAGCATGAACACACTTTATTACTGTATGTAATACTTCATTCAGAACAGGCGAGATGTTTTTAGCTACCAAGTTTTCCCTATGAATAACACAATGCACAAGAATCATTTCTGGATTCGCATCTTTCATCAATTTTAAGCAGCCATTTTTCTTGCCCATCATATTGGGAGCACCATCTGCAGCACAAGATGTTATATTTTTCATTGGTACATCATTGACATCTAAGTAGTTTTTTAGCTTATTATATATATCTTTGGAGGTAGTGGTGCTTTCTAATCTTTTACAAGACAACATTTCTTCAGCAAAATGTCCTTTATCAATATATCTTATGTAAGTTATCAGTACTGCCTCACTGTCTCTCAAAGTTGATTCATCCATTTGCAAGGAGAATTTTCTTGTTTTCAGCTTTTCAATAAGTTGTTTTTCAATATCCTCACTCATTTCATCTATTCTTCTGCTAACAGAATTGTTACTGAGTGGCATAGCTTTTACATGTTTGTCATCTTTTTCAAGAACCGTTTTAAGAAATGCTGATATTGATGGTTTTATTAAATTCTCTCCTATAGTGTGATTTTCTCCAGTTTTAGCGATGAATAAAGAAATTTAATAACTAGCCTCAAGAACACGATTATTAGTTGAAGTATGAGCAGTAAATAGAGACTTTAATGTTTTTTTTCAAAATTTTTCTTTAAAGTTTTAAAGTAACTCAAATCTGAATTAATATGAGCACTATGTTTCACCTTCAAATGTGCCTCAAGACAACCTCATTTCATTGATTTGTTGGTCAAGCATTGCTGGCATAAAAGACAAAAAGGAATCCGCTCATCGTGAACAGCGGATATGAACCAAAATTTTAAATATTCCTCCGAATATTGACGAGTTTTTTTCTTGCTTGCACCACTAATTTTACTATGGGCTATAATAAAAATAAGATCAATTAAAAACTAATATTAAAATATGTGTTAAAATATATTTAATGTGACATAGAGTAAACATATACTAAACATTCGTATTTATTTAAATGTATATAACACATTTAACTACACTACCACCGCAAATCAAAAGGTATCTATATTTTTTCCACTTGACAAAATTTTCTGGAAAGTTATGCTTCTAAAATTAAAACTGTCATGCATGCACTATTATAGCCCCAATAATATTTATAAAATATTATTGCTTTCTAGCACCGATGCAAGAAGTACTTAATAAAGAGTTTAATATTGATAAAAATAAAATCAAATACTTACCAATTATATCTATGCAATATATATGTGTATATTTATTAAATCAACGAGCTTTTACAACAGTTTTGACTGACACTTATTTCAAATTAACACCAACTGAATGATGTGAAACACTACAGAAGTTGCGAGGGGCCAATTAGGTGAGAATAACTGCGTTGTTTAGTGAGTTTTTAAAATGTCCAGGGTTCCCCACGGCAGACGGCACGCTCCACCTGGACGTGTTTACTTGACGACGCCAATCACCCAGTTGATATTTTGGTCTCATCAAATGAAATTATACTTAATAATTATTTACCGCAATTATTTAAGAATTGCATTTTTTATTAAATTTGGCACCGATATCTAGCATTGCATTTAAATGGCCCGGGGTGAAAGAGTTAAAGTCGTGTCGAGTCCATTTTCAAATTGCCCCCCTTAACTATTGAATTGCCCCCCTGTGGGGCGTGAGCCCCACGTTAGGAAACACCGCTCTATCATGTCCCACAGATCCCTGTCTCTCACTAAACATGCCCTTGTGTAGCCCCTCCCCCTGAACGTGAACTAGACATACTGATTTGCCTTCGACGAATAAAATATGGCAGAAGCAACTGGTTGTCACTTTTGAGATCTGGTTATAAAAGGACTGTGGCTTCCTTCTATTTTGGACCTCTTCCCTTTCCCAGTGTCTCTCTCTATCCCCCCTCCTCCCTCTCCCCCCCCCCCCCCAGAGCTCTCACTCTGGGGAATGCCAGGTGCCTGGTTGTGAGTCGTCCTGAGCAGAAGCCCATGGAGGAAGGAATGGATGTCTGTGGCCGGCAGCCAGCCAGGACCAGACACCCTCAGTCCCATAAACCTGGAGGAACTGAGTTCTGCCAACAGGCACATGAGTGAGCTTAGAAGTACATCCTGTCCCTGTTGAGCCCCAAGATGACTGCAGCCTTGGCCAACAGCTTGATTGAAGGAAGGGAGAGACCCTGGGTCAGAGGCCCCAGCTAAGCTGAGCCTAGATTCCTGACCCACAGCAACTGCGATATTGTCAGTGTTGCTGAAGCTGCTAAGTTTTGGGATAATTTGTTCTGTAGTGATAGGTAACTGACACCATTGCTGATTACCCCTATGCGTAACCCAATGTCTCACATGAGAGACAACGTCTGAGAGAAAACCTTGAGAGAACATTTCTGAGAGAACCTTGGAGACCATCCATCTAACTCCTTCCCTGTACAGATGCAAAGACTCAGGTCAGAGGGGGGCTATAATCTGACCAGAGTGCTAATGAGGAATGGCAAAGTCAAGGGTGACTGGTCCTGGATCCTAAGAACACCCAGTGCTCTGTTCACTACTCAGCAGCTGCCTCCACTGAGAAACTGGTCTTTGCACTAAATACATAATTCATGACCTGTCACCGTAGTGATTGCAGTTATACATCAGCCGCAGTTTAATTGTCTACATGTTGGAAA